>NW_026688151.1:1200000-1506307 GCF_030445035.2 Dasypus novemcinctus
GAGTAGGGGATATATGGGGACCTCGTATTTTTTTAATGTAATATTAAAAAAATGAATAAAGACCAAAAAAGTGGAAATAAAATAAAGATGCAGAATCAGGATTATAGTGGAAAAAAAAAGTGTTTTCTCAACATTATAATTTCAACCACGCACACATCAATCCTGCGTGTTCACCTTTCCAAACAGAACATACCCACAATTCCATGGACCAACTGACCCAGTGTGTTATATTCGTGAGTGTAGAGCAATACAATGAGCAAGAATTGTTGTACACCAATAATGGAGAGGACACTTAGATGTTCTCAAATAGAGGGGAGAGTATCTCTCAAGAGCAAGGCTTGCTCCTAATGGGAGAGGATAGACCAGTTTGTCAAGCCCTCAGCATTGTTGCAAGTATCTATGAATCTTGTCCTTCAAGCAAAGAAGCTTGGTTGCCAATGTGGGCCCCAAGGAGAGGGAGAGAGAGAGAAAATAGATGGAAGAGGGGGTAAATGGGGGTAAATGGAAGTGTTCTTTATGATCTTTCAATGATGGATACAGGCCATGATAAATTTCAACAAAAATTTATAAAAGCGTATGGTCTAAATTGTAAACCATATTGTGTACTACTGAGCATGGTTGGTAGCTATCCAATATTTGTACATCAGTTGTAGCAAATGTAACATCCACAAGTAAAAACAACATTGGTGAGGAAGAGGGATGATGTTGGGTATATGGGAGATACCTATATTCTGTGCATGATTTTACTGTGACCTTAAACTTTTTTGAAGATATAATGAAAAATAAAAAAGGCAAGACACTGAGGAAGAAATGAAAGAGATTGCCTTGCCACTATTTATACAAGACAACACCTATTAGAGTGATGAAAGGCAAAACCTTAAAAAAAATTTATAAAAATTTTCATTTTTGTTTTCTTTATATGAGGTCCTCATATACCCCCTCTATATGAGGTCTCCATATACCCCCCACACCCTCACCACACTCCTCCCCCCATAACAACAATCTCCTCCATCATCATGAGACATTCATTGCATTTGATGAATACATCTCTGAGCACCACTGCACCTCATGGTCAGTGGTCCACACCATAGCGCACACTCCCACATTCCACCCAGTGGGCAATGGGAGGACATACAATGTCTGGTAACTGTCCCTGCAGCACCATCCAGGACAACTCCAAGCCCAAAAATCGCCCCCACATCTCATCTCCTCCCACTCGCTACCCCCAGAAGCCACCATGGCCACTTTCTCCACACCAATGCCATATTTTCTTCGATTACTAATCACAATAGTTCATGAATAGAATATCAGTAAGTCCACTCTAATCCATACTCTATTCCTCCATCCTGTGGACCTTAGAATGGTTGTTTCCACTCCACATATATATCAAGAGGGGGCTTAGAGTCCACATAGATGCCGGATGCACTTCTCCTGCTTTCAGTTGTAGGCTCTCTTGGCTTCCTGGTGTGGTGGTTGACCTTCTTGACCTTCATGTTAGGTGAGTGGGGTAAGTCCAATAAACCAGAGTACAGGGGTTGCAAGTCTGTTGGGGCTCAGGGCCTGGCTATCAGATCATCAGTCCAGAGATTCAGGTCCTCTGGGTATACACTAAACCCTAGCACCAACTACAGATCCAGTAAAAGCAACAGGAGAGGCTTGTGGACAAAGAACACATCTGAGGTCAGCTCCATCACACAGAAACACAAACTCCAAAGTAGGGCCATCTGACATGGCACTGAACTCCATCTTCCATTACCATAAAACCTGTGGGTCTCTGTAGCCCTCAGAAGAACCAATACCTGGGGTTGTATCTACTTTATCTGTCCTGGGACTCTGCTGAGGTGTGCGTAAGGGCAACCCCTCTAATAAGCTCTCAGCTATTTTGGAGACTCAAAGCCATATAAACTCATTTGTCCTTCCCATTTTCCCCTTTTATTCAGGTCAAAAAACATTTTAACTCCTCGTATTATATGTAGACTGAGATATTCTGCTGGTCTGAGTTGACCCTTTTATTCAAGGTCATTTTCTAGTTGCATCATCAACTGATCCTTGGTAGTAAACCCTCGGTGCCAGGAAGGCTCATCCCCAGGAGTCATTTGCCACGCTGGGGGGAAGACAACACACTTACGTGCTGAGTTTGGCTTTGAGACTGGCCACATTGTAGCAACACGGAGGCTCTCAGGAGGTAACTCTTAGGCACCCTGCAGCTCTAGGCCTTGTTTTTATTTCAGGTGCACAGGCTTAAGAGCATAGTTATTAGTTTCAAGGGCTCATTGTTGGACCTTCCTTCTTTTTTGGTCTTTGCCATTGCACTTGGGGGATTGTTACTGTTCGTTTCAGAATTGTGATAGAGCTCCCCTGGCTAGGGACTCAGCACTCCCTTAGTTGTTTTTAATTGTAAGCACTATGAAAATATCCAAACATTTTTATGTACCCTGGATATATGCCCTAGAAAACTCCCTCCCCAACGTGCATCACCTGTCCATAATATCCCACACCAGTATTCCTACCCTGCCATTGTTGAGCTTCTCTGTGATCCAAAACTTCTTCAAAAATGAAGTGAAATATATTGCCAGGTCCATTAATAGTAAAAAGGAACATAGTGATGAGTGTAAAGGTTAGATATAGAATACATATTAATTTAGAAAAAATAATGTACAAATAAATTGGGGAATCAAAAAATTAAAAAATTCAAAGCTTTGTTTTTGATGCTCTGTCTTCCATTACTGCAATAAATGTTGCCCTGTATGCACATTGGCAAGGCAACTTCTTCCGTCTCTTCCTCACTGTCTATGTCCTTTTTTTTCTTTTATTTCCTAATTATTAAGCTTACCTTCACAAAAGTTTTAGGGCACTGTAATTCACATATACAATATACAGTACTCTCACATATCCAACATTAAACTGTTTTCCCTTCCACAGCAATAATTTTTTTACATATTCATACTATATTTACTGAAACTGATGTACAGATATTGACACAATAGCTTTCAAACAAGGTAACATTTCTGTTTACATTGTGGTTTATATTTTAGACTATAAAATTTTCTAAATTTTTAGTTATCTTATGTTTTACATTATGATTTACATTTTAGCCTATCAGCCCCTATACATTTTTGGTGTAATTTAACATGTCTTATATCCATCCTTGCAAAACCTTGTGGAACACTTCTATTGCCCACACAGTTATATTGGTTCCATCTATTCAATATTTCTTTCCCCCTCCCATCAGGGCCCACAGTGACAGCCAATCTTCACTGCTTGAAGGGCCATGTACAGAGATACTTGCAACAGTGTTGAGGGCTTGACATGGTCAACTGCCCTAATGCATTGGGTGCCACCATTTCTCTCAAGAGATACAATTTCCTCTAATTGAGAACATCAGTCCTCCCCAGGAAATGGGTATAACTTTGCTCTCATTATATGGGTCTCTATCCAATTATATAACCCGCTATGGCAAAATGAGCACTCACACACTCCCTAGAAGCCTGTTCTGCATCAGATTATTACCTTTGAGCATCTTAAATAGGTAACTTTCCTTATATTTTTGAAAAAGTTTTCTCAGCATTGTATTCTCAACCAAATACCTGAGAATCTCCTATGTTCCTATGTTCCCCCACCGTCCTCCTAATTTCTTGGCCAATATTACCCATCCTCCCATTGCTAGCCACCCTCAAGTCCACAAAGCCCTACCCAAATTTAGCCCTATGTCCCATTTTACCCCTTCTTTGTGCAAATACCTTCATCTTATATAGATTTCTCCCATGTAGGTGTCAGCTTACATCTTTCCTCTACCCCCCAATATTCTTTAAACCTATCATCCAGTCTCCAGCTCTCTGAGGCAGCTTGGTTTACTTATTTCATATCATTGAGATCATGTAGTATTTGTCCTTCAATGCTTGGGTTGTTTCACTCAGTATAAGGGTCTCAAGATTCATCCATGTTATCACTTGTGTTTGTAGTGTATTCATTCTTAAAGCTGAGTAGTATTTCATTGTATGGATATACCACATTTCATTTATTTATTTATCCATTCATCTGTTGGTGGGCATTTGGGTTGATTCCAACTTTTGGCAATAGTGAACAATGCTGCTATGAACATTGGTGTGCATATATCGGTTTGTGTCCTTGTTTTCAGTTCTACTGGGTATATACCCAGCAGTGGAATTGCTGGGTCATATGGCAAATCTATAGCTAGTTTTTTGAGAAACTGCCAAACTGTCCTCCAGAATGGCTGGATCCTTCTGCATTTCCACCAGCAATGGCTGAGTGTTCCCATTCCTCCACATCCTCTCCAGCACTTGTAGTCCTCTGTGTTTTTGATAGCTGCCAGTCTCATGGGAGTAAGACGATATCTCATTGTAATTTTGATTTGCGTTTCCATAACATCTAGTGATTTTGAGTATTTTTCATATGCTTTTTAGCCATTTGTATTTTTTATTTGGAGAAGTATCTGTTTAAGTCTTGCCACTTTTTAAGATGTGTAGGTTGTCTTTTTATTTTTTGAGATATAGAAGTTCTTTATATTTGAAGGATATTAGTCTCCTATCATATACATGGTTACCAAATATTTTTTCCCATTGGGTAGGCTCTCTTTTCATTTTCTTGACAAAGTCTTTTGAGGTTCAAAAGGCTCTAATTTTGAAGAAGTCTCATTTATCTATTTGTTCTTTTGCTGCTCGTGTTTTGGGTGTGAAATTCATGAAGTCATTTCCTATTACAAGGTCCTGTAGATGTTTCCCTACATTGCTTTCTAAGGTCCTTATAGTCTTGGCTCTTATATTTAGGTCTTTGATTCACCTTGAGTTGGTTTTTGTATAAGGTGTGAGTTGGTAATTCCCTTTCAGTGTGTTTGGTGGCCTTCGGAATATCATGTGTCTGTATCTATGAGGATCTATATCAGAATTTTCAAATTGGTTCCATTGATCAGTGTACCTCTCCTTGTGCCAATACCATGCTGTTTTCACTAGTGTACTATGTTTTGAAGTCAGGTAGTGTGATTCCTCCTATTTCATTTTTCTTTTTCAATATATCTTTGGATATTCGTGGCCTCTTTCATTTCCAAATAAATTTCATAGCTAGTTTTTCTAGTTCCTTAAAGAATGCTGTGTTGATTTTTATTGGGATTGTATTGAATGTGTAGATCAGTTTTGGTAGGATAGACATCATACGAATATTTAGCCTTCCTATCCATGAACGGGGAGTATTCTTCCTCTTGTTTAAGTTTTCTTTGGTTTCGTTGAATAGTGTTGTGTAGTTTTCTGTGTATAAATTTTTTACTTCTTTAGTTAAATTTAACCCTAAGTATTTGATTTTTAAATTTACTATTGTAAATGGTATTTTTTCTTGATTGCCTCCTCACATTTTTCATTATTGGTGTACAGACATGCTCCTGATTTTTGCACAGTGATTTTATAACCTTCAACATTACTGAACTCATATATAAGTTTTAAAAGTTTCGTTGTAGACTTCTCAGGGTTTTCTATGTATAGGATCATATCATCTGCAAATAGTAAATTTTGACTTCTTCCTTTCCAATTTGAATGCCTTTTATGTCTGATTCTTGCTTCAATGCTCACCTAAGTACTTCTAACAAATATTAAATAGAAGAGGTGATAATGGGTTCCTTCCTTGTCCCTGATTTTAGAGGGAAAGATTTTCAGATTTCAAAATTGTAAATGATGTTAACTGGAGCTTTTCATATATATCTTTTATTATGTTCAGAAAGTTTCCCTCTACTCCAATTTTTGCAGTGTTTTTATTAAGAAATAGTGCTGTATTTTGTCAAATGCTGTTTCTGCATCTATAGATATGATCATGTGATTTTTTTCCTTCAATCTGTTTATGTGGTTTTTACATTAATGAATTTTCTTATGGTGACCAATCCTTGCACACCAGGAATGAATTCCACCTGGTCATGGAGTATAATTGATTTATGGTGCTGTTGAATATGATTAGTAAGTATTTTGTTAAGGATTTCCACATCTATATTCATTAGAGAGATTGGTCTGTAATTTTCCTTTCCTGTGGTGTCTTTGTTTGGCTTTCATATTAGGGTAATTTTGGCATCATAGTATGAGTTATGCAATGTTCTTCTGTTTCAAATTTTTGGAAGAGTTTCAGCAAGATTCGTGTTAGTTCTTTATGGAAAGTTTGGTAGAATTCACCTGTGAAGCCATTTGGCCCAGGGCTCTTAGTTGGGAGGTTTTTAATGACTGATTCTATCTCTTTACTTGTGATTAGTTTGTTGAGATCATCAATTTCTTCTTTCATCAATATAGGCTGGTTATGTATTTCTAGAAATTTGTCCATTTCCTCTGAATTGTCATTTTTGTTGGAATATAGTTTTTCAAAGTATCCTCTTATGATAGTCTTTATTTCTGTGGGGCCAGTGGTGATATCTCCTTTGTTATTTCTTATTTTGTGTATTTGCATCTTCTCTATTTTTTTCTTTGTTAGTCTAGCTAAGGGTTTGTCAATTTTATTGATCTTCTCAAAGACCCATCTCTTGGTTTTGTTTATCTTTTCAAGTGCTTTCTTATTTTCTATTTCACTTAGTTCTGCTCTTATCTTTGTTATTTCTTTCTTTCTTCTTCTGGCAGGGTTATTTGTTGTTTTTTTTCTAATTCCTCCAAATATGCAGTTAGTTCCTCAATTTTTCCTCTTTCTTCTTTTTTGATGTATGAATTTATGGTTCTAAGTTTCACTCTCAGTACTGCTTTGCTGTATCCCATAAGTTTTGGTATGTTGTGTTAGCATTTTCATTAGTTTCAAGGCAGTTATTAATTTCTTTTGAGATTTCCTCTTTGACCCACTGTATTTCTAAGAGTGTGCTGTTTAATTTCCATATCTTGGTGTGAAATCTGGGCCTCTGGCCCTTGCAGATTTTCAGCTTGATAGTGGTGTATTAAAGTCCCCAACTATAATTGTAGAGACATCTATTCCTTCCCTTAGTTTCTCCAGTGTTTGCCTCAGATATTTGGAGGTACACTTGTTAGGAGCATAAATGTTTATAACTGTTCTTTCTGTTTGAATGATTATCCCTTTCACTTATATGTAGTGTCCATATTTGTCTCTCACAAATGTTTTGCATTTAAAGTCTGTTTTGTCTGATATTAACATAGTTACTCCTGCCCATTTTTGGTTATTATTTGCTTAAAAGATTCTTTTCCAGCCATTCATTTTCAACCTCCTTGAATCCCTGGGTCTAAGATGTTTTTCATGTAGACAACATATAGATGGATCATACTTTCTTATCCAATTTTCCAGTCTGACACTCTGGACAGGTGAGTTTAATTCATTGACATTCAGTGTTATCACTTTCAAGGAATTATTTATATTAGCAATTTTTTCTTTGGATTTGTGTTTGTTATATTTTGTTAATTTTTTAGTCTTTTTACTTGTTCTTACACTCTCCTCCAACTCTGTCTCTCCTGTTTATTTCTTTCCTCCTATAGAATTTCCTTTAGTATTTCTTGAAGGGCAGGATTCTTGTTGGCATACTCTATTAATTTCTGTTTATCTGTGAGTATTTGAACTCTCTATCATATTTGATTGTTAGTTTAGCTGGAAAGAGTATTCTTTTTCGGAAATTTTTTTTCATTTAGTATCTTGACTATGTCGTAAGACTGCCTTCTTGCCTCCATGGTTTCAGATTAGAAATCAGCACTCAATCTTATGAAGCCTCCTTTGTATGTGTGGTTTTTTTCTCTTGCTGCTTTTAGAATTTTCTCTTTGTCTTGAGCATTGGATAATTTGACAAATATATGTCTTTGGGTAGGCCTGTTGGGATTTATGCTATTTAGGGTGCATTGTGCTTCCTGGATGTGGATGTTCATCTCCCTCACTAGGTGTGGGAAGTTTTTATCCATTATTTCCTCCAACACCCCTTTTGTTCCCTTTCCCTTCTCTTCTTTTTCTGGGATGCTTATAATGCATATGTTTTCACATTTTGCATTGTCATTCAGGTCCCAAAGTCCCTGTTGAATTTTTTTCTCTTTTTATCTATCAATTCTACTGTTTGATTTCAGATGTACTGTCTTCCACATCACTAGTTCCTCTCCCTCTTCAAATGTACTGTTATTTGCTGAGAGTGTATTTTTGATTTCTTGGATTATGCTGTTCCTTCCCATCATATCCGTTGTCTTTTTTTTTTTTTTGCATGATTGCAATTTCTCCTGCATGCTCTCCAAGTGTTTTCTTCATATTCTTATCTCTTACTTCACCTCATTAAATTGGCCCTTATTAAATGTTTTGAGAGGTTTAATTACTTGCTTGATGTTCTGCTCTTCTCCCTAATTTAAGTTTGTTCACTGGATTGGGTCATGTTTTCCTGATGATTAGTTTGGCTTATAGTTTCTTGTTGCTGTCTGGTCATCATTTTATCTTGCTCGCTTGATTAACTTCTTTGTCTAGTCTCAGGGATAACTAGTTGTTTTTGCGTGTGTGTTAAGTCTTCTCTTTGCCACTTTGTTCTTATTCTATTTCCTTGCTGTTGGCTAAGTTCACTTGAAGTAAAATATTAGGGCAAGTGAAAACAAAACAAGTAAGAAAAGAAAAAAGTAGAATAGTAGGATTGATAGTAAATGTTAGCAGAAGAACCATGTGAGATCTAGGACAATGGGTATTAGACTCATGTAAGCTGTGTAGAGTTAGAACAGTAAGAAAAATGGAGTATCTATAATGAGACAGTAAACTGAATATGGGGAGGAATATGGTATGAATTAAAAGACCAGTGTGGTCAGGAAAGTGGGAAAGAGAAAGGAAAAGACAATAATATGGAGAGCGAATAAAAGTCAAAACCACACAAAGGTATTAGAAATGAAAATTGAGGGCTAAATTAAGAGCAGTGGAATGTAAGAGAGACACTAAATGATGGAGGATAAAAAGATGTAGAGGAAAGGGGTTAGCATTGGTAGCCAAAATCAGTACACACAGAAAAGAGGAAATCGAGGATGAGGAAACACAGCAAATGTGAATCACTTCCTGGAACACCTAATATTAAAAAAAGAAGAGAAGGAAAAAAGGGAGGGAAGGCGGGGAAACGGGGGTGGAAATGCAAGCAAGAAAAACAGGAAGATGAAGAAATAGAAGAGGAGGAGGAGGAGGAGGAGGAAAGGGCTGTGGGGGTGTAAAGAGGAAGGAAAAAGTAAGAAAATAAACCAATAAAAATGACCAAAATTTCAAGCAAGGAATCCTTTCTGTACTTAAATAAAATGCTTAGGAGTCTGACCTTCCCCCTTTCTCCCTTTCTCACTTCCCTCTCTCCCAGGGCAGCAGGGAAGCTGTGTGAGGTGTCCAGTAGGAGATTCAAGTGGGTCCTTGGTGTACCAAATCACCAGAGAAAGCAATGTGTCTTAATTTCCAAAGACAGAGAGCCCCCACCTCACCAGGAACCCCAAATATGCTAATGGAAGTTTTCAAAACACATCTTACATCTATCTCCCTTAGGTGTGCTACAGGAGGGGCAGTTGATTTTCTGACTCCACCTTCTTCCAGACCAAGTTTCCTAACCCAGCATTTTTAGGTAAATAGGGCTTTCTCGGCAGATTTGCCTCTCCTTTCCTCCCCAGCTTTCCCCAAGCCAGGTGGTATGCTCCTCCAAGTTCAAAAAAAAAAGGGGGTCAGGACCTGAAAATGAACCCGCACTCATTTTGCCCCTCTGCACCTCCCACCCAAACCCTCCAACTCACAGAGTCAGTCCAAAACTGAATGGCTAGTGTATTCTTTTACTGCAGGGAGCTCTGGATTTGGGAGTGGGAAGTCTGGGATTTTGTAGACTTAGGGTATGTAGGTCTGTGGAACGTCCGCTGTGGTGGCTTAGGGGACATTGATCTGGAGACCATGCTTCTGGGGAACACAGGGCCTAGGAATGCCACCACACTACTGACAGTCCAGGGAATGCCTAAGGGGGAAGAGTCCCACCTCTCCACAACTTCCGACCTCGGTGCTAGAAACCTACAATTCTACCTTAGCAAGCATGATTTCTGTCTCTCCAAATCAATGTCCAAACACCTCCTGCCTTGCAAGTTCCCAAAACAGCCCACTGCAGCAAGATTCCAACCTTACTCAGCTGCTCTTCTGAGGGCGCAATTATGAAGTGCATTCACTCAGATGCCATCTTGCCCCACCCATCAGCTATCATCTTTTAATATCTCCATTTGTTCACCCCAGCTTGTCCTTAAAGGGAAAGTACATCTGCCTCATTATCTAATAAAAGATGAAGAAAAGCATATGCTAGCTCTTCTTTAATCCTCTCCTGGTTAGCCATGTATATCACTCTGGCTGCTTAGATACTCCCAACAGTGAACTCAGACACTTGTTCTTGCTGGATTTGGGAAGTATCAGGTCTCGATGCCAGGTTACCTAAGTTTGTTTTTGCATTACTTTTTTCCTCTGGGTAGTAATGCTAGGAAGCATTTCTACCAACTGCAAGGCACAAGGCAGAAAGTACAGTGAAGAGAATGCAGCACATATGCAGAGTATGTTGGAAAACCCAGTAACCCCCATGCTCACTGACTCCAAGGAACTCAGATTGGGTGAAAGCAGCTTCAATTGAGTCTCTACAGACCCTTCACACACCTTCCATCCTGTGCAAGACACCTGGTCATTCTGGGAGCGGTGTGAAGATAAGTCAGCCTGGTTGTTGTCCACAGCCACCTGTTAAGGCCAACAAGGCAATCCTTAGTATTGTCTTAAAGTTCTTGAGAATTCCAGGGGTGCCATACTAAAGGAACTTGTCCCATGGCTGCTGGAAATCCTGGTGTGCCTGTGCTCCAAGTCACTTTACAGGACAGGGAGGACAGAAAACCTCCCAGCATGGGATCAGGGCTCCTGGTCCCATACCACGGCTAGCCAGAGCCAGCTCACCATAACCGAGCTTCCTCCCACAGCTGCCTTCAAGCTTGTCCACTTCTGGGATGGTCACAGGGTGCCCTGTTCCACTGTGGCCTTCACTTCTGTGGAAAGCATCACCTCCAGTATGGCTCCTACACTCCTAGGTTAACAAGAAGCCCAAACAATGGCCAGTGATAAAGGTTTCAGTGTTTGGTACTGTGAAAGTTGGATAGCTCTTTAGGTTAAAAATAAACTTGTATCTTCCCACTTCATTGAAGAAAAAAGAAAATTCTGGATAGATTTTAAAACGTGAAAAACAGCTCTAAGGGTCTTCTAATCATCAAAGCAATGGGGAGCAATCACAAAAAAAATCAACCACTTTGACTATATGTATTAGTCAACTAAAGGTGTACTGATGCAAAGTACCAGAAACCTGTTGGTATTTACAAAGAGGGTTTATTTTGGGTAGAAGCTTACAGTCACATGATCATAAAGTGTAAGTTACTCTCCTTACCAAAGTCTGTTGCCACATGTTGGAGCAAGATGGCTGCTGGTCTCTGTGAGGATTCAGGCTTCTTCTTCACACTCCATGGTCCCAGCTTCTTCTGGTCTCAGATGTAGATTCGCATAAGGCTTGTCTCTCTGTCTGGCACTTGTTACTTTATGGGCTTGGCTTCTCTGGTCTCTCCACAAGGTCAGCCGTAGACCTTCAGGTTATCTCTCTTCCCAGGCCTCTGCAATGTCTAAGGAGCCATCTCTATTTCTCTGTGTTCTTCTCCTGTGTGTTTACTTCCCCAAGTTCCAGCTTCAAAACTCCAACTACATCCTTTGACATGTCTTTTTCTTGCTGAGTCCCTGCCCACCAAGGGGGTGAAGACTCAATGTCCTACTGACATGGGCCATTCAAACCCCTGATCATAATTTAATACATAAAAATTAAACCTATGAAGTTAATACAATCTATCATGCCCAGAGGAACAGATCAGTTTACAAACATAATCCAATATCTATGTTTGGAATTCATAAACAATATCAAATGGCTACACTATATAAAAATTAAAGATATTTGAATGAAATCAAATAAAATCCAACAGTTTAAAAAACGTAATGCACCATGGAGAGATCACATTATCTTTAACATACATAACGTAGGATGTTGATTGGCCGAGAGTCACCTCTAGCTAGCAGTGTTATGTCCTCTAGAAGGAAACTTTGTAGGAAAGCCCCTAGACCAGAAGGCCCTTCAGGAACCCAAGGAAGCCCAAGCACCCCACCCACACTCCTGGGATGATGGAATGTCAATTCTCCAAAGAAGGAACTTGGTCTCCTGTCAGGCAAAGTTCTGGAATCCAGAGGTTCAGAGTTACTGCCCAGCCCACTTGAGGCCAGCTGGCAAGAAAGAAAGATAACATGCTCTCCATCACTCACACCACTTCCATATGCCCAGTAAATTAAGGACTTAGAAGGGAGCTGGGTTCCTAGTCATTCTGTGGCTTAAGTCACTCCTGGCCAGCCCACCCGTGGAACACATACGTGGCTGGAGAACACATAGACCAGGACTCCAGACACCTGGTGGAGAGGTGGGAGGCACCTTCCTCTCTCACACCTGAAAGCCTGGTGCCAGAGTGGATAGGGCAGTAGGTAAGCCAGCTGGGGGCTGCAATAACAGCAGGGGAACAGGGAAAGGGAAGATCCTCATGGAAGAGGCTGGGCTTGTGCTTTCCTCTGATCCTTCTAGGCTAAGTAAGTCCCTAGGGTTCTTATTCTGAGGGGAAGATCCTAAAGGGGAAGAAGGGACTCAAGAACAGAACATGCAATGACCCTACACTGAATGTGAGGGCAAATGGCACTTAATTTTGTTCCCTAAGCTGGAGAAAATCAGCATAATAGAGTATGATATGCAACATGACAGAAAAATGCCCATTTCTTCTCCTTCTAATTAGTTCTAAAACTCTGTTTAATGTATGAATGATAAGAAAGCAGCAATGCCTGCCTCCCAAACCCTGGATTAGTTACCAGGAGCCTATCATAGCTCAGAATAACCTTCTTTAACAATGCTGGTGGATGTTATCAGAATCTTAGACAGCTCTTCTTTGTGGGGATTTCGTGTCTTCAGAACTTTTGCAGAACAAAATGAAATTTTTTTATCACAGAAAAATAAAGAAAATTATATTCATCACCAGTCAACCTCAGTTAATAACATGGTTATCCATTTCCAACAACTAATCAAACTGAAAACTCTGCTTTTCCTTGATTTGTGTCATCAATTTTTCTTCTTTCCTCTTTTTTTTTTCTTTCACTACTTTATGGATTGAAGCAGAATGTCATTAATAAAAATGATCCAAATTTAGATGCTACCACAAAACAGAGCTTCTGGGTTTATTAGTATTTCATTATTACCATTTCTCAAGAGATTTCTTGTTTCACAAAGGATGTTGCTTTTAAAACACAAAGCAAGGCTATACTCAGGCAAGACGGCATCTGAGTGAGTGCACCTTATAACCTCTCCTGCAAAGAAGCAGCTGAATAGGGTTGGAATTTTGCTGGACTGGGCTGTTTCAGGCATTTGCAGGGCAGGAGGTGTCTGCATATCAAATTAGTGGCACAGTGAAAAAGAAGATTCGTGTATAATGTAGAATTTTGGGTCTCTTTCATGGAGATTGGAGCTGCTCATACGAAGCTTCCCCCTGGGGTGGGCAGTCCTGGAGACTTTGCTGAACCAGGGAATTCCCAAGACCTGAGTGGGCTATTTGGGGGCTTGCAGGGTGGGAGGTGTCTGGAAGTCGATTTGGTGAGACAGAGATGGAGGCATTCTTGCGAGACGTGGAATTTTTGGTTTCTGACACAGAGATCAGAGCTTCCAGCTAGAGCCCCTCCCACTAGAGCAGACAGCCCATCTACCGCATCCCCAAACTGCTTGTAGTACAGCGGTGCCCCCAGCAGGCTGTTTCAGGGACTTGCAGGACGGGAGGTGTCTGGAAGCCAATTAGACAAAGACGGAGATTTTTGCGAGATGTGGAATTTTGGATTTCTGAGATGGAGCACAGAGCTTCTGGCTAGAGCCCCTTCTCGTAGGGCTGGCGGCCCATCTGCAGCAGTCCCTGAATTGTCTATAGTACAGTGGCATCCCCAGCAGGCTGTTTCAGGGGCTTGCAGGGCAGGAGGTGTCCTGAAGTTGACTTGGTGAGACAGTGACAGAAGAGACTCTTGTGAGAGGGGGAATTTCGGGTTTCTGACATAGAGGTCAGAGTTTGTGGGCGTGACCCCTCCCCCTAGGGCTGGTGCCCAGCTGTGGGGATCCCTGAAGGCTGTCTTGCACTGTGGTGCTCCCAGGCTCCCTGTTAACTGGATTTGTGGTTCCCAGGTCTGTGCCCCATAAACCCTGGTGGCTTACACCCCAGAGACTCACACCTCTTGAGTCTGCAATATCACAGACTTCCTATCCCTGAATCCTCCATGCCCTGAGGGCCATCAAGTTCCTTGACTGTCCTAGCCCTTGGCATTTGTGGGTTTTTTTTTTTTCCTTTTTTTTTTTTTTCACTGTCTTGGTTACTAATATTGCATTATCTCCTGGTCTTTTCTCCCATTGTATCCCCCAAGGTCCTTTTTTGTTTATTGGTTTTTTTTTCTTTCTTCTTTTCTTTTTCTTGCTAGTTTCCCTCTCTTTTCTTTGCCCACCCCCTTTTTTCCTTCTCTTTTTTTTCTTTTCTCTCTTTTTCTTCCTATTTTATATTATTTTATTTATACAATAGGTGCTGCAGGGAGCGCCTCACATTTGCTGTGTTTCCTCATCCTCCATTTACTCAGTTCTGTGTGAATTGATTTTGGTCACCTACACTAACCTCTTTCCCCCACATCTTTCTATCCACCACCACCTACTGTTTTTCTTACATTCCACCTGCATTTCTTTGGTCCCCAAATTGTCTAACTTTTATTTTCTAATACCTTTGTTCTGTTTTCTGTCTTTTATCCACTCTTGATACTATTGTCTTTCTTTTCTCTTTCCTCTCTCATGAAAACACTGGCCTTTTAATTCATACTATATTCTCCCCATAATCAGTTGACTGTCTCATTACAGATACTTTAATTACTGCTATAACTCTACACAACTTACATGAATCTAATATCCATTCTCCCAGCCTCATATTGCTGCTCTGTTAACATTTATTACCAATACTACTCTAAACATTTTCTCTTCTTATACAATTTCCTTTCCCTGGCCCTAATATTTTCCTTCAAAATGAACTCATCCAGCAACAAGAAATTAGAATAAGAAGAACAAAGTTACAAAGAGAAGATATGACACTTATGCAAGAACATCAACTAATTAATCCCCTAGACTAGACAAAGAAACTAAGGATGATTAAACTCATGAAGATAAAACGATGGCCAGACAGCGAAAAAAAGCTACAAACCAAAAGAATAATCAGAAAAACATGCTGAATCCAATGAACAAACTAAAAACCAGGAAGGGGCAGAACATTGGACAAGTAATTAAAGATCTCAGAACATATATTAGAGACCAACTTAATGAAGTAAAGGAAGAGTTTAAAAATATGAAGAAAGCACTTGGAAAGGAAATTGCAGACATACACAAAAAGATATCAAATATGATGGGAATGAACACCACAGTTCAAGAAATCAAAAATACACCTGCAGCAAATAGCAGATTAGAAGAGGCAGAGGAGAGAATTAGCAACGTGGAAGGCAGTACATCGGAAATCAAACAGATATTAGAATTCATCGATAAAAAGATAGAAAAAATCCAGCTAGGACTTAGGGACCTGAATGACAATGCAAAATGCACAAACATACGTATTATAGACATCCCAGAAGGAGTAGAGAAGGGAGAGGGGTCAGAAGGGGTGTTGCAGGAAATAATGGCTGAAAATTTCCCAAATCTACTGAGAGAGACAGATGTACATATCCAGGAAGCACAATTCACCCCAAACATCATAAATCCCAACAGGCCCACTCCAGGACATATACTTGTCATATTATCCAATGCTCAAGACAAAGAGAAAATTCTAAAAGCATTAAGAGAATAGAAAATGATTACATACAAGGAGGGTCCATAAGATTAAGTGCTGATTTCTCATCTGAAACCATGGAGGCAAGAAGGCAGTGGTATGCTATAGTCAACGTACTAAAAGAAAAAATTCCAACCCAGAATACTCTACCAAGCTAAACTAGCTTTCAAAAATGATGGAGAGTTCAAAATATTCACAGATAAACAGAAATTGAAAGAGTATGCCAACAAGAAACCTCCCCTTCAAGAAATACTAAAGGGAGCTCTGCAGGAGAAAGGAAAATACAGGAGAGACAGAGTTTGAGGAGAGTGTAAGAGCAACAAAAAAGACAAAAAGAGAAGGAAAAAAACAAACAAAATATGACAAACACAGGTCCAATCAAAATATGGCTAACATAAATAATTCCTTGAAAGTAATAACACTGAATGTCAATGGATTAAGCTCACCTATCAAAAGATTCAGACAGACTTTGGATAAGGAAATATGACCCATCTATATGCTGTCTACAAGAAACACATCTTAGACCCAGGGATTCATGGAGGCAGAAAGTGAATAGTTGGAAAACAATCTTACAAGCAAACAATAACAAAAACAAAACAAAAAAAAGCAGCAGTAGCTCTATTTTTATCAGACAAAATGGACTTTAATTGCAAAACAATTGTGAGAGACAAAGAAGGATACTACATATTAGTGAAAGGGACAATCTCTCAAGAAGAATGAACAATCATAAATATTTATGCTCCTAACTAGGGCGCCTCCAAATACATGAGGCGAACAGTGGAAAACTAAGTGAAAGAATAGATGCCTCTACGACTATAATGGGAGACTTTTTTTTTTAATAATACATTCAAAAAATTTGAGGTCCCATTCAACCCCACCACCCACACCCCCCACTCCCCCCACAGCAACACTCTCTCCCATCATCATGACACATCCATTGCACCTGGTAAGTACATCCCTGAGCATCACTGCACCCCATAGTCAATGGTCCACATCATAGCCCACACTCTCCCACGTTCTATCCAGTGGGCCCTGGGGGGATCTACAATGTCCCGTAATTGTCCATGAAGCTCCGCCCAGGACAACTCCATGTCCCGAAAACGCCTCCCCATCTCATCTCTTCCTCCCATTTCCAGCACCCCGCAGCCACCATGGCCACCCTTCTCACGCCCATGTCACATTTTCTCTGTGGACATTGGATTGGTTGTGTCCATTGCACATCTATGTCAAGTGGGGGCTTGGATTCCACATGGATACTGGATGCACTCCTCCTGCTTTCAGTTGTAGACACTCTAGGCTCCATGGTGTGGTGGTTAACCTTCTTCAACTCCATGTTAGCTGAGTGGGGTAAGTCTAATAAATCAGAGTGTAGGAGTTGAAGTCTGTTGAGGCTCAGGGCCTGGCTATCATATTGTCAGTCCAGAGATTCAAATCCCCCAAATATATTTCAAACCCCAGCACCAACTACAATTCCAGTAAAGTAGCATGCGAGTCTTGTGAAAAGAGATCCCCTCTGAGTCCAGTTCCATCATGCAGAAACACCAACTCCAAAGAAGGGCCATCTGACATGGCAGTGAGCCCCATCTGTATAATGGAAATAAAGACTATCATAAGAGGATACTTTGAAAAAGTATGTTCCAACAAAAATGACAATTCAGAGGAAATGGAGAAATTCATAGAAACACATAAGCAGCCTATACTGACAAAAGAAGAAATTACTGATCTCAACAAACCAATCACAAGTAAAAGAATCAGTCTTTAAAAACCTCCCAACTAAGAAGAGCCCAGGGCCAGATGGCTTCACAGGTGAATTCTAGAATACATTCCAGAAAGAACTAACACCAATCTTGCTAAAACTCTTCCAAAAAACTGAAACAGAAGGAACATTTTCAAACTCATTCTATGATGCCAACAATAAAGAATACCCTAGTAGCAAAGCCAAACAAAGACACCACAAAAGGAAAATTACAGACCAATTTCTCTAATGAATTTAGACGCAAAAATACCTAACAAATACTTGCTAACCATATTCAACAACACGTTAAACGAATTATACACCATGACCAATTGGGATTCATTCCAGGTATGCAAGGATGGTTCAACATAAGAAAATCAATGAAAGTAATACACCATCTAAACAGATTGAATGAAAAAAATGACGTGATTATATTTATAGATGCAGGAAAAGCATTTGACAAAATACAGCACCCTTTCATGATAAAAACACTGCAAAAGATTGGAATACAAGGAAATTTTTTGAACATGATAAAGAGTATATATGAAAAACCTATAGCCAACATCGTTTACAATGGTGAAATCCTAAAATTCTTCCTCTAAGATCAGGAACAAGACAAGGATGTCCACTATCACGTCTTCTATTAAACATTGTCTTAGAAGTACTTGCTCAAGGACTGAGGCAAGAACCAGATATAAAAGGCATTCAAATTGGTAAGGAGGAAGTAAAAATTTCATTATTTGCAGATGACATGATCCTATACATAGAAAACCCTGAGAGGTCTCCAAGAATGCTTCTCGAACTCATGAGTTTAGTAAAGTCGCAGGTTATAATATCAATGTGCAAAAATCAGTAGCATTTCTATACAACAATAATGAGCAAGCTCAGGAGGAAATCAAGAAACAAATACCATTTACAATAGTCACTAAAAATTAAATACCTAGGAATAAAATTAACTAAAGAGGTAAGGAACTTATACAGACAGAACTACACAAGATTGTTCAAGGAAATCAAAGAAGACCTAAATAAATAGAAGAATATTCCCTGTTCATGGATAGGAAGACTAAATATTATTAAGATGTCTATCCTACCAAAACTGATCTACACATTCAATGCAATCCCAATAAAAATCAACACAGCATTCTTTAAGGAACTAGAAAAAAGTAATTGTGACATTTATTTGGAAAGGAAAGAGACCCGGAATAGCCAAAGACATATTGAAAAAGAAAAATATAATTGGAGGAATCACACTACCTGACTTCAAAACATACTACAAAGCTACAGTAGTGAAAACAGCATGGTATTGGCATAAGGAGAGACACACAGACCAATGGAACCGAACTGAGAGTTCTGACATAGATTCTCATATATATAGCCATATAATATTTGATAAAGCCACCATACACTCTCAACAGGGAGAGAATGGACTATTCATCAAATAGTGCCTGGAGAACTGGATATCCATATGTAAAAGAATGAAAGAGAATTACCATCTCACACCTTATACAAAGATCAACTCAAGATGGATCAAAGACCTAAATATAAGAGTCAAGTAATAGGAAATGGCTTCATGAACTTCACACCAAAAGCACACGCAGCAAAAGAACAAATAGATAAATGGGATTTCCTGAAAATTAAAGCCTTCTGGACCTCAAAGGAGTTTGTCAAGAAAGTAAAAAGGGAGCCTACACAATGGGAGAAAATATTTGGAAAACATATAACAGATAGGAGACTTATAACTTGCATATATAAAGAAATCCTATATCTTGAAAATAAAAAGATAAACAACCCATTTAAAAAATGGGCGAAAAGTTTAAACACACACTTCTCCAAAGAAGAAATACAAATGGCTAAAAAGGACATGAAAAAATGCTCCAAATCTCTAGCTATCAGGGAAATGCAAATCAAAACTACAATGAGATACCATCTTATTCCCATAAAATTGGCAGCTATGAAAAAAACAGAAGAGTACAAATGCTGGAGAGGATGTGGAGGAATGGGAACACTCATCCACTGCTGGTGGAAATGCATAAGGATCCAACCATTCTGGAGGACATTTTGGCTGTTGCTCAAAACTAACCATAGATTTGCCATATGACCCAGCAATTCCGCTGCTGGGTATATACGCAGCAGAACTGAAAACAAGGACACAAACTGATAGATGCACACCAATGTTCATAGCAGCATTGTTCACTATTGCCAAAAGTTGGAATCAACCCAAGTGCCCATCAACAGATGAATGGATCAAGAAAATGTGGTATATACATACAATGGAATACTACTTGGCTTTAAGAACAAATACACTACAAACACATGTGATAACATGGATGAATCTTGAGAACCTTATATTGTGTGAAGCAACCCAGGAATTGAAGGACAAATACTACATGACATTAATGATATGAAATAAGTAAACACAAGGTGCCTTAGAGAGCTAGAGACTGGATGATAGGCTTACAGGAAATCGTGGTGTAGAGGAAGGATGTAAGCTGACATCTACATGGGTGAAATCTGTGATAAGCTTGAGGTAAATATGTGTACCCAGAAGGGATAAAATTGGGGCATAGTGTTACCTTTGGGTGGGGCTTTGTGGGCTTTAGGGGGGCTAGGGATAGGCAAATGGGTAATATTGCCAAGAAATTGGGGGGAGTTTGGGGCAACATACGAACATAGAAGATTGTCAGGTATTTGGTTGCGAGTATAAAGCTGAGAAAACCTTTTCAAAAATATAATAAGGAAAGTTACCTGTTTAACTTCCTTAAAGGGGATAATCTGATGCAGGACAGACTCCTAGGGAATATGTGAATTCTCATTTTGCCAGAGAGGTTTATATCACTGGGTAGAGACCCATATAATGAGAGTAAAGGTATACCCACATCCTGGGGAGGACTGATGCCATCAAATAGAGGGAACTGTATCTCTCAAGAGAAATGGTGGCTCCCAGGGCATTAGGGCAGTTGAGCATGTCAAGCCCTCAACACTGTTGCAAGTATCTCTGAACATGGCTCTTCAAGAAATGAAGATGGACTGTCACTGTAGGCCCTAAGGGGAGGAGGAAATAGGTATTGAATAGATGGAACCAACATAACTGTGAGGGCAATAGAAGTTTTTCATAAGAGTACGCAAGGATGGATATAAGACATGTAAAATTACACCAAAAATACATAGGGGCTGATAGCCTAAAATGTAAATCATAATGTAAAACATAAGATAACTATAAATTTAGAAAATCGTATAGCCTAAAGTATAAAACACAATGTAAACACAAATGTTACCTTGTTTGAAAGCTATTGTCTCAATGTCTGTACATCAGTTTCAGTAAATATGGTATGACTATGTTAAAAGATTATTGCTGTGGAAGGGAAAAGGTTTTCTGTTGGATATGTGGGAATACTGTATATTGTATATATGAATTACTGTGATCTAAAACTCTTGTGAAGATAAGCTTAATAATTAGAAAAAAGAAAAGAAAAAGATAGGATGTTGAATTTTTCCAAATTAGTATGTACTCTATATTTAACCTTTAAACTTATTGCTATATTCCATTTTACTATTAAGGGAACCTGGCAATATATTGGGCTTCACTTTTCAGGAAGTTTTGGATCACAGAGTAGTTCAACAACGGCAGCAGAGGAATACTGGTGTGGTATGTTATTGACAGGGGACATATGGTTGACAGGGAGTTCTACAGGGCATATATGTTTGTATATTTTCTTAGTGGAAACAATTAAAAATAACAACTGAGGGAGTGCTGAATTCCTAACCAGGGAGCTCTATCACAGTCCCTAAGGGAACAGCAACAATTCCCCAAGTGCAATGGCAAAGACGAAAAAGAAATGAAGTTCCAACAATGAGCCCCTGATACTAATGACTATGCTTGTGAGTCTGTGCACCTGAAATAAGAGCAAGGCCTAAAGCAGTAGTGTGCCTAAGAGTTACCTCCTGAGAGCCTCTGTGTTGCTCAAATATGGCAAGTCTCAAAGCCAAACTCAGCATGTAAATGCATTGCCTTCCCCACCCCCCCACCCCCAGCATGGGACATGACTCCTGGGGATGAGCCTCCCTGGTGCTGAGGGATCACTACCGAGTACCAGCTGATGATGTAACTAGACAATGACCTTGAATAAATGGTTCAACTCGGACCAGCAGAATATCCCTGTCTACATATAATAACAGGAGTTAAAAATGCTTTTTGGCCTAAATCAAGGGCGAAATGGAAAGGACAAATGAGTTTATATGGCTATGAGTCTCTAAAAAAGAGCCTGGAGGTTATCAGAGGGTTTGCCATTATGCACACCTGAGCAGAATCTCAGAGACAGATAAAGTAGATACAACCCCAGATATTGGTTCTTCTGAGGGCTACAGAGACCCACAGGTCTTATGGTCATGGCAGATGGAGTTCAGTGCCATGTCAGTTGGCCCTTCTTTGGAGTTTGTGTTTCTGTGTGATAGAGGTGGACTCAGATGTGATCTCTTTTCACAAGCTTTTCCTGTTACTTTATCAGAATTGTAGTTGGTGCTGGGGTTTAAGATATTTCTAGGGCATCTAAATCTCTGGACTGACCACGTGATAGTCAGGCCCTGAGCCTCAACAGACTTCAGCTCCTACACTCTGGTTTATTGGACTTACCCCACTCAGATAACATGGAGATGAATAAAGTCAATCACCACACCATGGAGCCTAGAGTACCTACAACTGAAAGCAGGAGGAATGCATCCAGCATCCATGTGGAATCTGAGCCCCCTGTTGACATAGATGTGGAATGGACACAACCAATCTAAGATCCACAGGATGGAGGGATAGAATATGGATTAGAGTGGATTTACTGATATTCTATTCATGAACTATTGTGGTTAGTATTCAAAGAAAATGTGGCATTGGTATGGAAAAAGTGGACATGGTGGCTGCTGGGTTTGGGGAATGGGAGTAAGAGATGAGATGTGGAGGCATCCTCGGGACTTGGAGTTGTCCTGAGTGGTGCTGCAGGGACAATTACTGGACATTGTAGATCTTCCCATGGCCCACTGGATGGAACGTGGGAGAGTGTGGGCTATGATGTGGACCATTGACCATGAGGTGCAGCGATGCTCAGAGATGTATTCACCAAATGCAATGAATGTGTCATGATGATGGAGGAGAATGTTGCTATGGGGGGAGTAGTGTGGTTAGGGGGATGGGGGGTACATGCAGACCTCATATTTTTTTAATGTAATATTTTAAAAAATGAATTAAAAAAATAAAAACACAAAATAAAACAAACTCCATTTACCTTTCTCTCTTGATATCCATTTGGCCCTTTGTGTTTTGAGTATTGCTGAAATTGATTGTTTCCTGATACTGGTTTGGCCCTTGTTGTGTACCATCAGTTTTCCCTCAGGAAATAGCTGAGGTGTGAACAAAGTGCAGGGTGACACAGAAGGAGGGTTGCTGATGTTGGTGGTGCTGGGGGTAGGAAATGGACGTGACAGTGGAGGAGACCTTGGTACTGCAGATAGAGCTGCTGGCTGAGAAAGGGCACTTGGTAGGAGAAGCAAGGGCTTTCCAGCAGTGGGAAATGGAGCCAGAGACCCAACCCTGGAGGGCACTTCAGGATCAGCTGAGTGGTAGATGGCACCAATAGCCAATTCTCCTGCACTCCCGGCCACCCAGAGGAATAACCGTCCCTGCTCCTCTGTTAGGTGATTGCATGTGATCAAGGAGCCATGTGTGACTCTTCAGGCAGAAGCATGTAAGCACCCATGGCCAGGAGCTCCAGAGACTTCACACTGAAAGGACAACAGCCTGACTGGTGACCCTCCCTCCACCTGGGTTCCTGAGACTGGACTGAGCAGAGCCTCCCTGCCACACACACACACACACACACACACACACACACACACACACACACCCCTTGGCATGGGAAGTCTATCTTTACTTTTAGCCACTGTCTCAGTTTGCCAGGGCTAGTCTGACAATACCCCAGAACTGCTCATTTAAGCCCCCAGGTTGAAGGTTCTATCATGTGCCTCTCTGACAGTGACCAGATCAGGAAGGAAAGGCTTGGCCCTGTGGACCCAGTCCTCAGCAAAAGGGCACTGACCATCACTAGCCAAAGCCAATTAGTCTATGGGGTGTAGCAGTGCTCCAAAATGTATTCACCAAATCGAATGAATGTGCCACACTGATGAAAGAGGTTGATGATGTGGGAGGAGTGGAGTGAGGGGGGTGGGGGTATAGGGGAACCTCTTATATTTTTTGAATGTAACATTTTTTGTGATCTATGTATCTTTAAAAAATACAACTAAAAAATTGATGGGAGTGGGGAGTGGAGTATATGGGAACCTCTTATGTTTTTTAATGTAACTTTTTGTGTGATCTATTAACTTTAAAAAAAGATAATTAAAAGATTAAAAATTAAAAACCAAACAGTAATTAGAGCTCCACTGACCCAGGGCTTACTGTGAGCCACTGTATGCATGCTAATTACATTCATTCTTATAAGTGGTCCATGAGGTCAGTTCTGTTTGATCTGTCCTAGAATGGCAAAGTGAGACAGAGAGGCTGTGACTTGTGAAGGCTCCACAGCTAGTCACCGTAGCGCTGATATTTCCACCCGGGACTCCTCAGCCTGGGCTGCTAACCAACACACTGACTACTGTTAACTGTGCTCCAAGGAAATTGACTTAGGAAGTAATTTGGTCAGCTTTGCTAGGGGCTGAACGTACCTGCAATGAATTTTGGGGCAGTGTGGTCTTTCAGCAAACCTGTAGTACAGAATTCACACTCTTTATGATCAATGATCCCAAGGTTGGAGAAACTGCGCCTGGAGCCCTGGAGTTGATCAAATACCAGTGCCCATAATCCCAATACCATGGTGTGAACATTGGTACAAATGGACTTTGAAATGCCTTTGGCTGTTCTTGTTGCTTTTAAGGCTCTTTACTTTAGATTTTAATTAATATTTATTTCAGTTGCATAATTTCCTTTTGGCATACACAAAGCCCCAGGACTTGAATTTGCCTGTAACCCCAGCTAATCACAACAGCCATGAAATGCTTTAAACACATAAAATCCCATTTGAATGAATGTATTCTAAAGACAATTCCCATTTTCCAGGCGGCAGTAAGGCATTGGAGCAGGAGTCAGCGACTTTCTCTGTGAAGGGCCAGGTGGGAACTCTCCTGTCCCAGGGGCTCTGTCACTATCACTCAACCCCGACATCCTACACAGGGAGGATAGAGAAATGAATGGGTGTGGCTATGTTCTAATAAAACTTTATCAAAACTGGCTGGGGGCCAGATTTGGCCCACAGGCCTTAGTGTGCCAACAGTGTCATATAGAAAAGCATGCTTATGGCTCATTCTTGATTTTCCTCCAAGGGGCAGAGCCCCAGTCACTTCCTACCTCCAGGCCCCTCTCCGGCCCTTGTTCAGTCAGCCCTGGAAGGTGGGACTGCTTATCAGACCTGCAAATTCAAGAAGGAGATACTGAGTTTTCAGGCTCACTCTGCCCTTCTCCGTCTTGGGCCTGGCCCGCAGGGGGCAGGGGTTCTGCTCTGCTCTTCACGCATTTGAGCTTCAGAAGCCACAAGCCCCACTGTGCAGTCCTCAGCAGTACTTTCCATCAGTGACACCCTATCAAGGAGCAGTCTACAATCCACCTTAGGGTGCTATGGAAAAGGACTCCTCAAAGGTACAAACAAAATGGTGTATCATGAACTCTCTTTGTTTTCTGAAAATCCAGATGAATTTTATATTCTCTCAATAAGGAAGCATTGAACATCTTCAGGCACCAAGAGTCCTGGCTTTTTCACTATTATCACATGATGGCCATCAACTCACTGGCAGTATCATAGGTACCATAGACTCAAAATGTAAACCCCATTTAATAAGTGAAACTATTTACAGTTGTTCAAATCCTATTGCTTACAGGAAGAAAATATATGAAGTGTGTGTTGGCCGAAGGTCAGGAATCCTTCGTTTCCACCCCTCTCCGTTTCAATGGCCAGCAGAGACAGGTACCTTGTCAGATGGCCCCAGAGGTCCCCTTCCTTCCTTCCTTCCTCCATCCAGTCCTTCCACATGCTAGAAGCCAGGCAGAGGGGTACCTCGGATTCAAGAGACATCCCGGGGGGCAGACTGAGGGCCATAGTTGCTTCAACTGGAAACTACGCTTCTATGTGTGAAGTGAAGCTCATGAGACTCAAGAGGTCTCCCACTAGTACTCCAGTGAGAGTTGACCAGAACTGGGGACTCACCTGGGCACCACTAATATTGGGTGGCTTGGAGAAGAGGAAGGAGGCATTTTTTGGGATTACTTTACACACCATTAACTTCTTTTCCAAAGGAATCTGTGTTCCACGTTATGGGTTGAGCTGTGTGCCCCAAAAAGATACCTTGAAGTCCTAATCCCAGGTACCTGGGAACATGAACTTTTTGCAAAAGCATTACTGCAAGCAGAATCATTTAAACTGAATGAGGCCGACTGCAGTGGGTGGACCTTTAGTCCAGGATGGCTGCTGTCTTTAGAAGGGAGGTGTGGGCACAGATAGAAGGGGAGTGCCTCATGAGAAGAGAGACAGAGCAGGCCATAGGGTGACTGAGGAGGCACTGAAAACCGAAGGCTTGCTGGCAAAGGGACAGGTGCCCCAGCGGCCAGGACTGACCCACCAGAACGGCCCACACACTTGAGGCTTCAGCCTGCAGGGCTGAGAGAGCTGTTCCTGGTGTTTTTAGCCACCTAGTTCGTGGCACTTTTTGACAGCAGCCTGGCAAAAGTGAGGTGTCCCTCTTCTGGCAGTCCCATCCCTCCAGGAGGGCTGAAGGATAGCCCAGGTGCCCAGCTGTCTGCCAGGCTGAGGGTCCCCAACCAAGGCTTTTATCTAATCAGATGCCCTGAGGAACGCCCTGGGGACGGACAGAAACAATGTTGAAAAGAAAGGAATGGGTGACCTGGACAACTCTGAACACCCTTCTCTTCCTTCCTGCTGCCCTCTCTTGGGTGCTTCAGGTGCTTAGACCCCAGAGCTCTTCCCACCACGCACACCTTCCCAGAGGGGCCGGGCCAGATGGTGCAGACCTATTCCTGGTTCTTGGCGGGTGGGAAGGCGGCCAGAGGGTTCCAGTGGCCCAGGACCGTCCATCAGCCTGGCTGCTTATTCAGAGCCCCGGGAACCACCGCACATACTGCTCAGGGGGCCGCATCCTGCACACTGGATAGCCTCGCGGCTCCCTTTCTAGACTCTTCGAGCACCCCCGGATTGCCGCGGGGCCCCTCCAGCTCTGGGGGGGAGGAGTGCATCTGTGTCTCTCAGTAATAGAAGCTCTGCTTTTCAGGGTCCAGGTGCCTGTCCCACCGACCCCGCCAAGCAGCCCCTGCCCCTTCCACTCCCGGGCGCCCCATTGAGTCTTCCTCCCTGGTGAGCAATCCCCTCCCCCCTCCCGTCACTTGACCTTCCCGGTAGACCTTTCCCAGTATGATGTCCTGCTCCCACCCCCTACAGAAGCATCCCCCACACTGCCCGGGCCCCGCCCCCACCTCCTGCCTGGCCCCCAGACCTATTCCAGGCGGTGCCGCTGGGTGTCCAGTCCCCGCTCCGGGTGGCACAACCCCGCCCCAGCCGCTCCCTGGCAGGGGAGCCCTGCCCCCAGCCCCGCCTCACCCCGCCGCTCGATGCCGCCCCTCCAGTCTCACCCTGGCCTGGCGGGAGAAGTCGCTGCGCTCCTTGGGGTCCAGGCGCCGAGGGGGGAAGTAGCTGAAGGCCGACAGCGCCGAGGTGGGCGGCGGCCAGGGCTTGCCCCGCAGCGTGGGGGCGGCGATCTCCTCGTCCCCCAGGCCGCCCCCATCAAGCTTCTCCGCCCAGGCCATGTTGGTCCCACCCGGCCAGGGGCCCGCCCGAGTCCGCCTGCCTGGCTTCCCGGCGCCCGCTTTTGGCAGTTGCCGGGAAAACGCAGCCTCGCGTCACAAAGCTGGGCGGGGGGCGCAGGGCTGGGGCGCAGGGCTAGGGGCGCAGGGCTAGGGGCGCAGGGCCGAGGGCGCTGCCAGGATGGGGATGGGACCGTGCCCTCCCGTCTCCCTGCGGGTCCCTGGAGCGCCCACTTGGGACGCGAGGAGCCGCGTCTGCTGGACTGGCGGCCTGCGGCGGCTTGCCCTTGCCCTTGCCCTTGAGCTCACGGAGGGTCCCAAGCGGACTGTCTGGAAGAAGTTGAGGCCACCCCAGCGTGGCATCTGAAACCCTCCAGGAGCCGCGGAACAGTAGTGGAAGAAACAGGTGGAATTCACTGCCATCATATATTAACTCAGTGTGTCCGCAGCAGCATCGTGGCAACGTGCAACGAGTTAGTTTTCAGCGCCTCGGTCACCGCGAGGGGTCACCGCTCACGGTACTGGCAGGTGCGAGTGTGCAGCGGCACGAATCGAATCCAGCCAAGTGATATCTGGCAAAACTGAAATGTTCCGCAGCGCTCTGCTGTTTCTTGGGTCAAATGCTGGTTCAAGAGGTGCGTTCCTTTTGTGGAAAATTCACTTAATTCTAAAGCCTCGAATGTGTGTGTATCAGTAAAAAGGAAAAGGGAAACCAAACTGGCCTTGGGAATACTTTAACCAGGGCGGCTCTAGGAAGACCGGCTTGAAATATAAATGATAATGAGGAGCCAGACTTGTGAAATCTGGGGAACAGTGGGTCATTCCAGGCAGAGGGAAGAGCGTCTGTGGTGGCCCTGAGTCTGAGCCCATTGATGTGCAGGCGGTAGAAAGGGGGGACGAGGACGGTGCAGCTTTCAGAAGGGGAAGGCAGCAGGGAGTGCAGGTGGACAGGCAGGCAGGGGAGGGGGCGGTCTCAGGCCGGGACCAATGAGCACCCCTCTCAGGGGGCTTCTTGCCTGCAGGTCCTTGCTGCAGGCAGAGGTTTTAGAGATTTTTCAGTACCATGTCCTTGATGCTAATTAACAAAAACAGTAACCACACATTCACAGTGGCACCCCTAGAAGTAGAGGACCCTAGAAGTATGGCACCCCTAGAAGTACAGCACACTAGCAGTAGGGAACCCTAGAATTATGGCACCCCTAGAAGTATGACCCAGCAAGCCAGTCTGTGCTCCTCCTACCCTTCCTTACACATACCCTCACCAAAAGCTGTGTCAATAAAATCTGACTGGAAAAGAAAGCACCCTAGGCACCTCTATGAGAAGCGACGATAGCACCTGCCTTTGACTAAGCATTCCCTTCACTGTTTGCCAGGTGCTGCCCTAAGCAATTCCATGGCATGTTTCATTGACTATCCGCCATTATTTAGACTACACTTATTTGAAATTTTGGGAATATCTCAGCCTCCAGAGGTACTCAGTTCACCAATGAGCCAAAATCCCCTCTGGATTTGTGGCCCAAGCCCTTGTGGTGGTGTAGCATTTTTGGAGGGAACTGACTGCTCTTCTTCCCCAGGACTATCTCAACTACACTGATTTCTGCTCCTCCTTAGTTTTCCTTCCATCTGACAAGCATTCCCCAAGTTCCTTATGCACCAGCCTACGAAGGCTTGGAAGGCAGCAACTTTAGGACCACACACTGCACAGGCACCTCTCCCAGCAGCACCATCCCTCTGCCTCCACGCCTGGCTCAGGCAAAGTGCTTCTTCACTGGGAGGAAGGTAAATGTTGCAAGAGAAACTGCTCCCCTGTTGCTCAGCCGGAACTGTCACTGTACACTTCTGCAGCTACTGCTCTGCCCAGCAATTACAGGATCCAGGGACCATCCAGAGTTTCGAGGGTGGCCAATAAATCTAAGCTTTGCTGCCCCCTACTGACCGGAGAATACCTCCATTGCTTAAGAGGTGATGCTCACAAGTACAGTTCTTTTTTTTTTTTTTTTAGTACAGCTCTTATTAATCATTTTCCTTTCTCTGCTTTAATTTTGAAGACTAATGGCAAGAAGATGCTGTGTTCAAAATTATCTTCATATGCATGGCTCCAACACTTCCAACAGGGACACTGGGAAATGTTTTGCTAATCTCTAACCATTTATGTGAATGTCACCTCTAATTCTTCAGGGTCATCATCAGAGACCAGTGCTACGCAGTGAATACTAAAATGGTTTGAATCTTGGTTTCACTTGCTACTAGATGTCACCTGCTTTGTCTAACACCACTACAGGGTTGGTGGGCAGACTATATGAGGAAATTCAGATGGCCCCAGCATTATCGCCCATTATTGCTTGTCGTTCATTGTCCGACCATAAGGCCAAATGGGGGAATCTCTGCAATTTTGAGATGTCAGCACAATGAGGATTTAAGGCTCCAGGTGTCCCTCCTCCCCCGTGAAAGGAGCTCCTGGGCCTTTGGGGCCTGAGGTGACCCTCAGGCTGGAGAAAAGTACCTAAAGCTGGGAGCCTTGATGCTGGGGATGTCGTTCTTCCTTAGAAGTCAGCCCTCACGTGGTTGGCGCTGCCATGGTGGTGGTTCAGTGGCGTGATGGGCTGGTGGATGTGCTTCCTATAGGTGGAAGCCATCAGCACCTCAATGGGCCATTCATGCTCCTGTGGGGAATCATCGAGATGCTCCCATTAGCAGGGGTCTGCTGCTGTAACTGCCTGACTCCCAACAAGGGGCAAAAGTTAGGAGATTGGGTTTGTAGAAGTCAAAATAAGATGTCACTGGTTAAGCAAGCATGAGGGCATAATTCTAACAAGTTCATTTTCTAGTGTCACTTAAAAATCCATCACACTTCTGGAATGAATGAATTAGTGCTGGATGTTCATGATTTTTTTCATTACATGTAGGAAAATTGAAATGTAACTGATTGGGATGCTTTTCATTTCAGGTGAAGAATCATGTCTGGACAGACTGAGTCTAGCACAACTGACACAACTGTACTTATCCTCAGTCCTAGAATATCCTTTCTAAAAGGTAAAAACAAAAAGTGTATGGCATTATTTCACTGAGGGTGAACAGTTTTCTTGTGCCCCTTCTGAAAACTAAGTCGCTTCTCTTTTGACCTGTCTCCATAACTTTATTAAAAGGGAAAACTTTCATTTACTTGGAGCTATGTGAAATAGCTGGCCTTTTCTTTGGTAAATTGACCCCATTTCTGTCTTCTCCTATAAGACCAGTTCCTGCTGTATGAGATTTCTAGATGGTTTCAAGTGTTGAAGGTGTATGAATCTTAGTATTCCTTGATTCACTTCAAGGGTTTTAAAGGGTTTAGCATGCACAATAGCCATTTGATTAAAAAGTCTGAATCTCTGAACTCTACAAATCCTAATTATTTCTGAGTGCATTTTTAAACCAAGTCAGAAATTTCACTCTTTTCCGGGAGACTTTAGAGTTTAGGTGGTATCTGAGCTATAAAGATTCACTCTCATAAATTTCACAGCACACCTTTTTTGTGTGATTGGAAATAGTCTCAACAGACTTCAACACCTTCTGCTTTGTCCTTCAAACTTGACTCAGGATCATATTCTGGTAAAAGCTAAATATATGAAAAGTCATTACCCTTTTCTTTTAAAAAATTTTTAACAATGCCAAGGCCTATAAAGATAAACACTAAAATTAGTTAACCCCAACCGCCTCAATTCCCTGAAATAACAAATTTGTAACTGTGCTTTCTATGCAAAACGTACACAAATATGGAAACCAATTTTCTTTTCTCTTTGTTATGTTCAGTGTATCATACAATTTACCGTTATGTCCAGTATATGTAGACCTTCCTCAAGACCAATGTGTGTGGATCAAATACATTCTTTTTCGAAATGGTGTATTTTATGGGACTTACTCACCAGTTCCCCAGCTTATAATCTTTCAGGTTCTTTCCATCTTTGGTCTCTATCCACAATGCTGTAGTAAACATCCTTGCATGTCATTCTACTGGGGCCCATGCTCCTTCAAGCGGCAGACTAGAATGTTAAGAGTGGGACTACTGGTGTAATGTCAGTAGATAGTGATTCTGAATGATAGATGTCACACCTCCGCAGCAGAGAGTGAAGGTGGCTGTGTCACCCCCACCTCCACCATAGAGTTTTTTTGTCCTGTTAGCTTTTGCCACTCAATTCAGTGGAAAAGGGCGTCTTGTCATGTATTTAAATTGCATTTGAGTGAGCAATAATGAAGTTGAGCATTTTGTCAAATGTTTATTGGCCATTTGTATTTTCTAGGAATTGCCTTCCTGTTCCCCAACTCATCTTTCTATTGCGTTGTGTTTTTAAGATTTGTGTGACCAAATCTACATGTCATTTAATGGTTCCTGACTTTCCCATCATGCATAAGATTATTTCACTAAATATGTGTTAGTGCAAATATTTTACTAATTTTTCCCCATTGGATCTTTAATGCACCTGGGATTTATTATATAGGTATACCTCAGAGATTTGGCAGGTTCAGTTCCAGACCACCATAATAAAGTGAGTTACATGCATGTTTTGGTTTCCCAGTGCACATATACTATAGTCTTTTAAGTATGCTATAACATTATTTTTTATTTTTAAATACATATACTTCAATTAAAATGTGACACAGATGAAGCGAGCACATGTTGTTGGAAAACGGGCAAAATAAAATGTGACACTGATGAGGCAAGCACACGTTGTTGGAAAACTGGCACTGATAGACTTGCTTGACACAGGATTGCCACAAACCCTCAGTCTATTTAAAAAAACAAACAAACACAATATCTGCAAAGTGCAATAAAGCAAAACTCAGTAAAAGGAGACATGCCCATAGTCTGATGTTTGGTAGCAGTTTAACTGTTCTTTTCTAGGTATATAAATGTTTTGAAATATTCATGTGGCATTGCCACAGTGGGTGCAGAGTCACACAATAACTGAGAGAATATTGAATTCTAATCCTGGAGAGCTCTGCTACACTCTCTAATGGAACAGCAGCAATCCCCCAAGTACAGGGGCAATGACTAGTGAAGAAAAATGGTCCATTGATGGACCCTTAATATTAATGACTATGCTTATGATCCTTTGTTCTTGAAATTGAAACTTAGCCTTGTGTTTAGGGTTCCTAAAAGTTACCTTCTGAGATCCTCCTTGTTGCTCAAATGTAGCCTCTTTCTAAGACAAATTCAGCATACAAATGTGTTGTCTTCCCCCCAGAGTAGGACATGACTCCTAGGAATGAGCCTTCTGTACACTGAGGGATTCCCATCACCAATCAAATAGCAGGGTAACTGGAAAAAGATGTAAAAGAAAAGGGGGGGTGGTGGGAATGTAAAAACAAACGAGTTCAGAAGGCTGAGAGACTTCAAAGTGAATTGGGAGGTCATTTCAGAGGTAGCACTTATGCACATCTCAGCAGGATCTCATAGACTGCCAAAATAGATACTACCCCAAATAGTGAGTCTCCTGAGAGCTCTGGAGACACCTAGGTCCTATGGTCATGGTAGATATGTCAGGAATTTGGTACCTTCCCAGTGGGCCTACCTTGGGGTTTGTGCTCCCCATTGTGACAGAGTTGGGACTCAGTTATGACTTCCCTACACATAGCTCATCTGTCCCTTCTATTTGAACTTATACTTGGTGATGGTGTTAGTAGGTGTACACCCAAGAAACTTAAGCCTTTGGACTGCCCATGTGCTAGCTGTGCCCTGAGCCTCAGTGGAGTTGCAACACCTACTCTCCAGTTCATTGGACCCACCCAGGGCAATTAACAAAGAGGTGAGGACGGGCAACCACTATACCAAGGAAATAAGAAAGCCTACAACTGCCAGCAAGAGCATCCCATCCATATATGGGATCAAACTCCCCTCTCAATTAGAGGTGGATTGGGCATCACCATCCCAGAATCCTTAAGAATGGGAAAGAACTATGGACTAGAGTGGACTTACTGGTATTCTTCTATAGCCTTATTGTCTATACTTATTGTTACTTATTGTAATTCTAGCAATGGAAGAAATTATAACATTGGTGTGGAGGCAGTGACCGCTGGAGGATCTGAGGGCAAGGAGAGGGAAAAACAGTTGTAACACGGGGGCATTTTGGAGATTTGGAGTTGTTCTGAATGGCTTTGCAATGACAGATATAGGCCATTATATGTCTTCCCATAACCTACAAAATTATGTGGGAGAGAGTGTCAACTACAATGTAAACTATAATCAATGCTCATTAGCAATATCCTGAAATGTGTTTATCAATTGCAATGAATGTATGTCCCTAATGAAAGATGTTGTTTATGTGGGAGAATGTGGGAGCTACGAGGAGCAGGGCATATGGAAATTCCTACACTTTTTATGTAACATTTATGTAATCTAAGTACCTATAAAATAATTTTAAAAAAATATTTTTTAAAAAAGAAACCAGTCTAAGTAGGATAAGACAAAACAGCAGAGATATTAGAATGATCACTGTTTGCCCAGGCCTTAGACAAAGGGAGGTACATTGAGTAGGTGAAGCTCAGAAATTTTCAGAAGAGTGAAATTATTCTCTATTATACTGGGATTGCAGGCATATGACATTATGCATTTTTCAAAACCCATTGAACTTGACAACATTCAAGTTCAAAAATAATCTAACTGTATTGTAAATGCATCAAATGCCCTATCTGAGGGGTATGGGAGGAAAAGATGCTGGATTAGTAATATTGGATATGAACAGTGTCTGTAATATGAAATCAATGGGCACTGTACACAGGTATGCTACTCTATTTGATATTGTGTCCCATCAGTGTATGAGTTAACAAATTTTACTTTAATACATATACACTGGAATTAAGCAATGAAGTAAATGAATGGAATATGGGAAATATGCTTCCCAACATGGTGTGGAAGGATTCAGATAAGCAAGGGGAGGATGTTAGATTGTTCTGTTAATGATTTAGAGACAGACACATCAGTGTGAATTCGTGTGGAGGTAAATATAGTTACAAAGGGTTGCTTGTAGAAATATTTGCAGATATGTATATATACATAGGATTGTGTACACATGTGTGTTTTTGAAATATCCATGGAGATGGCCCAGTAGCAAGGCACATATAGTGTCCAGACTTTAGATATTAAAAGCATTTTTGCAAGAAGAATTTTCTTGGAGAAATAGCTGCCTGCAGGACTAGGTCAAGAAATATACAAAAAGAGTCTGGAGTATCTCTTAGTACCAAAAAGTTAGTATGTGTTAAAATAAAACTGGTAATGTTGGGGATAATTTCAAATATTCATAGGACATAGTCAAAAGGGTTCCAAAGGTTAAAACTATAATAAACTGAAAAACAAAATAAAGTAGTACTGTATCACAACACAAAGTAAGAAATAAATGTCATGAGGCAATCCTAATATAAATAATTGATTTTTAAAAGATACATATTTATTGTGAAGATGAATTCCATAATATATGGAGATATTTTTCTCTCAAGGCAGTGGCACAAACATCACACTCCTGAATGTGGGCTTCATGTATTAATTTCATTCCAAAAGCCATATATGGAAATGCAGAGAATTTATTGAGTATTGGGGAAGCTAGGGAAGCTCCAAACACTGTTGATCAAGGTCAACATCAAGAGTGATAAGTCATGTTGATAGGATGCACCCTAGATATGATGCAATGAAAATAACACATTATCCTGGTATCTTCCTCCAAAATCCCATTAACCCTGTCTAAACATGAGAAGAATATCAGGCAAATTCAGAGTGAGGGGCACTTTACAAAATACCCGACCTACACTCCTCAAAAGTATACAAGTCATAAAACATGAGGAGAAAATCTGAGACGTTGTCACTGCCTGAATGGCTTAAGAATTTTTGAAAATAAATATAATTTGCTATTCTGGCTTGGAGGTGTTAAGATATTGGGAAAGTATGTGAGAAGTTCTTGAAAATCCTCTCTACTACCCTTGCACCTTTTCTGTAAATCTAACACAGTTTTAAAATATTAATTTTATTAATAAATAAATTATTAGTTAAGTGCAAAATTCTAGAAACTTTGAACTCCAAGGTTCAATCCATGACAATTACATTTACATACCTTGGATAAGAATATGGCATTGCTGCCTCACATTATTCTTCCATTAAATCAGAATAGTGAAAAACAATTTCATGGAATAATTGAAATAAATGAAATAATGAATACAAAATGCCTGACACTGTGCTTAGGATAAAAATGAATATTTTTCTTTGTAGTCCAAGCCAACACAGATTCACTTCCCACTACAATTGTGCTATTTCCATCCCTCATCCTCTCTGTAGGGTTTTGGCAACAGCGATCGTCATGTTGACTGAGAGTAAGCTTACATCATGGCAAGTAATTTCACGACCATCACCTTCTATAAACCTGCCCTGACTCTCAATAATTTAAAACATAAATATCCATCTTCTGCACAAAACACCAGGCTCTCTATACTATGGCTACTGCCAAACTGGTCAGGCTGCTTATCCCCTTTTCATCCTACCCCTTCATTGTTCATCAGATAGCAAGAACTAATTTTAAAACCTCACCACACCCTATGGTTACCTTGATTGGATTGTTTCCCTCTTGTTTCTTCTTGGTGTGCTTCTACACCTTTCTCCTCTTGAAGTTACCCCAATCTCTACTTTCATTGTCAGTGCAGTCATCTCCCTTGTGAAGCCTTCACTTGTCTCCACAGAATGAGCATAAACTTTTAGATCCACTTCACCAGGATGTCAGTGCCATCTCAGGGTATTTCATGTAGTCACTACTATTTTTGCTTGCACATAATCTCTATAAGATGTGGAAGAATATTTTACTTATCTCTTTATTAACAAAATATTATTTAGTAACTTCCATGATGTGTTTGATGACTAAATGGCTGTTGAATGACTAAAATTAAAAATGAATGAGGGATGTGCAGAAAGGTCACATCTGAGTAAAATTCCATCATACTCAGGAATACAAACTCCAAAGTAGGGCCCACTGACATGGCGCTGAACTCCAGAGCCAGCTGCCATGACCATAGAACCCGTGGGTCTCTGCAGCCTTCAGGAGAACTAGTACCTGGCCTTCTATCTACTTTGGCTGTCTCTGGGACCCTGCTGAGGCATGCATAAGCACGACCCTTCTGATGACCCCCTTACTCTTTTTTGGAAACTCATAGCCATATAAACTCATTTCTCCTTTCCATTTCCCCCTTTTATTCAAGGTCAAAAAACAGTTTTTAACAACTGTTATTATGTTATTACGTGAAGGTTGAGATGTTCTGCTGGTCTGACTTGACCCTTTTATTCAAAGTCTTCTAGTGACATCATCAGCTGGTGCTTGGTAGTAATCCCTCAGCACCAGAGAAGCTCATCCCTGGGAGTCATGTCCCATGCTGGGGGAAAGTAATGCATTTTCATGCTGAGTTTGGCTTAGAGAGTGGCCACATTTGACCAACATGGAGGATCTCAGGAGGTAACTCTTAGGCAAACTGCACCTCTAGGCCTAGGTCATATTTTAGGCACACAGGCTCATAAGCATAGTCATCAGTATAAAGGGCTCATTGTTGGACCATCCTTATTAGTCTTTGTCATTGCATTTGGGGATTGATGCTGTTCCATTGAGGAATGTGATAGAGCTCCCTAGTTTAGGAACTCAACATTCCCTTATTTGAAGTTTTTAATTGTAACCACTATGAAAATATCCAAACATTTTTATGTACCCTACATACATGCCTGGAGAACTCCCTCCCAACCATGTGGCTCCCATCAATAACATCCCACACACTGTTCCTCCCCTGCCAGATTGAACCTCTCTGTTCACACTGAGACTATTTTAATATTTACTCTTTGAAATCTAAATGTGATTTTGAAATTAATTGATTCTTCCTTCCAATGTACAATATATAGTCAAAATAACCTGCTGGATGTTGATTAAATTTAAAATATTAAAATTTTGTTCAACACACAAAAAAAATCTTCTTAAAAAATGAAGACTAATATATTGTCAATTTCCACAAATAATAAAGTGGAAGATAGTGATGGATTTAAAGGTTAGATATAGAATACATAGTAATTTAGAAAAGCTAAATAAAGTAAAAATAAATTGGGGTATCAAAAAATGAAAATGCTTCATTTTTGATGTTTTGTCTTTCATTAATGCAATAGGTGTTGCCCCGTATGTACAGTGGCAAGGCAATTTCATTTCTTCCTCAGTGTCTACATCCTTTCTTTTTTTCTAATTATTTGTTTCGTTTTCACAAAATGATTAGATCACAGTAATTCACATATATAATACAGGGTATTCCCACATATCCAATATCAAACATTTTGTCCCTTCCCTAGCAATGATATTTTCACATGTTCATATTGTGTTTGCTGCACTTTATGTACAGATATTGAAACATAGATTGCAACCAAGGTTCCATTTTGGCTTACATTATGATCTATATTTTAGACTATACAATTTTCTAAATTTTTAGGTATCTTATGTGTAACATTATGGTTTACATTTTAACCTATATACTTTTATACAATTTTGGTGTAATTTAACATGTCCTATATCCATCATTGCATGATCTTGTGGAACACTTCCATTACCCTACAGTTACCCTGATTCCATCTATTCAATACCCCTCTCCCCCTCCCCATAGCACCCACAGTGACAATCAGTCTTCATTACTTGAAGGACCATATTCAGAGATACTTGCAACAGTGTTGATGGCTTGACATACTCGACTGTCCTAACCCATTGAGAGCCACCAGTATTCTTGAGAGACACATTTCCCTGTTTGAGAACATCAGTCCTCAGGATGTGGGTATAACTTCACACTAATTGTATGGATCTCCACCACGTGATATAACCCACTATGACAAAATGACCATTCACACACTACCTGGAAGACTGACCTGTGTAAGATGTCCCCCCTTAAGCATCTTAAACAGGTAAACTTCCTTATTATATTTTCTAAAAAGTTTTCTCAACATTACAGTTTCAACCACATACCTGACAATCTACTATGTCCAAATATTTCCCCACCCTCCCCCCAATTTCTAGGGCCATCTGACCCTTCCTCCCATCCCTACCCCCCTCAAGCCATCAAAGCTCCACCCAAGGCATCCGTATGCCCCCATTTTATCCCTTCACTCTACAAATATTTACTTACAGCTTACCATAGATTTCACCCATGTAGGTGTTAGCTCTCTTCCAAACTTTCTTTAAACCTATCAACCAGTCTGTAGCTCTCTGAGACAACTTATCATGTAATTTTGTGCTTCAATGCCTGGGTTGCTTCACTCAACAAAAGGTTTTCAAGATTCATCCATGTTGTCACATGTGTTTGTACTGTATTCCATCTTAGAGCTGAGTAGTAGTCCATTGTATGTATATGCCACATTTTATTTATCCATTCATCTATTGATGGGCATTTGCATTGATTCCAACTTTTGGCAATAGTAAATAATGCTGCTATGAACATTGGTGTGCATATATCAGTTTGTATCCTTCTTTTCAGTTCTACTGGGTAAATACCCACCAGTGGACTTGCTGGGCCATATGGCAAATCCATAGCTAGTTTTTTTTTTGACAAACCAACAAACTGTTCTCCAGAATGGCTGTATCCTTCTGCTTTTTCACCACCATGAGTGAGTGTTCCCATTCCTCCACATCCTCTCCAGTACTTGTAGTCTTCTGTGTTTTTGATGGCTGCCAGTCTCGTGGGAGTAAGATGGTATCTCATTGTAGTTTTGATTTGCATTTCCCTAATATCTAGTGATTTTGAGCATTTTTCATGTGCTTTTTAGTCATTTGCATTTCTTATTTGGAGATGTTTCTATTTATTTTTTTTATTTTTATTATTTATTTATTTATTTATTTATTGACTTTGTAATAATATTACATTAAAATATATATATATATATATATGAGGTCCCATTCAACCCCACTACCCCCACCCCAACTCTTCCCCCCCAGCAACACTCATTCCCATCATCATGACACATCCATTGCATTTGGTTAGTACATCTTTGGGCACCTCTGCACCTAATGGTCAATGGTCCACATCATGGCCCATACTCTCCCCCATTCCATCCAGTGGGCCCTGTGAGGATTTACAATGTCCGGTGATTGCCCCTGAAGCACCATCCAGGGCAGCTCCATGTCCCAAAGATGCCTCCACCTCTCATCTCTTCCTGCCTTTCCCCATACCCATCAGCCACCATGTCCACTTTTCCCAATCCAATGCCACCTTTTCTATGTGGACATTGGATTGGTTGTGTCCATTGCACCTCTATGTCAAGAGGAGGCTCAGAATCCACATGGATGCTGGATGCAATCCTCCCACTTTCAGTTGTAATCACTCTAGGCTCCATGGTGTGGTGGTTGTCCTTCTTCAACTCCATCTTAGCTGAGTGTGGTGAGTCCAATGAATCAGATTGTAGGTTCTGGAGTCTGTTGAGGCTCAGGACCTTGCTATCACATTGTCAGTCCAGAGATTCAAATCCCCTAAATATCTCTTAAACCCCAACACTAACTGCACCTCCAGCACATTAGCATGAAAGTCTTATGAAGAGAGATCCCATCTGAGTCCAGATTCATCACACATAAACACCATTTCCAAAGAGGGGCCATCTGACCTGGTAGTTAAGCCCATCGGCCTTGACCATAACTCCCATGGGTCTCTTTAGCCCTCAAAGGAACCAATACCTGGGGGTTGTATCTGCTTTATCTGTCTCTCTGACTCTGCTCAGTTGTGCATAAGGGCAATCCTTCTGCCAGCCTCCAGACTCTGTTTTAGAGACTCGTAGCCATATAAACTCATTTCTCCTTTCCATTTCCCCCTTACATTAGTCAAACAGCGTTTTAAAGTCATGTTATTTTATGTAGACAGGGATATTCTGCTGATCCGCATTGAACCTTCCATATAAGGTCATTTTCCAGTTGCATCATCAGTTGGCAGTTGATAGTGGTCCCTCGGTGCCAGGGAGGCTCATCCCCAGGTGTTATGTCCCACGCTGGGGGGAAGGCATTGCATTTACATGCTGAGTTTGGCTTCGAGACTGGCCACATTTGAGTAACATGAAGGCTGACAGGAGGAAATTCCCAGGCACAATGCTGCTCTAGGCCTTGTTCTTATTTTAGGCTTATCAGCTCACAAGCATAGTCATTAGCATCATGGGCTCACTGTTGAACCCTCACTCCCTCCCAGTCCCCACCGCTGCACCTGGGAGACGGTCGCTGCTCCCCTAGGTACCACGACAGAGCACCACTGGCCAGGAACCCAGTACCCCCCGTGCTGTGGTTTTTAATTGTTACCACTATGAGTATATCCAAACATTACCATGCACCCTGGACATATGTTCTGTACAGCTCCCTGTCAGCCATATATCACCTGTCAATGGTATCCTATACCAGTATCCCTCCATTGCCATTGTTGAACCACTCTGTGATCCAGAACTCCCTGAAATTTGAAGCCCAATATAATGTCAGGGTCCCTTACTAGGAAATGGCATATAGCAATAGGTTTAAAGGTTAGATAAAGAATACATGATGACTTGGAAAAAATTCTACATCCTATATTTTTCTTTTTTTTTTTCCCCCCTAATTATTGAGCTTCTCTTCACAGGAGCCCTAGACCACAGCAATGCATATATATAATATACAGCACTCCCATACATCCACCACAAAACCTTTTCCCTTCCACAGCGATACCCTTACACCCTATTCATATCATATTTACTTAACGTGATGTACAGAGTCTGAGACAATAGCTTTCTAACAAGGTGACATCTGTGCTTACATTGTGGTGCATACTTTAGGATACACAGTTTTTTACATTCTTAGTTATCCTATGTTTTACATTATGGTTTACATTATCAGTCTGTCATCTCCTATATGTTATGGTGTAATATTACATGTTTTATATCCATCCTTGTGTACTCTCACGAAACTCCTCTCTTACCCCCCATTTACCTTGGTTTGCGGGTTTGAGGGTAGCTGGGGAGGGGCGGATGGGTAACAATGCCCAAAAGTGGGGGAGGGAGGAGTAGCATATGAACACAGGAGAGGGTCAGGTGTTGGTGGAGAGTAAAATGCAGAGAAAATCATATCAAAATATAATAAAGATGTTTACCTGTTTAGAACGCTCGGAGGGAAGGGTCTGATGCAGGACGGGCTCCTGGGGAATGTCTAAATGCTCATTCTGCCAGAGTGGGTGACACCATGGGGTAGAAACCCAAGTAGTGAGAGTGGGGGTGGACCCACATCCTGGGGAGGACTAATGCCATCAAATAGAGGGAACTGTATCCCCTCGAGAGAAAGGGTGGCTCCCAGGGCATTGGGGCAGTTGAGCATGTTAGGCCCTGAACACTATTCCATCTATCTTTGGAAGTAGCTCCTCGGGAAATGGAGGTTGGCTGTCACTGTAGGCACCAAGGTGGAAGGGAAAATGGACATTAAATGGGCGGAACTGAGAAGTTTCTATTTAAGTCTTGCCACTTTTTAAAATGGGTGGTTTGTCTTTTTATTTTTGAGATATAGGAATTCTTTATATTTGAAGGATATTGGTCTCCTATCAGATATATGGTTACCAAATATTTTTCCCCATGGGGTAGCCTCTCTTTTCATTTTCTTGACAAAGTCCTTTGAGGTGCAAAAGGCTTTAATTTTGAAGAAGTCTCATGTATCTATTTGTTCTTCTACTCGTGCTTCTGGTGTGAAGTACATGAAGCCATTTCCTATTACAAGGTCCTGTAGGTGTTTCCCTACATTGCGTTCTAAGGTCCTTATGGTCTTATGGTCTTGGCTCTTATATTCAGTTCTTTGATCCATCTTGAGTTGATTTTTTTATAAGGTGTGAGTTGGTAATCCTCTTTCAGTGGGTTTGGTGGTCTTGTGAATATCATATGACTGTATCTATGAGGAGCTATATCAGAATTTTCAAATTGGTTCCATTGGTCAGTGTGTCTCTCCTTGTGTCAGTACCATGCTGTTTTCACTACTGTACTATGTTTTGAAGTCATGTAGTGTAATTACTCCAATTTTGTTTTTCCTTTTTCAATATGTCTTTGGCTATTCGGGGCCTCTTTCCTTTCCAAATAAATTTCTTAGTGAGTTTTTCTATTTCACTAAAGAATGTTGTGTTGATTTTCATTGGGATTACATTGAATGTGTAGATCAGTTTTGGTAGGATAGACATCTTAATAATATTTAGCCTTCTTATCCATGAACAGGGAGTATTCTTCCATTTATTTAAGTCTTCTTTGATTTCCTTGAACAGTGTTGTGTAGTTTTCTGTGTATAAATTTTGTACATCTTTAGTTAAATTTATTTCTAGGTATTTGATTTTTTAATTTACTATTGCAAATGGTATTTTTTCTTGATTTCCTCCTCAGGTTTTTCATTAGTGTTGTACAGACATGCTACTGATTTTTGCGCATTGATCTCATAACCTGTGACATTACTGAACTCATTTATAAATTCTAGAAGTTTTGTTGTAGATTTCTCAGGGTTTTCTATGTATAGGGTCATATCATCTGCAAATAGTGGAATTTTGACTTCTTCTTTTCAAATTTGAATGCCTTTTATGTCTGGTTCTTGCCTCAATGCTCAGGCAAGTACTTCTAACACAATATTAAATAGCAGGGGTAATAATGGGCATCGTTGTCTTGTTCTTGATCTTAGAGGGAAAGATTTTCAGATTTCAAAATTGTAAATGATGTTAACTGGGGGTTTTCCATATATATCTTTTATCATGTTCAGAAAGTTTCCATCTACTCCAATCTTTTGCAGAGTTTTTATTAAGAAATAGTGCTGTATTTTGTCAAATGCTTTTTCTGCATCTGCAGATATGATCATGTGATTTTTTTCCTTCAATCTGTTTATGTGGTGTTTACATTAGTGTATTTTCTTATGTTGAACCATCCTTGCATACGAGGAATGAATTCCTCCTGGTCATGGTGTATAATTCGTTTAATGTGCTGCTGAACATGATTAGTAAGTATTTTGTTGAGGATTTCCACATCTATGTTCATTAGAGAGAATTGTCGGTAATTTTTCTTTCCTGTGGCGTCTTTGTTCAGCTTTGATATTAGGGCAATATTGGCATCATAGTATAAGTTAAGCAATGTTCTTCTGTTTCAATTTTTTGGAAGAGTTTCAGCAAGATTGGCATTAGTTCTTTATGGAAAGTTTGGTAGAATTCACCTCTGAAGCCATCTGGCCCAGAACTCTTATTAGTTGGGAGGCTTTTAATGACTGATTTTATATCTTTACTTGTGGTTGATTTATTGAGATTGTCAGTTTCCTCTTTCATTAATATAGGTTGCTTATGTGTTTCCAGGAATTTGTCCATTTTCTATGAATTTTCATTTTTGTTGGAATATAGTTTTTCAAAGCATCCTCTTATGATAGCCTTTTTTTCTGTGGGTTCAGTGGTGATATCCCCTTTCTCATTTCTTATTTTCTGTATTTGCATCTTTTTTTTTCTTGTTAGTCTAGCTAAGGGTTTGTCAATTTTATAGATCTTGTCAAAGAACTGGCTCTTGGTTTTGTTTATTTTTTCAAGTGCTTTCTTATTTTTTCATTTAGTTCTGCTCTGATCTTTGTTATTTCTTTCCTTTTCCTTTGCGTTTAGTTTGTCATTGCTTTTTTTCTTTTACTAAATCCTCCAACTGTGAAGTTAGTTTTTCAATTTTAGCTCTTCTTTTATCACGTGTGAATTTATGGCCATAAATTGCCCTCTCAGTACCACTTTTGCTGCATCCCATAAGTTTTGATATGTGCATTATCATTTTCATTTGTTTCAAGGTAGTTATTGATTTCTTTTGAGAGTTCCTCCTTGACCCACTGTTTTTCTAAGAGTGTGTTATTTAACTTTCATATCTTGTTGCCAAATCCAGGTCTCTGACCTTTGCAGATTTCCAGCTTCATTCCACTGTAGTCAGAGAAATTATTTTGTATGATTTCAAACTTTCTGAATTCACTGAGACTTTCTCAGCAACCTATCCTGTTGTCTATCTTGGAGAATGATCCATGTGCACTTGAGAAGAATGTTTATCCTGATTTATTTGGATGTAATGTTCTGTATATGTCTATTAGGTCCAGTTCCTCTAATATATTGTTCAAAGTCTTTTCTTCTTTATTGATTTTCTTTTGAGATGTTCTGTCCAAAGTTGATAGTGGTGTATTAAAGTCCCCCACTATAACTGTAGAGGCATCAATTCCTTCCCTTAGATTCTCCAGTGTTTGTCTTACATATTTGTAGGCACCCTTGTTAGGAGTGTAATGTTTTTTGTTTGTTTTTGTTTTTGTTGTTAAAGATGTATTTATTTATTTCTCTCCCCTCCCCCACACACTAGTTGTCTGTTCTCTGTCTTTTTGCTGCATCTTCTTTGTCTGCTTCTGTTGTCAGTGGCATTGGAATCTGTGTTTCTTTTTGTTGCATCATCTTGCTGTGTCAGCTCTCTGTGTGTGCAGTGCCATTCCTGAGTAGGCTGCACTTTCTTTCACACTGAGCAGCTCTCCTTACAGGGTGCACTCCTTACGCTTGGGGCTCCCCTACACGGGGACACCCCTGCATGGCACAACAATCTGTGTGCACATCAGCACTGTGCATGGGACAGCTCCACATGGGTCAAGGAGGCCCCAAGCAGGTCCAGGGTTTGAACCGTGGACCTCCCATGTGGTAGACAGATGCCCTAATCACTGAGTCAAGGCTGCTTCCCAGGAGCATAAATGTTTATACCTGTTCTTTCCTTTTTGAATGATTATCCCTTTCACTAATATGTAGTGTCCATATTTGTCTCTCACAATTATTTTGCATTTAAAGTCTATTTTGTCTGATATTAACATAGTTACTCCTGCCCATTTTTGGTTATTATTTGCCTGTAAGATGTTTTCCAGCTATTCACTTTCAACCTCCTTGAATCCCTAGATCTAAGATGTTTTTCATGTAGACAACATATAGATCAATCATACTTTCTTATCCAATCTTCCAGTCTGAGTCCCTTGACAGGTGAGTTTAATCCATTGACATTTAGTGTTATCACTTTCAAGGAATTATTTATATTAGCCATATTTTCTTTGGATTTGTGTTTGTTATATTTTGTTTGGTTTTTTACTTTTTTTTGGCTTTTTATTGTTCTTACACTCTCCTCAAACTCTGTCTCTCCTGTTTTTTATCTTTCCTCCTATAGAACTTCCTTTAGTATTTCTTGAAGGGCAGTATTCTTGTTGGTATAATCTATTAATTTCTGTTTGTCTGTGAATATTTGAACTCTCTATCATATTGAATGTCAGTTTAGGTGGACAGAGTATTCTTTTTTGGAAATTATTCTTTTAGTACTTTGACTATATCATACCACTGCCTTCTTGCCTCCTTGGTTTGAGATGAGAAATCAGCACTTAGTTTTATGAAGCCTCCTTTGTATGTGATGTTTCTCTTTTCTCCTGCTGCTTTTAGTATTTTCTCTTTGTCTTGAGCATTGGATAATTTGACAAGTATATGTCTTTGGGTAGGCCTGTTGGGATTTATGCTATTTAGGGTGCATTGTGCTTCCTGGATGTGGACATTCATCTCCCTCAATAGTTTTGGGAGGTTTTCACCCATTATTTCCTCCAACACCCCTTCTGTTCCCTTTCCCTTCTCTTCTTATTCTGGGATGCCTATAATGCATATGTTTTCACATTTTGCTTTGTCATTCAGGTCCCTGTTGAATTTTTTCTCTCTTTTTATCTATCAATTCTACTGTCTGTTTGATTTAGGATGTACTATCTTCCATAATGGAAGACAGTACATCACTAGTTCTTTCCTCTCCCTCTTCAAATCTGCTGTTATTTGCTGAGAGTGTATTTTTGATTTCTTGGATTGTGCTGTTAATCCCCATCATATCCATTGTCTTTTTTTTTTTTTGCATGATTGCAATTTCTTCTGTATGCTCTCTAAGTGTTTCTTCATAGTCTTATCTCTTCCTTCACCTCATTAAATTGGCCCTATTAAATGTTTTGAGAGCTTTAATTACTTGTTTGATGTTCTGCTCTTCTTCCTACTTTTTAGTTTGTTCATTGGATTGGGTCATTTTTTCCTGATTATTGGTTTGGTTTGTAGTTTTTTGTTGCTGTCTGGTCATCATTTTATCTTGGTGGGTTGATTAGCTTCTTTGTCTAGTGTCAGGGTTTAATTAGTTGCTGCTTTTCATGTGTGTTAAGTCTTCTCTTTGCCATTTTGTTCTTCTTATTCTATTTCTGTCCTGTTGGCTAAGTTCACTTGAAGGAAAATATTAGGGTAAGTGAAAGCAAAAAGAGTAAGAAAAGAAAAAAGTATAATAGTAGTATTGTTAGTAAATATTAGCAGAAGAACCATGTGAGATCTAGAAGAATGGGTATTAGACTCATGTAAGCTGTGTAGAGTTATAACAGTAAGAAAAATGGAGTATCTATAATGAGACAGTAACCTGAATATGGTGAGGAATATAGTATTAATTAAAAGACCAGTGTGGTCAGGAAAGTGGGAAGAGAAAGGAAAGGACAATAATATAGAGAGTGAATAAAAGACAGAAAACAGTACAAAGGTATTAGAAATAAAAATTGGGGGCTAAATTAAGAGCAGTGGAATGTAAGAGAAACACTAAATAGTGGAGGATAGAAAGATGTAGAGGAAAGGGGTAAGTATTGGTAGCCAAAATCAGTACACACAGAAAAGAGGAAATAGAGGATGAGGAAACACAGCAAATGTGAATCACTCCCTGCCACACCTAATGTAAAAAATATAAAAAAGAAGAGAAAGGGAAAAAAGGGGGAAAAGTGGGGGTGGAAATTCAAGCAAGAAAATAGGGATGAAGAAGAAGAGGAGGAGGAGGAGGAGAAGGAAGAGGAGGGGGAGGAGGAAAGGGCTGTGGTGTTATAAAGAGGAAGGAAAAACAAAAAAATAACCCAAGTAAAAAAGACCAACATTTCAAGCAAGGAATCCTCTTTGCATTTAAATAAAATGCTTAGGAGTCTGACCTTCCCCCTTTCTCCCTTTTTCCCTTCTCTCTCTCCCAGAGCAGCAGGAAAGCTGTGTGAGGTGTCCAGTAGGAGAATCAAGTGGGTCCTTGGTGAACCAAATCACCAGAGAAAACAATGTCTCTTAATTTCCAAAGAGAGCGTGCCCACACATCACCAGGAACACCAAATATGCTAATGGAAGTTTTCAAAACACATCTTACAGTCCATCTCCCTTAGTTGTACTACAGGAGGGCTACTTGAATTTTTTTTAAAAGATTTATTTACTTATTTATTTCTCTCCACTTCCCCCCCCCCCCCCCCCCCAGTTTTCGGCGTCTATTTGCTGTGTCTTCTTTGTTCGCTTCTGTTGTTGTCAGGGGCACGGGAATCTGTGTTTCTTTTTGTTGCATCATCTTGTTGTGTCAGCTCTCCGTGTGTGCGGCATCAATCCTGGGCAGACTGGACTTTCTTTCATGCTTGTGGCTCTCCTTACAGGGCACACTCCTTGCACATGGGGCTCCCCTATGTGTGGGACCCCCCTGCTTAGCAGGGGTACTCTTTGCGTGCATCAACACTGCGCATGGGCCAGCTCCACACAGGTCAGTGAGGCCCGGAGGTTTGAACCGCAGACCTCCTATGTGGTAGGCAGACACTATAACAACTGGGCCAAGTCTGCTGCCTAGTTGATTTTCTGACTCCACCTTCTCCCAGACCAAGTTTCCGATCCCAGCACTTTTAGGTAAATTGGGCTTTCTCAGCAGATTTGCCTTTCCTTTCTTCCCCAGTTTTCCCCAAGCCAGCTCAAAAAAAAAAGATGTGGGGTGTCAGGACCTGAAAATTGAACCCCCATCTCATTTGGCCCCTCTGCACCTCCCACCAAAACCCTCCAACTCACAGAGTCACTCCAACACTGAACGGCAACTGTATTCACTTACCGCAGGGAGCACTGGATTTGGCAGAGCGCTGGATTTGGGAGTGGGAAGTCTGGGATATTGTCCACTTGGGGCCTGTGGGTCTGTGGAATGTGGGCTGCGGTGGCTTAGGGGTCATGGACCTGGGGACCATTCTTCTGGGGAACACAGGGCTTGGGAATGTTGCCACACTACTAACAGTTCAGGGAATGCCCTAGGGGGAAGAGTCCCACCTCTCCACAACTTCTGACCTCAGTGTTAGAAACCCACAATTCTACCCTTAGCAAGCACGACTTCTGTTCCAGTCTCTCCAAATCAATGTCCAAACACTTCCTGCCTTGCAAGTCCCCGAAACAGCCCACTGCAGCAAGATTCCAACTGTACTCAGCCGGCCTTTTGCAGGAACAATTATGAAGTGCATTCACTCAGGTGCCATCTTTCCCCACCCATCAGCTATCATCTTTTAATATCTCCATTTGTTCATCCCAGCTTGTCCTTAAAGGGAAAGTACGTCTGCCTCATTATCTAAAAAAGATGAAGAAATGCACTTGCTAGCTGTTCTTTAATCCTCCCCTGGTTAGCCATGTATATCACTTTGGCTGTTTATATCCTCCCGACAGTGAACTCAGACACGTGGTCTTGCTGGATTTGGGCAGGATCAGGTCTCGAACCTAATGCCAGGTTGCCTAAGTTCGTTTTTGCCTTACTTTTTTCCTCTGGGTGGGTAACAAAAGGAAGCATTTCTACCAACTACAAGGCACAAGGTAGAAAGTACAGTTAAGAGAATGCAGCACATATACAGAGTATGTTGGAAAACCCAGTAATCCCCAAGCTCATTGACTCCAGGAACTCAGACTGGGTGAAAGCAGCTTCAACTGAGTCTCTACAGACCCTTCACACACCTTCCATCCTGTGCAAGACACCTGGTCATTCTGAGAAAGGTGTGAAGATAAGTCAGCCTGGTTGTTGTCCACAGCCACCCTGCTAAGGCCAGCAAGGCAATCCTTAGTATTGTCTTAAAGTTCTTAAGAACTCCAGGGGTGCCATGCTAAAAGAACTTGTCTCACAGCTGCTGGAAAATCTGGTGTGCCTGTGCTCCAAGTCACTTTACAGGATGGGGAGGACAGAAAACCTCCCAGTATTGGCTCAGGGCTCCTGCTCACACACCACCACTGGCCAGAACAAGCCCACCACACCTGAGCTTCCTCCCACTGTGGCCTTCAAGCTTGTCCACTTCTGGCATGGTCACAGGGTGCCCTGGTCCACTGTGCCTGTCCACTTCTGGCATGGTCACAGGGTGCCCTGGTCCACTGTGGCCTTCACTTCTGTGGAAAGCATCTCCTCCAGTATGGCTCCTACACTCCTAGGTTAACAAGAAGCCCAAACCATGGCCAGTGATAAAGTTTTCAGTGTTTGGTACTGTGAAAACTGGATAGCTCTTTGGGTTAAAAATAAACTTGTATTTTCCCACTTCATTGCAGACAAAAGAAAATTCTGGATGGATTTTAAAAGGTAAGTAAAAAAACAGCTCTAAGGGCCTTTTAATCATCAAAGCAATGGGGAGAAATCAAAAAGAAAATATCAAACACTTTGACTATATGCCTTAGTCAACAAAAGGGGTACTGATGCAAAGTACCAGAAATCTGTTGGCATTGACAAAGGGGGTTTATTTTGGGTAGAAGCTTACAGTCACAAGGCCATAAAGTGTAAGTTACTTGCGTCACCAAAGTCTGTTGCCACATGTTGGAGCAAGATGGCTGCTGGTCTCTGTGATGATTCAGCCTTATTCTTCAGACTCCATGGTCCCAGCTTCTTCTGGTCTCAGCTGTAGGCTGGCATAAGGCTTGTCTCTCTGTCTGGGGCTTGTTTCTTTATGGGCGTGGGGCTCTGGTGTCACCACAAGGTCAACAGTAGACCATCAGGTTCTCTCTCTTTCCAGGCCTCTGCCATGTCTATAGAGCCATCTCTGTTCCTCTGTGTTCTTCTCCTGTGTGTTTACTTCCCAGGGATCCAGCATCAAAACTCCAACTACTTCCTTTGCCATGTATTTTTCTTAGTGAGTCCCTGCCCACCAAGGGGGTGAAGACTCAATGTCCTACTGACATGGGCCATTTCAACCCCTGATCATAATTTAACAAAGTAAAAGTGAAACCTCTGAAGATAATACAATCTATTATGCCCATAGGAAGAGGCCAGTTTACAAACATAATCCAATATCTATGTTTGGAATTCATAAACAGTATCAAATGACTATACTATATAAAAATTAAAGATATTTGAATTAAATCAAATAAAATCCAACATTTTAAGAAATGTAATACACCGTGGAGAGATCACATTATCTTTAACATACATAACATAGGATGTTGATTGGCCGAGAGTCACCTCTTACTGGCAGTGTTATGTCCTCTTGAAGGAAACTTTGTAGGTAAACCCCCAGATCAGAAGGCCCTTCAGGAACCCAAGGAAGCCCAAGCACCCCACCCACTCTTCTGGGATGATACAAGGTCAATTCTCCAAAGGAGGAACTTGGTCTCCTGTCAGGGAAAGTTCTGGAATCCAGACCCTTCCCTCTGAGGTTCAGAGTTACTGCCCAGCCCACTTGAGGCCAGCTGGAAAGAAAAAAAGATAACATGGTCCCCATCACTCACACCACCTCCATATGCCTAGTAAATTAAGGACTTAGAAGGAAGCTGGGCTCCTGGTCATTCTGTGGCTTAAGTCCTTCCTGGCCAGCCCACCAGTGGAACACATGTGTGGCTGGAGAAGAGCCACAGGGTCCAACACATAGACCAGGCCTCCAGACACGTGGTGGAGAGGTGGGAGGCACCTTCCTCTCTCACACCTGAAAGCCTGGTGCCAAAGGGGGACAGGGCAGCAGGGCAGCCAGCAGGGGGCAGCACTAACAGCAGGGAAACAAGGAAACAAGATCCTCATGGAAAAGGCTGGGCTTGTGCTTCCTCTGACCCTTCTGAGCTGAGTTAACCCCTAGCGTTCTTATTCTGAGAGAAAGATCCTAAAGGGGAAGGATGGACTCAAGAACAGAACATGCAATTACCCTACACTGAATTTAAGAGCTAATGGCACTTTATTTTGTTCCCTAAGCTGGAGAAAACCAGCATAATAGAGTATGATATGCAACATTATTGAAAAATGCCCATTTCTTTTCTGAATGAGTTCTAAAACTCTCTTTAAAGTAAGAATGATGAGTAAGCAGCAATGCCTGTCCCCCAAGCCCTGGATTAGTTACCAGGAGCCTATCATAGCTCAGAATAACTTCCCTTAGCAATGCTGGTGGATGCTATCACAATCTTAGACAGTTCTTCTTTGTGGGGATTTCGCATATTCAGAATTTTTGCAGAACAAAATGAAATTTTCTATCACAGAAAAATAAAGAAAAAAATATTCATCACCAGCCAGCCTCAGTTAGTAACATGACTATCCATTTCCAAAAACTAATCAAACTGAAAAATCTGCTTTTCCTTGATTTGTTTCACCCAATTTTTCTTCTTTCCTCTTTTTTTCTTTCACTACTTTATGGATTGAAGCCGAATGTCATTAATAAAACCGACCCAGATTTACATGCTACCACAAAACGGAGCTTCTGGGTTTATTGGTATTTCATTATTACCATTTCTCAAGGGATTTCTTGTTTCACACAGGATGTTGCTTTTAAAACACAAAACAAAAAGAACCCCACTTACTTTTCTCTCTTGATGTCCATTTCGCCCTTTGTGTGTGTGTTTTTTTTAAAAGATTTATTTATTTATTTAATTCCCCCCCTCCCCTGGTTGTCTGTTCTTGGTGTCTATTTGCTGAGTCTTGTTTCTTTGTCCGCTTCTGTTGTCGTCAGGGGTATGGGAAGTGTGGGCGGCGCCATTCCTGGGCAGGCTGCTCTTTCTTTTCACGCTGGGCAGCTCTCCTTACGGGGCGTACTCCTTGCGCATGGGTCTCCCCCACGCAGGGGACACCCTTGCGTGGCACGGCACTCCTTGCGCGCATCAGCACTGCACATGGCCAGCTCCACACGGGTCAAGGAGGCCCGGGTTTGAACCGCGGACCTCCCATATGGTAGATGGACGCCCTAACCACTGGGCCAAAGTCCGTTTCCCTGCCCTTTGTGTTTTGAGTATTATTGAAATTCAGTGTTTCCTGATACTGGTTTGGCCCTTGCTGTCTACCATCAGTTTTCCCTCAGAAAATAGCTGAGGTGTGAACAAAGTGCAGAGTGACACAGAAGGAGGGTTGCTGAGGTTGTTGGTGCTGGGGGTAGGAAACAGACGTGACAGTGGAGGAGACCTTGCTACTGCAGGTAGAGCTGCTGGCTGAGAAAGGGCACTTGGTAGAGAAGCAAGGGCTTTCCAACAGTGGGAAGTGGAGCCAGAGACACAACCTCAGAGCGTTGTTCAGGATCAGCTGAGTGGTAGATGGCACCAATAGCCAATTCTCCTCCACTCCTAGTCACCCACAGGAGTAACTGTCCCTGCTCCTCTGCTAGGTGCTTGCATGTGACCAAGGAGCCACGTGAGACTCTTCAGGCAGAAGCATGTAAGCACCCATGGCCAGAAGCTCCAAAGACTTCACACTGAAAGGACAACAGCCTGACTGGGGACCCGCCCTCCACCTGGGTTCCTGAGACTGGACTGGGCAGAGCCTCCCTGCCACATGCACAAACACACACACACACACACACACACACACCCCTTGGCATGGGAAGTCTATCTTTACTTTTAGCCACTGTCTCAGTTTGCCAGGGTTAGTCTGACAATGCCCCAGAACTGCTTATTTAAGCCCCCAGGTTGAAGGTTCTATCATGTGCATCTCTGACAGTGATCAGATCAGGAAGGAAAGGCTTGGCCCAGTGGACCCAGTCTTTAGCAAAAGGGCACTGACCATCACTAGCCAAAGCCAATTAGTCTATGGGGTGGAGCAATGCTCCAAAATATATTCACCAAATACAATGAATGTCTCATGATGATGGAGGAGATTGTTGCTATGGGGGGAGGAGAGAGGTGAGGGGAGTGGGGGGTATATGGGGACCTCATATTTTTTGAATGTAATATTAAAAAAATAAAGACAAAAATAAATAAATAAATAAAGACATTTCCCATTTTCCAGGAGGCAATAAGGCATTCGAGCAGCAGTCAGCGACTTTCTTTCTAGAGAGCCAGGGGGGAACTCTTCTGGCCCTGTGCGCTCTGTCATTATCACTCAACCCCAACATCCTGCACAGGAACGTTAGAGAAATGAATGGGTGTGGGTGTGTTCTAATAAAACTTTATCAAAACAGGCAGGCGGCCAGATTTGGCCTGCAGGCCTTAGTTTGCCAACCCTGTCATATAGAAAAGTGTGCTTATGGCTCATTCCTGATGTCCCACCAAGGGATAGAGCCCTGGTCACTTCTTACCTCGGGGCCCCTCTCTGGCCCTTGTTCAGTTAGCCCTGGAAGGCGGGGCCATTTATCAGACCGCCAAAATCTGGAAGGACACACTGAGTCTTCAGGCTCACTCTGCCCTTCTCCCTCTTGGGCCTGGCCCGCAGGGGGCAGGGGCTCTGCTCTGCATTTCTACCCACATTTAAGCTTCAGAATCCACAAGCCCCACTGTGCAGTATTCAGCGGTACCTTCCATCAGTGACACCCCATCGAGGAGCAGTCTACAGTCCACCTTATAGAAAGGGACTCCTCAAAGGTACAAACAAAACGGTGTAGTGTGAACTGTCTGTTATTCTGAAAATCCAGATGAATTTTATATTCTCTAGATAAAGAAGATTTGAACAACTTCATACACCAAGAGTCTTGGCTTTTTGACTATTATCTCATGATGGCCATCAACTCACTGGCAGTATCATAGGTACTGTAGACTCAAAATGTAAACCCCACTTAGTAGTGAAACTATTTACAATTGTTCAAAGCTATTGCTCACAGGAAGAAAACAGATGAGGTATGTGTTTACAGGTCAGGAACCCTTCCGTTCCACCCCCCTCCTGTTTTAATGGCCAGCAGAGACAGGTACCTTGTCAGACGGCCCCAGAAGTCCCCTTCCTCCATCCATTTCTTCCACACGCTAGAAGCCAGGCAGAGGGGTACCTCAGATTCAAGAGACATCCCGGGGGGCAGGCTGAGGGCCATGGTTGCTTCAACCGGAAACTACGCTTCTGTGTGTGAAGTGAAGCTCATCAGACTCAAGGGGCGTCCCATCAGTACTCGAGCGAGAGTTGACCTGAACTGGGGACTCACCTGGGCACCACTGATTGTGGGTGGCTAGGAGAAGAGGAAGGAGGCATTTTGTGGGATTATTTTATACACCATTAACTTCCTTTCCAATGGAATCTGTGTTCCACGTTATGGGTTGAGCTGTGTACCCCAAAAAGATACCTTGAAGTCCTAATCCTGGGTACCTGGGAACACGAACTTTTTGGAAAAGCGTTACTGCAAGCAGAATCATTTAAATTGAATGAGGCTGACTGCAGTGGGTGGACCCTTAGTCCAGGATGGCTGGTGTCTTTAGAGGGGGGTGTGGACACAGACAAAAGTGGGGGGCGGGAGCACCATGGGAAAAGAGACAGAGCAGGCCATAGAGTGACTGAGGAGGCACTGAAAACCAAAGGCTTGCTGGCCAAGGGACAGGCGCCCCAGCGGCCAGGACTGACACACCAGCACGGCCCACGCACTTGCGGCTTCAGCCTGCCGGGCTGAGAGAGCCGTTTCTGGTATTTTTAGCCACCCAGTTCATGGCACTTGTGACAGCAGCCTGAGAAAAGTGAGGTGTCCCTCTTCTGGCAGTCCCATCCCTCCAGGAGGCCTGAGGGATAGCCCAGGTGCCCAGCTGTCCGCCAGGCTGAGGGTCCCCAATCAAGGCTTTTATCTAATCAGATGCCCTGAGGAACACCCTGGGGATGGACAGAAACAATGTTGAAAAGAAAGGAATGGGTGACCTGGACAACTCTGAACACCCTTCTCTTCCTTCCTTCCGCCCTCTCTTGGGGGCTTCGGCTGCTTAGACCCCCAAGGTCTTCCCACCACGCACACCTTCCCAGAGGGGGCCGGGCCAGACGGTGCAGACATATTCCTGGTTCTCCTTGTCGGTGGGAAGGCGGCCAGAGGGTTCCAGTGGCCCAGAACCATCCATCACCCTGGTTGCTTATTCACGGCCGCGGGAACCACCGCACATACTGCTCAGGGGGCCGCATCCTGCACACTGGATAGCCTTTGGGGCTCCCTTTCTAGACTGTCCGCGCACCCCCGGATTGCTGCAAGGCCCCTCCAGCCGGGGGGAGGGGTGCCTCTGTGTCTCGCAGTACTAAAAGCTCTCCTCTTTTGGGTCCAGGCGCCCATCTCACCGACCCTGCCGAGCAGCCCCTGCCCTCTCCACCCCGGGGCGCCTCATTGAGTCTTCCTCCCTGGTGAACACTCCCTCCTTGCTCGCCCCCCACTTGACCTTCCCGGTAGCCCTTTCCCACTATGATGTCCTACTCCCACCCCCACAGAAGCATCGCCCACCCTGCCGGGGTCCCGCCCCCCACACCCTTGCTTGGCCCCCAGATCCCTTCCACGCGGTGCCGCTGGGCGTCCAGTCCCCCCTCCGGGTGGCACAGCCCTGCCCCAGCCCCTCCCTGGCAGGGGAACCCTGCCCCCAGCACCTTCTCACCCCCACCGCGCGGTGCCGCCCCTCCCGCCTCACCCGGGTCTGGCGGGAGAAGTCGCTGGGCTCCTTGGGGTCCAGGCGCCGCGGCGGGACGTAGCTGAAGGCGGACTGCGCCGAGATGGGCGGCGGCCCTGGCGTGCCCCGCAGCGTGGCGGCGGTGATCTCCTCCTCATCCGCCAGGCCGCCCGCTTCCAGCTTCTCCGCCCAGGCCATGTCGGTCGCACCCGGCCGGGGGCCCCGCCCGAGTCCGCCTCCCTGCTGCTCGGCGCTCGCGTTCAGCAGTTGCCGGGGAACAGCGGCCTCGCGTCACAAAGCTGGACGGCGGGCGCAGGGCTGGGGCGCAGGGCCAGGGGCGCAGGGTGGAGGGCGCAGCTGGGCTGGGGATGGGACCGTGCCCTCCCGTCTCCTTGCGGGTCCCTGGAGGGCCCACTTGGGACGCAAGGAGCCGCGTCTGCTGGACTGGGGGCCTCCGCCTGCTTGCCCTTGCCCTTGCGCTCCCGGAGGGTTCCAAGCGGGCAGTCCGGAGGAAGAGCAGGCCATGGCAGCGCGGCATCTGAAACCCTCCAGGAGCCGCGGAACAGTAGCGGAAGACTCAAGTGGAATTCACTGCCGTGGTATATTAACTCAGTGTGTCCGCAGCAGCATCGTGTCAACGTGCAACGAGTCGGTTTTCAGCGCCTCGGTCACCACGAGCAGGCACCGCTCATGGTACTGGCAGGTGCTGTTGTGCAGCGGCACTAATCGAATCCATTCAAGTGGTATCTGGCAAAACTGAGCTGTTCCGCAGCGCTCTACTGTTTCTTGAGTCAAATGCTGGTTCAAGAGGTGTGTTCCTTCTGTCGAAAATTCGCTTAATTCTAAAGCCTGGGATGTGTGTGTATCAGTAAAAAGGAAAAGGAGAACTAAACAGGCCTTTGGAATACTTTAACCAGGGCGGCTCTAGGAAGACTGGCTGGAAACATAAATGATAAAGAGGGGCAAGACTTGTGGAATCTGGGGAACAGTCGGTCATTCCAGGCAGAGGGAAGAGCATCTGTGGTGGCCCTGAGGCCGAGCCCATTGATGTGCGGGTGGCAGAAAGGGAGGACAAGGGCGGTGCAGCTTTCAGAAGGGGAAGGCAGTAGGGAGTGCAGGTGGACAGGCAGGCAGGGGAGGGGGCGGTCTCAGGCCCGGACCAACGAGCACCCCTCTCAGGAGGCTTCTTGCCTGTATGTCCTTGATTCAGGCAGAGGTTTCAGAGATTTTTCAGTACCATGTCCTTGATGCTAATTAACAAAAGCAATAACCATACACTTACAGTGGCACCCCTAGAAGTAGAGCACCCTAGAAATATGGCACCCCTAGAAGTACAGCACACCTAGCAGTAGGGAACCCTAGAATTATGGCACCCCTAGAAGTATGACCCAGCAAGCCAGTCTGTGCTCCTCCTACACCTCCTTACACATGGACACAACCATTCTAAGGTCCACAGGATGGAGGAATAGAGTATGGATTGGAGTGGACTTACTGATATTTCTATTCATGAACTATTGTGATTAGTAATTGAAGAAAATGTGGCATTGGTGTGGAGAAAGTGGCCATGTTGGCTGCTGGGGGTGGGAGTGGGAGGAAGAAATGTAAATGTGGGGGCATTTTCAGGATTTGGAGTTGTCCTGGGTGTTGCTGCAGGGACAGTTACTGGATATTGTATGTCCTCCCATGGCACATTGGGTGGACTGTGGGAGAGTGTGGGCTATGGTGTGGACGATTGACCATGAGGTGCAGCGGTACTCAGAGTTGTATTCACCAAATGCAATGAATGTCTAATGATGATGGAAGAGATTGTTGTTATGGGGGTTGGAGTAGGGTGAGGGGGGTGGGGGGTATAGGGTGTGACAGGGAGGGACAAGAGAGCTCACAGAAGGCAGAAGTGACACTGGGCTTGGTCTGGGTAGCAAAGAGGGACTGTGGAAGGGTTTCTGAGGCATAGTATGATCCAGAATAGTGCTCAGGCCCAAAGCCATGAAATGCTCTAAGAACTGTAAGTGAGACCACTTCACAGGTTTCCCAGAGATGTGAGAATCCTTTTGGCCTGGCCCCCAGGTGAGCGGAATTCACTTGGGTATATGAACACATCCGAATCGATTGCAGCTCTCTCCTGGTCAATCTTTCATTTGCTTCTATTTGTCTCATTCCTTCTCTGCAAAGAAGCATAAAATTTAAAAGTGAACTTAGAGCTCTAGAACTCATAGAGTTTCAATAACCTATGCTAAAGCTTAAAAAGCCTTAAAAAGTAAAGATAAAGAGATCTAAAATATTAGAGCATGATGGGGTCATGCGATGGTTAATCACCATCCAGTTGGTGCCGAGTCATTGGATGATGCAAGCCCTGGCCTGCCAGTGTGAGGGCATTCTGTAGGTGGCTTTAGACCATTAGGCAGTTGCAGCTATGGCTGATGACATCCACAAACAAGGGCGACTGCCTTCAGCAAGGACGGGAGTCCCATCACCCCGGCAGCTGGAGGTCTTAAAGCAACACCAAGGCCCTCAGCAGTGGCAAATCCTTTCTCTCCTTCTCCAGCTTCTCCCAAGGAAAGTCATCCCCTGTGCTGTCTCCAATGCATGGCCTGCCCTAGGAAATCTGAACTTGCCTATCCCCAGGGTCACTGAGCCAATTCTACTAACAAATCCCTCCCTATTTACGTATGGACCCATATCCTGTTGGCTGTTTCTTCAGAGAATCCTAATACTGGTAGAAATGCAGACGTTACTAGCTAATATGTCCTGTGATTACTTTGTGGTGGGCCTTTTTCTAAATGTTTTTATGTGTATTAACTCATTTCATCCTTATTTTCTGATTAGCCATTTGGAAATGAGGCCCAAGGTCATACAATTTGCGAGAGAGGTTGAAATCAACCCCACGTGCCTGACTCCTGAACACAGATTCTCAGTCCTCTGTTACATTGCTGCTCAGACCAGGTTCAAGTCTCATCTTCACCCGTGGTTCTGTATCCAAGGCAGGCATTGACCATCTGTGAGCTTTGGAGAGGAAATAATGCCCAAGTCCAAGGCCCCTGGAAATCATACAAGCCTGTGTTCAAGTGCTTAGCATAGAGCTCAGCACAGAGCGGGTGAGAAGTAAATGGAAGCTCCTTTCCCTGTCCAAGGCCCCGGAACTAGCCAGAGGTAGAAACCCAGTCTCCAAACTCTGCAGCCCTTTCCACATCTGCCTGCCTTGTCTCACTCTCCCCTCAAGCTTTAACCTGACCGTAATTGGAGAGTGAAGCATCTGTACTTCACTAAATACAATGTAATTCACGCATGATTTACATTTTAGATTTTCCCCCAATCAAACCTGCCCCCTTACAACCCTACCTAAATTTACTTTACTTCATTGTATATTTAAAAAGAGAATACTCCTGAATATATATATACTTAAAGATTTTATTTTAATTTACCCCTCCCCCCTGGTTGTTTGTACTTGCTGTCTGCTCATCTTCTTTTTGGGAGGCACTGGGAACTGAACCTGGGGCCTCCCATGTGGGAGGGAGGCACCTAATTACTCAAACCACCTCTGCTCCATTTCATATGTCTCATTGTGTTTCTTCACTGTGTCTCTTACTGCATCATCTTGTTGCATCAGCTCACTGAGTCATCTGGTTGCATCAGCTCACCAAGTCAGCTAGTCCTGTCAGCTTGCTATTTGGTTCATCATCTTTACGAGGCACTGTGAACTGACCCTGGGATCTACCACAGTGTGGGTACGAGTCCAGCTGCTTAAGACACATCCACTTCCCTATATTTTATTAAAGGATTATTTCTGTATAATTCTACATTTATAAATGTTATAGTAATCCAAAGTGCTGTCATCTGTTTTCCCATTGCTCCTCCTCACCATACATTATATCTGCTAACAAAGTACATCATGAAATGGGAAAAAAAACATTTCTTATATTTGTAGGAGGAGGAAATGAAGGTCTCTAAAAAGCATACTCTTTTCATTTAGCAGATAACTGTTACAAGATGGCAGATTTAAAATTAGTCATTCATTGTATTCATTTATTGTACTTGATCGATTCTGTTTGACATATAAAATCAATTATCTATGATACTAATATTAAATTGAACTTTAATTTTAAATCAATCACTGACACTTGGTGTTCACGGTATAGGGAAAATAAAGGCTCCTTCCATGTCTCTGTCTAGACAGATCCTTTTCAGATCACCACATAGTCCATAATTCTGCAAAATGGCTAATTCACAAATAAGGCTCTTTTTATGCTGAGACCCATAAAAACACAACTTCTTTCATGATCTGAGTTCTGAAGTCACTATTCCTTCTTGTCAGCACTGAACCCCGGGGTTTTGAGAAAACAATTTTCTTGATAAAGATTTGACAAATTCAAGCCTTGATTTTAGCATCTCAGCCTCATGAAAATGGATCTGTTATGGGAAGAATAAAAAAAAAAAAGGAACTGGCTAGTATAATCCTTCACAATTGAAATTACTGTGTTGAACTTGTTTGTCTCTAACAACCTGCCCACAAATACTTGCACAGACATAAGAATGGAAGCTCCTCGAGGGCAAAGTCACAGCTATCTTACTTGTGTACTCCCAGAGCCCAGAACAATGCTTAGTACATAATAAGAGCTCAATAAATATTAGTTGCTTAAATAAGAGGGATATTTAAAGGATCAAAGGTGATTCCTGTCCTCGAAGACACAATCAATACTAGAAGTATGCAACAAGCCAATGCAGAGTGTGTGAAGAAAATCAACATTCCAGCCCTCAGAGGAGGTCAGGGTTTTAGGTTGTGGGGAAAGAAGAGACCTGAGTGGGGTGTTGCTGAATGGACAGAATTTAGTCATGAGGAGATGCTGTCTGGAGGGAGAGGGGGCACCTGGTCAAAGGAGCAAGGGGAGAGAGAATGGAGTGGGTTAGGTGGGAGGGAAGAGACCACCAGCTTGAAGACAGGTAACAAGGTGCAGCCTCAGGGGATCCCAAAAGTCAGAGCAGAGGAGGTTCTACTGTATCCCGTGAGTAGGAAAGAAACAAGGTTTCTGATCACAGGCTGGCATGCTGAGGGTTTTCAGAAGATTAGTCTGGGGTGTGCAAGATGAACTGGACAAGAGTAAGCCAGAGAGGAAACCAGGGAGCAGACTAGCACCAATACCTTAGAGAACTTGGGAAATTCATCTACATTCTAGTCACTCATCATCATAATGCCTTATTAAGTAAGTTACAAAGGAAACAATAAGGTCTTAGACATTAGGTAGTGATGAAGATACTGGTTTTAGTGAGTCATCCTGTCCATTCTTACACTTACATCAGGGGGAAATTAAAACAGATATTCCAATAATTTAATAACTCTAAAAGCAGAGTTGAGCATATGTTATGAAGAATATAGGCATATTCTGCTTTTGGAAAACTGAAGATCAGAAAATTCTGTATTTCAAGGGAAGCAGACTTGGCCCAGTGGTTAGTGCATCTGTCTACCACATGGGAAGTCCACGGTTCAAACCCCGGGCCTCCTTGACCCGTGTGGAGCTGGCCCATGCACAGTGCTGATGCACGCAAGTAGTGCTGTGCCATGCAGAGGTGTTCCCCGCATAGGGGAGCCCCACACGCCAGGAGTGCACCCCATAAGGAGAGCACAAAGCATAAAAGAAAGTGCAGCCTGCCCAGGAATGGTGCTGCACACACGGAGAGCTGACACAACAGGATGATGCAACCAAAAGAGACACAGATTCCCATGCCACTGACAACAACAGAAGCAGACAAAGAAGATGCAGCAAATAGACACAGAGAACAGACAACCGGGGTGGGGGTTGGGAGGGGAGAGAAATAAATAAAATAGATAAATCTTAAAAAAAAAGAAAAATCTGTATTTCAAAACATAAGCCAAAAATTTATAAAAAATATCAAGTACATTGAAAAGCCTAATTAACAAAGTGGGTACTTCAATTAGAGATATAAGATTCTCAGCCCACTGTCCTAGCAGACTACTTAGGACCCTGGAAAAAGCAAGTATGAATGAGGGATTACTTTGGGGGGTGGAGGGAATGGTCCCATACCTGGACAACTTGATAACCAAGTAAATGGAGTTGCCGTTGTTTAATAGCCTCTTTTCTTAGTAAATTTTTGCTGTTAAAACAAACTCTTTTGGGGCCATTAATGCATAGTGCTCCTCTGAAAAAAAAATCAAAGAGAAATAAACTTAGTTTTTATAACAATCCAAAACATTATTTTTTTGGCCAAAATTTACTCAAAATGTGGCTTTTCCTAATGGCCAGTACTCTCACATCAATCATAAATGTGTTACTCTTTAGTCTACTGAAAAAGTACTTGGCTTAATTAATGATGCTGTTTATAAAATATTACAAGGAATTTCCAGAAAACATATCCTGAAATGTAGTTTTAATTTCTGGAATCATCTATTTTTCTCACCTTTTTAAGAAAATGATCCTTTCCTATTCACCTCAACAGGCGTTTTAATATAAAAACTAGAACAATTTCTTTATCTTTTGTGTACATCTTCATCAACTGTAAAAGGTAATACAAATCCTTCTTTATCTAATTTAATTTCAATATCTAGTGAGAGAAGGAAAAAATTCTTCATGTGATACCCTCACAAACACTATCTTCCTTTACTTCTTTGTTCTGTTTTGATTTCTTCCAAACTGTATTTACCAATAGGACAGAAGGCTGCAAAGTAATGACCACAACCAAATGAGGATGTTCACTCACTCAGCTTCAAGAACAAGCCTGTCAGCCTGAAATTAAGGAGGCTTCCTGGGCTAAAGCAAGGAGTAGGTCCTCAAATTAACAGGGGAGCAGTAGGAACCACACACTTCCTCCTTCTCCTTACAAATGGGAGCACACTTTCAATTCAGACAGTGAAGAAAATGTTCTAAGTTAAGCAAAATTAGACAACTAAGCAGCTCAACACATCCCTCTCTTCCATGTCTCCTGACAGCTAATGCAGCCAATGACCGTGGCACCCCACAACTGCAACATGTGGCCAAGGGGAGTGGCTGGAGTTCCCTTCCCAGCCCTCTGGTATATGCCATTCCTTCTGTAGAAAGGACCATGAGAGCAGGAGAGGTGGAACATGTGACCATTTGAAGCCTATCAGAGATGGTTCTCTTTGAGATGATTTTTAATTGATGAAAGGAAGGACTTCGACTCAAAGTCAGCATAATCAAGCAGCTATTTCTGGGAGGATTTGTGTGCTTATATCTGTGCTAATGTGGTAGCCACCAGCTATGGGAGGCTTTGGAGCACTTGAAATGTGATATATGATTAGGGAAATGAATTATAAACTTTACTTATGTTTAATGTAAATTTAAGTAGCCATCTGCACTAGTGGCTACTATACTGGACAGTGCAGGCCTAGACTATAAGAGCAGCTAAACAGACATGAGCACTTACTGTGTTATTCCCTCATTTATTCCTTCTTACCATAAGTGTTTGAGGTCAATATTCTTCTTAATCACATTTTACAGATGAGGAAGCAAACAGAAAAAGGTTAAAAAGGGTAAGGACACTGTGCAAAGACATTCTGCTACTCTGTGGCAAGCTGGATTCAAATACAGTCTATATACTATATTCTACCATCTACACTCTAGAGCCTCATGTGGGGCAGGGAAGATTCCATTTTGCATTCTGTGGCTACTAAGCTCCACCTGTCTCCCAAAGAGATAACAACCACTAAGGTTCTGTAAATAAATCCCCTGTTACTTACCTACTGTATACCAATAGGTTATTAACATTTTGGAAGCAAAGTAGGATCTTGCTCCTAAAAGGTCGATCAATTCAATTACCAGAGATTTATGAAAGTGAAAATCCACAGGGGTCTCCAGGGAATGGTATGGAGTAAAAAATGATTTCATTTGATATTTAGGAAGGAGTTTGGGATCCTAAAAATCATATATTCAAATATGAGAGAAAAATAAGATACAAAACCAGAGAATAAAGTGAAGGTAGTGAGTTACCTATGTATAAAAGTTTGACACAAAATTCCTTTAATGAATGATATTTTTCTAGGACTTAGGACTGATATCTTTCTTAACACAGCAATGAAAAATATTCTTGTTATAGTTAAAGTCTAATAGCTCAACATATTCTTAAAATGTGTTTTAAAAGTAGTCACTGAAAAAAGAACAATAAACATCATGGCAATGCTGTCAAATTCAAGAAACATCTCTGAAACTCTCAGAATTGCTTTAAGGAGGACACTCAGTTAAAATTTTTAATCCAAGAAGAAATGATAAAACTGACATCTCAATTCAATAAATAAAGGATTGCAATGGAACAACTAGTGCTGGAAAATTAGTTATCTGTCTAGTAAAGAAGAGTTAAACTCCTACCAAACATCAGACTATGAGCATAACTCCTTTTACTGAGTTTTGCTTTATTGCACTTTGCAGATAATGTGTTTGTTTGTTTTTTTAAATAAACTGAGGGTTTGTGGCAATCCTGGGTCAAGCAAGTCTATCAGTTCCAGTTTTCCAACAATGTGTGCTTTCTTCATCTGTGTCACATTTTAATTGAGGTATATACATTTAAAAATAAAAATAATGCTTTTGCATATTTAAAAGGCTATAGTACACGTGCACTGGGAAACCAAAACATGCATGTAACTCACTTTATTATGGTGGCCTGAAACTCGACCAGCCAAATGTCTGAGGTATACCTATATAATAAATCACAGGTGGATTAAAGATCCAATGGGGAAAAATTAGTAAATATTTGCACTAACACATATTTGGTGAAATAATCTTATGCATGATGGAAAAGTCAGGAACCATTAAAAGACAGGTAGATTTGGTCACACAAAACTTAAAAACACAAAGCAATAGAAAGATGAATAAGGGAGCAGGAAGGCAATACCTAGGAAATACAAATGGCCAAAAACATTTGACAAAATGCTCAACTTCATTACTGCTCACTCAAATGCTATTTAAATACATGACAAGACACCCTTTTCCACTGAACTGAGTGGCAAAAGCTAACAGGACTAAAAAAACACAGCCACCTTCACTCACTGCTGGGGAGGTGTGACATCTACCATTCAGAGTCACTACTGACATTACACCAGTGGTCCCACTCTTAACATTCTAGTCTGCAGCTTAAAGGAACATGGGCTGCAGTAGAATGACACACAAGGGTGTTTACTACAGCACTGCTGATAGAGACCAAAGTTGGAAAGAACCTGAAAGATCATAAGCTGGGAAACTGGTGAGTAAGTCCCATAAAATACTGCACCACTTTGAGGAAGAACGTATTTGTCCAACATACATTGGCCTTGAGGAAGGTCTATGTATACTGTACATAATGGTAAATTATATGATATACTGGACATAAAGAGAAAAGAAAATTGGTTTATATATTTGTGTATGTTGGGCATAGAAAGCACAGTTACAAATTTGTTATTTCAGGGAAGGGAGGTGTTTGGGGTTAACTAATTTTAGTGTTTATATGCCTTGGCATTGTTAAAAATGTTTTAAAAGAAAAGAGTAACGACTTTCCACTTCTTTACCTTTTACCAGAATATGATCCTGAGTCAAGTTTGAAGGACAAAGCAGAAGGTGATGAAGTCTGTTGGGATGATTTCCAATCACACAAAAAAGATGTGCTGTGAAGTTTATGAGAGTGAATCTTTATAGCACAGATACCACCTAAAATAACGTCTACAAGAGAAGAGTGAAATTTCTGACTTGGTTAAAAAATACACTCAGAAATAATTAGGATTTGTAGAGTTCAGAGATTCAGACTTTTTAATCAAATGGCTACTGTGCGTGCTAAGCCCTTTAAAACCCTTGAAATGAATCAAGGAATATTAAGATTTGTATGCCTTCAACACTTGAAACCATCTAGAAATCTCACACAGCAGGAATTGGTCCTATAGGACAAGACAGAAATGGGGTCAATTTATCAAAGAAAAGGCCAGCTGTTGCACCTAGCTCCAAGTAAATGAAAGTTTTCCCTTTTAATAAAGTTATGGAGACAGGTCAAAAGAGAAAAGACTTAGTTTTCAGAAGGGGCACAAGAAACCTGTTTGCCCTCCTTGAAATAATGCCATACACCTTTTGTTTTTACCTTATAGAAAGGATATTCTATGACTGAGAATAAGTAAAGTTGTGTCAGTTGTGCTAGACTCAGTCTGTCCAGATATGATTCTTCACCTGAAATGAAAACATCCCAATCAGTTATGCTTGAATTTTGGTACATGTAATGAAAAAAATCATGAACATACAGCACTAATTCATTCATTCCAGAAGTGTGATGTATTTTTAAGTGACACTAGAAAGTGAAGTTGTTAGAATTATGCTCTCATGCTTGTTTAACCAATGACATCTCATTTTGACTTCTATGAACCCAAGCTCCTACCTTCTGCCCCTTTGCATGATTCAGGCGGCTACAGCAGCAGACCCCTGCTAATGGGAGCATCTCAATGATCCCCTACAGGAGCATGAATGGCCCATTGAGGTGCTGATGTCTTCCACCTATGGGAAGCACATCCACCAGCCCATCAAGCCACTGAACCACCACCATGGCTGTGCCAACCACGTGAGAGCTGACTTCTACAGGATGAACGACATCCCCAGCATCAATTCTCCTGGCTTTGGGCACTTTTCTCCAGTCTGAGGATCACCCCAGTCTCCAAAGGCCCAGGGTCTCCTTTTACAGGGGGTGGGGAACCTAGGGCCTTATATCCTGGGTCTGCTGACATCTAGAAACTGCAGAGATGCCCCCATCTGGCCTTATGGTGGGGAAAATGAAAGACAAGCAGCTTCTGTAAGGGCCCTTTGTCAAGAGCCTGGGAGACACCTTTAGGATATAGGCACATCCAGCAGGTGGACTTTTACATGAGACTATTTCAGATTAAGTGATGCTGGTGACTCATTGACTGCAGGCACCTTCACAACATTAAAAATATCCCCCCACCTTAAGTGACTGGGATTTTTGTTCATGGATTCTCTGCATTTGTATTTGGGGAGGGGTGTGCAGTTATTTTCCTAATAGTCACAGAAGCCACTACTACCTGATATTATCTCTAGTGTACCTAAAACAATGCTTGCATTTTACTTTCTTCAAGAGGAAATATCAGGAAAGTTACATTTTAGCACAATTGAACTCTAGATATACTGCAATGCACTTTCTCCCCAATGATCTGAACTGCAAATAATGGAATTTTGTTCACTCGAGGACAAAATCCCTAGGAGGATGGATGGCCCTGGTGTCCAGCATTTTCTGTTGTCACCCTGTAAGTGAGAAGCAGCTGAGGTCATGAGGAAAGCATGGGGCTTGGCATTCACGAGGGTTGGGTAAAATTCTGGCTCTTCCTTTTTCTAGCTCTGAGGTCTAGTGTAAGTCATGTCATCTCTTCGAGCCTACATTCCCCCATCTTTACAGTGGGGGATGCTAACCTCGTCTGTCTGAGTCTGGCTGGTTGACTGTGACACGTACCATAGGCAGCAGGAATTCAGTGTCTCAGGGTTTGGAGGCTAGACATCAAATCAAGGGATTAGCAGCCACATGGTCGTGCAGGGGGGCATCCTACTGGTGGCTCAACCTCTCCTCATCACATGGCCATCTGAATCCTGTGGTCTCCAATTCTGCACAGGGTTCCATCTGCCTAGATCCTCTCCTTGTGAGGTCTCCAGTCCTGTAGGATGAAGGCCCTCCTGGCTCAATTTGGTTTTATCTTAAAAGGATCTTAGAGATTCTTCCAAATAGCTCCCACCCACAGCACCAGGGACCAGGATTTGAATGTGTCTTGGGGAATATGAGTCAGCCCCAATCACTAAGTGAGGGGCTTGGTGTGCTCCCGGAGTTGGTCATGAAACAGGTGGCCCTGTGGTACACCACCCTGCTCAACAATCATGGTGATGATCATCAACTTTGGGTGGTTTTTATGGCAGTCACTTTTAACCTCATTTGGAAATGTTTACTTTGGATAGAATATGAAAAATTGTTTGAGTGTTAAGATACTATCTCTATTTTTAATGAAGTAATCCCTTGGAAAAGATAATCCCTCATCTTTTGTGATTAAATTCTCCAGTTTAGTAGTTGAAAGGTAGGTGATTCAGTTGATTTCAAGCCTGATTCCTCAATCATTGGTTTTATTATTTTGAAGACCAGGTCATTCTCAAAGGACCCATGACATTGAATGACTGGTAATTTCAAGGCTGAGTGACTTCTAAATATGTCTTTATTAATTTGAAGCCAGCTTTTTTCACAATATTTGCCTTTTATTTTTTTCAAACAATTAACAATATTTTATTCAGAATGCCTTTGGGTCCATGATATCATATTCGTAATGCCATAAAAGGAAATATATAAAGTTTGGGTTATAGACATTTTTATAAATAACTCTTTCTTCAGTCTAGATTACCAAGAAAAACAATGCATCTGTGGGAGATGCCTTCATCTGAAAGTGACAGCAATAAATTAATTTCAAACTTAAGTTATTTTCATTTAATTTAAATTAGACCTTTAACCTTATAGTGCTTACTTTTAATAAGCAGGGTTGGAAATGGGCAAGATTTCAAAAGCTCTCATGTTTGTTAGACAGCTAGGGAAATTAAATGTATTTCTGTAGATGAGACATTTTCAACTTAAATGTGTTAAGTATGCCCATTAGTGCCATATCAAGCAGAAACATATTTTTAGATTAAAATAATTTGTTTTACTTAATCAGATATCCACCATTAGTCAAAAATGATTTTTCTATTGTTAGACATATCTAGAGCAAGGGGAAGTGGAGTGGTTGCTGGCTTTAAGAATTGCACATTGAGTTTGGAAAAAGAATAATATAGACGATTCAAGACAAAGCCTAGTCATTTCTAAACAGATGCTTTGAAATACTGGAATTTTAAAGGGTGTGGACCTAAAGTGTTTTTGTGTTTTCTAAAGATTTTATTATTTATTTATTTATTCATTTATTTATTTAATTTATCTCTATATTTCTCACCTTCTCATTGTTTGTACTCACTGCCTGCTCTCTATGTCTAGTGTTTTTTTTGTTTTTGTTTTTTTTAGGAGGCATCTGGAACAGAACCCAGGATCTCTCATATGGGTGGGAGGTGTTCAGCCACTTGAGATACATCTGCTCCCTGCTTGTAGCAACTTTTGTAGTGTTTCCACATTGTGTTGTCTCATTGTGTCATTTTGTTGTGTCACCTTGCTGCACCAACACTTTGCATCAGCTGTCTGTCTTGTTAGTTTTCTTTAAGAGACACTGGGAACTGAAGCCAGGACTTCCCAAGTGGTGCCCAACTGCTTGAGCCAATTCTGTACCCCTAAAGTGCTTTTAATGAAAGAATACTTCCTACAAAGCTTAAGGGTTTAGAAGAACTTTGAGTATGGGCATTTTCACTCACCTATGGATGTCACTGTTCATTGGCTTGACAGAAGGGAACTCCAAGGCTTCTGATTTGCATTTTTAGTTCATAGAGTTGTTCAGTTGCCTGAAGCTTTGCATAGGTTTTACTCTGTCTTGGAATTCAGGGAAGAGGCAATTTTCCATTCCATTCTTGCCTCAGCCATTGGACAACTGTGAAAATTTGGAGATGTCCCTTATCCTCTCTGCAATTCAGTTTTGTTTTTGTAAAATACAGGGGCTGGTCTAGTGCCTGGACTCTCAGCCACAGGGTCTCAAGATTGACCTTGAATCAGAGTCTCCTGGACAACTGTTAACTAAAACAGCTTGCCCTATCCCTGGAGTTTCTGATTCAGCAGGTCTGGATCTGGGTCTGAGAATTTGCCTTTCTAACAAATTCCCAGGTGATGCTGTGGCTGCTGGTAGGTGGGTTGGGGGAACCCCACTTAGCCAGGCCCTTGTATGCATAGAGTTTCATCAGGTAGACTCTGATCATAATGCTGATTGCTTTTAAGGCCTATTGGTTAGAAAGACTGCTGATAAAGCCTCAGGAAAGAAAAATCTTCCCTTTGTGTTCTTTTTGCCATAAACCCCAAATTGAGATAATCTCATGGGTGTAGAGGGGAGGGACCATATTTGAGAGGATTTAGCAATCACTAGCTGTGGACATTTCCATGGGCTAGCAAAGGGGACGGCTGTGCTACCTCAGGAAGGTCTCTATGACATGGGCTATGGGTGGGAGGCTCTTTGTCTCTTCAGAGATAACTTAAACTGTCTGACTTGTGGGTGTGAAATGGTAAGAGGCTGCAGTCCTGCCCTTGGTGACAATGGCAACATCTCCAGTCCCAGGAAACAGTTTAACAATGCAAAGTCTATAAACTTTAAGTATTAAGGGGAAATGTAAACAAAATATGCTAAAAGCTTATCTAGAATGTATGAAGTCCATGCTAAAACCTAACCTAGGATGTGGAAGTTATATATGCTAATTCAAGCCTATTGAGAACTGAAACAAAGGGACCATTTAATGTTTCCTCCATATAAAAGGGATTCAAAAATCTTGTTCAGGGCTCAGGATTCAAACAGAAAGCTCTTGAGTCCGACCACCATCAATAAACCATTTCTCCTTCTCAAAATCATTCCTGAGTCCTGGCCTCTCTATACACAAATAATTGAACCTCTCTCAAATTCTACTACAATATCATACTATTTTCTGTCTTTTAACCATTTATTTCACCCTTTGTAATAATCTTCATTTCAACAATATTCTCCAAGTCTCTCTCTTTTTTTCCCTTTCAGGATGCAGTAGTCCCTTTTGTATCTCTTGTAAGTCTTTTGGTAACATTCTATTAGTGTTCGTTTTTTTTTCCTGTGAAAACTTTGTACTCACCCTCACTTTTGAAGTTCAGTTTTACCAGATACAAAATTCTTGGCTGATGGATTTTTCTTTTTAAGTACATTAAGTACTTCATACCACTTTCTTCTCTTCTTCATGGTTTCAGATGTGAGGTCAGCACTTAATCTTACTGAGGTTCTATTGCATGTGATGCTTTTCTTTTGCTGCTTTCAGAATTCTTTTTATCTCTTATGTTTGTCATTCTGAATAGCAGGTGTCTCAGAGTAGGTCTATTTGGATTTACTCTACTTCTGGTGCATTGTCCTTCTTGGATTTTGATATTTATATCTTTCATAAGGGTTGGGAAGTTTCCATTTGCTATTCCCTCAAATATTCTTTCTACCCCTTTTCCATTCTCTTCTTCTGGGAAACCAATAGTGTAAATTTGTGTACTTTGCATTGTTTTTTGATTTCTTGAACACTTGTTTCACTTTTTCCACTGTCTTCTCTTTTACTCTCCTGTCTTTTCCAGTTCAGGTGTTCTGTCTTTGAAATCACTAATTCTGTCATTGAACATTGAAAATCTGCATTTATTGTCTCTAATGTATTTTTAAATTCATTGAACTATATCACTCATACATAAACATACATAAACAGTAAGTGTATAGTAGTTGTAAACTTACAAAACATATATAACATCAAACAAACATATATAATAACTCACCCTACCACCAATAACTTATATTATTTTTAAAACTTTTTAACTAATAAAAAGTATTGTCAAAATATTACTACTAAACAATTTTCCCCTAACCAATCCAATTATTATCTTTACATCATTCATATATGAGCATACATAAACAATTATGTGTTTTTAGTATAAGTTGTGAACTTACAAAGCAAACCTGCATAACATCATACAGGGGTCCCATACATCAACCCTCCACCAACACCTTGCACTGTCATGAGACATTTGTTACAAATTATGAAAGAATATTGTCAAAATCTTACTATTAATCATAGTCCTTATGTTACATTTGTTGTGTTTTCCCCCAACCCACCTCATTATTTTTTAAATATTTTCTATGACAGAAGTTGTAACCTTATAAAAAATCATGCATATGTGCAGAATTCCCAAACAACTCCCTCCATCAACACACCACAATGTGGTGTGTGTCATTTGCTACAGATGAAATAATATCAACTGATTGTTACCATGTTCATAGTGTACATTTGGCTCACTTTTTCTGTACTGCCTCAGTACCAACACAGTGCATCTTTCACACAGATGCAAGAATATTATATTATTACCAATAACCACAGTCCATAGGTCACTCCAGCTGTGTTTTTCCCATCCTTCTCCATATTCCCAACACCCAGCAGTAGTGATCTACATTTGTTTTACCTAACAAAGGACACTCTTGCATCTGTATCATCAATCACTATTCTCACCCACCTCTTAGTTTACTATGCTACTCAGTTCCTAGATTATTTCCTAGCATTCTGTCAATTGGCATTTTCAGAACTAGACTACCATTTTCAGCCACATCTCCATTTATAAACTAGCTGTTACTCACTGTGTGTTACCATCCACTCTATATATTTCCATACCTTTACAGTAAAGCTAATTAAAAATTCTACATACATTAAACATCAATAGTCCACTCAGTTCTTCTCTTATCTCTTCTAAGATTCCACCACCCACCACCAGGTATTGAAGATATTTTCCTAAAATGTCTTCTATAAATTTTATGGTGCTTTCTTTTATTTTCAGTTTGTGATATATTTTCAGTTAATTTTTGGATAAGGTGTGAGGTAGGAGTCCTCTTTCCTATTGTCAGGTATGGATGTCCAATATTTTCAGTGCCATTTTTTGAGTGGATTGTTCTGTCCAAGCTGTGTGACTTTGACAGGCTAGTAAAAAATCACTTGAACATATATGTGAGTCTGTTTCTGAACCATAAATTTGATTCCATTGGTCTATTGTGTCTGTCTTTAGGCTAGAACCATGCTATTTTTACCACTATATGTATGTATTATGATTTAAAGTCTGGAGATGAGGGCTTGCTTTTCCTTTTTATGATGTTTCTGGCTATTCAGGACTCCTTACCATCCCAAATAAATTTAATGATTGTGTTTTCAAGTTTTTCTTTAATGCTGGTGGAATTTTTATTAGGATTGCATTAAGTCTATATATCAACTTGAGTAGAATTGACATCTTGATGATATTTAGTCTTCCAATCCATGAGCATGGAATGTTCTCCCAGTTATTTAGGCCATTTTTGAATTGTTTTAACACTGAGTTGCAGTTTTCTGAATACAAGTGCTTTGCAACATTGGTTAGGTTTATTCCTGACTATTGAGTTTTATCTGTTATATTGTATTTTCACCACTCTTTTGACACTATTAGTTACTTTTTTTGATATAATCTTCATTTCTATACTTTCTTCCAGGCCCCTCTCTCCTGTCTTTTCTTTTCAGGCTGAGCACACCCTTTAGTATTTCCGAAAAATCTGGTCTCTTGCTTAGAAATTCTCTCAGTTTCTGTTCATCTGTGAATATTCTAATCTCACCCTCATTTTTGAATGACAGACTTGCAGGATATAAAATTCTTGGCAGGAAGTTTTTCTCTTGTAGTATCTTAAATATATCAGACCACTGTCTTCTTGCCTCCATGATTTCTGGTGAGAAATCAGCATATACTTTTATTGGATATCCCTTATATGTTATGTATTTCTTTTCTCTTGTTGCTCTCAGAATTCTCTGTCTTAGGCCCTTGACATTTTGATGAATATGTGTCTCGGATTTGGTCTATTTGGATATTTTTTGGATGGAAGTACATTGTGCTTCTTGGACAGGGATCTGTCCTTCAATAAAGTTGGGAAATTATCTACCATTTTTTCTTCAAATATTTCTTCTGCCCCTTTCCCCTTCATTTCTCCTTCTGGGACACCCATGACTTTTATGTTTGCATGCTTTTGCTGTCATTTCTTTCCCCAAGACCTTGTTCAATTTTTTTCCATTCTTTTCTTCATCTGTTCTTTTATATGTTCACTTTCAGAGGCCATTTCTTCAAGTTCACCAATCGTTTCTTCTGCCTCCTCAAATCTGCTCTTATATGATTCCAATGTTTTTTAAATTTCATTGATTGCACCTTTCATTCCCGTAAGATCTGCTATTTTTCTATGTATGTTTTCAAATTCTTCTTCGTGCTCATTGAGTGTCTTCTTTTTTTATTTTTTATTTTTTGTCTTTATTTTTATATTTTAATATTACATTAAAAAATACGAGGTCCCCATATACCCCCTACTCCCTCCCTCCCCCTCCCCCCATAGCAACAACCTCCTCCATCATCATGAGACATTCATTGCATTTGTTGAACACATCTCTGAGCACCACTGCACCTCATGGTCAATGGTCCACATTATAGCCCACACTCTCACACGTTCAATCCAGTGGGCCATGGGAAGACATACAATGTCCAGTAACTGTCCCTGCAGCATCACCCAGGACAACTCCAAGTCCCAAAAACACCTCCAGTGTCTTCTTAATATCCTTAATTTCTTTGGCCTTCTCATTGAATTTATTAAGAAGATCTCTTTGAACATCTGTAATTAGTTGTCTCAACTCCTTTATGTCATCTGTAGGCTTATCTTGTTCCTTTAACTGGGTCATAGCATTCTATTTCTTGGTGTGGATTGTACTATTTTTGTTGGTGTCTTGGCATCTGGCTTACTAGAGAATTTATTCTGGGTGCAGTTTTTCTCTTTAGTTTAGGGCTTCCTATCATTTCTCCCTTGCTGGTTGAGCAGTAGGAGCCAAGCATGTAGTTGGTGCTGTAAGCTATGGAGGCTCAAGCTGCCCTCTTTGTGCCAGGGGCCAATGAAGCTTCTTCCAACTTTCTCCTTTGCCAGGGGTAGGGACAGAGTCACAGCTATGTAGAATAACCCAAGTGCAGGCCTAGACTGTAGTTGCCCAGAGAGACTGATGAAGCTTCATAACTTTTTCTCCCCTGCCTGGGACAGGGATGGAGCTGCAGGTGTGGGCAGCAATCTATGCAGTGCAGATCCAAGATGACTACATTTGCCCTGGTAGACTTCTGATTTTTCAGTCTTTTACAGCCAAAGTTACCTGCAGTTACCTGTATAGGCTGGTGAAGGGCTCCTCAGGCTTCTCCCTGCCAGAGGCAGGGCTGAAAGCCTAGGTGGGCTGCAGGCTGATCTGCATGAAAGAAACTGGTTCCTGCCAACACTGAGAATTTCAGTCAGCCTGGCTTCCCCTCAGGCAGTAGGTGAAGTCAGAATGATGGCTACATGCCTCTTTTTGACTTGGGCTGGTTCACACCCCAGCTGTTCCCAGGGTTATATCTTAGCCAGCTGAGTCTACCAATCAGCAGCCCAAATTGGCAGCCAACTGTCTCCTCCTTCCCCATTTCTGGGAAATGGAGCTTCCAATTCCAGCCACAGAATAGCCTCTGGGGTGGCTCCTGCAGCCAGAGTAGGATAGTCACTAGCCTCCATGGCTTGGCTGGTAATTTCCCAGAGAGGCTGAGGCAGGTCTCTGCAGCTTCCTCCCTGCTGAATAAGGCACTGGGGCCTAGGCTTGAGCTGTAATATGATCTGGGTGGGAAGAAGCCAGTCCCCACCAGCACTGGGATCCTCAGTCTACCCCGCTTCCCCTCATGCCAGGCGCAGAGTTAAGTTGGTGGCTCCCCACCTCTTTCTGACTTGGACAGTCTCAAACTTTAGCTGTTCTCAGGATTATATCATAGCACACTGAATTTACTCATCAGTAGCTGAAATTCGTGCCCAACTGACTCTTCCTCCCCCATTTTGGGGAAGTGGAGCTTTCAGTTCCAGCCATGGAACAGCTCCCAAGGTGGCTTGTGCCTTCAGTGGATGATAAGCACCGACCTCCGTGGCATGGAGTACTCTACTTATGAGTCTTCTCTGAAGATTCATCTTCAGATGAATTGTCTACTCCTTCAAGGACATTGCAGGATGCTCTTCTGGCTTCCTGGAGCACCCAAAGAGGTGCTTCAGCTATCTCCAGAGAGCTCTTTGTGTTTACTAACTGCCCCGTAGCAGGAGCTGATTCTAGGAGCTCCTTACTCTGCCGCCATCTTGCTGGTTCCTCTAATATATCTTTTATATATATATAAATATTTTAAAGATACATAGATTACACAAAATGTTACATTAAAAAATATGGGAGGTTCCCATATGGCCCACCCCCACATCCCCCACTTTTCCTTCATCAACAACTTCTTTAATTAGTGTGGTGCAGTCATTGTATTTGCTGAATACATTTTGGAACACTGCTACACAGCATGAATTATAGGTTATGGTGTGGATTACACTACCCCAGTGCACCTAGTGGGTTATGTCCCTGCAATATCATTCAGGATAACTCCATGTCCCCAAAAAGCCCCATATCACACCTCTTACTCCCTCCCCCTGCCCTCAGTAGCTTCCATGCCCACAATCTCCACATCAGTGACATAATTTTCTTCCATTGCTAGAGTCACAGTAGTTCTATAGTAGAACACCAGCAAGCCCACTAAAATCTGTATTATATTCCTCCATCCTGTGTAACTTGGGATGGAGATGTACACTCCATCTCTAGAATCAAGTGGGGACTTAGATTCCACATGACTGATGGATGCAATTCTCCTGCTTGCAGTTGTACACATTCTTGGTTGCCTGGTGTGGTGGTTGACCATTATACTTCCCCATCAGCTGATCTGGGTAAGTCCAAGGAAACACAGAGTAGGTGTTCCAACTCTGTCGAGGTTCAGGGCCCAGATGACACATGGACCATCCAGAGATTCCAGTCTTCTGAGCATACACAAACTGCAGCATCAGTCACAGGTTCAGTAAAAATGACAGAAGAGGCATGTGTAGAGAGGTCACATCTGAGTCCAACTCCATCACAGTCAGGAGCACAAATTCCAAAGTAAGGCCCACTGCAAGGCAATGAATTCCACAGTCATCTGTCATGACTATAGGACCTGTGTGTCTCTGTAGCCCTCAGGAGCACCAGTATATGGGGTTGTATCTACTTTGGCTGTCTTTCAGATCCTACTGAGATGTGCATTAGTGCGACCCCTCTGATGACCTTCCAACTCATTTTGAAATCTCTTAGCCACATAAATTAATTTGTCTTTACCACTTCCCCCTTTGATTTAAGGTCTTTTCTAGTTGCATCACCAGCAGGTGATTGGTAGCAATCCATCAGCACTAGGTAGGCTCATTCCCGGGTGTCATGTCCCACGCTGGGGAGAAGGCAGTGCATTTACATGCTGCGTTTGGCTTAGAGAGTGGCCACATTAGAGCAACATGGAGGCTCTGAGGAGGTAACTCTTAGGCACCCTGCAGCTCATGGCCTAGTTTAAATATCAAGCACAGAAGCTCACAAGCATAGCCATCAGTACAAAGGGCCCATCATTGGGCCATTCTTCTTCATGGGTCTTTTCCCTTGCACCTGGGGGATTATGCTCTTCCACTGGGGGATGCAACAGAGCTCCCCAGGATGGGAACTCAGCACTCCCTCAGTTGTCATGTGTAACTCTACTCACTATGACAATATCCAATGAACATCTGAACATATCTATATATCCTATATGCATACCCTGGAGAACTCCCTCCCATGCATGCATTCCCTTTCAATGACACCGCTCACCAGTACTCTTGCCCTGTCATAGTGGATCCCCTCTGTGATCCAAAATTTCTTCAAAAATTAAGTCTAATATATTGCCAAATCCAATTAGAAGGATAATGAAACAGTATTGGCATGCTTATAGATTAGACATAGAATTTATAATAATTTAGAAAAACTAAAATAAAGAAATAAATTGGGGTATTAAAAAATGAAAAATATCATAAAACTTTGTTCCTGATGTTCTGTGTTTCATCATTGTAATAGGTGTTGCCCTGCAAGTACAGTGGCAAGGCAATCTCTTCCATTCCTTCTGCAGTATCTACATCATTTTAAAAAATTTTAATTTTAACTTCTAAAGTTTTAGATCACAATAAAATCACATATACAATTAGGGGACCCCCATATACCCAATATCAAACCCTTTTCCCCCTTCCTCAGCAATGGTCTTTTTACATGTGCATGTTGCGTTTGCTACAGCTGATGTACAGATTTTAAAATATAACTATTAACCATGATTCCGTTATGGCTTACATTATGGCTTATATTTTAGACTGTATACTTTTTGGTTACTGTATAGTTTACATTATGTTTTACATTTTTGACTATTCACTTTTATATATTTTTGGTGAAATTTAACAGGGCTTACATCCATTTTTGTAAGATCTTGTGGAACACTTCCATTGCCCTCCAGTAAACCCCACTTCCATCTATTCTATTCCTCTCTCCCACTCCCCTCAGGGCCCACAGCAACAACCAAGCTTCACTGCTTGGAGAACAAGATTCATAGATACTTACAACAATGCTGAGGGCTTGACACTCTAGTCTATCCTCCCCCTTTGGGAACCACCCATGCTCTTGAGAGACACCTTCTCCTCTGTTTGAGAACATCAGGCCTCCCCAGGATGGGCGTACAATAACTTCCCACTCATTGTAAGTATCTCCACCCAATAATAAAACACAATATGAGAAGATGAACCCTCACACACTCCCTAGAAGTCTGTCCCAGGTACATCCTGTGCCAAATGTTCCCCATCAAACACCTTAAACAAGTATCCTTTCCTTAATATATTTTCTAAAGAGTTTTCTCAACATGTAGTTTTAATCACATACCTGACAATCTCCCATGTTCTCCCCCTCCCCCAACCCTTGTCCTCAACTACATGGGCCAGCTGACCCACCCTCCCAATCCTAACCCCCCAAGCCTTCAAAACCCCACCCAATAGTATACCTATGCCCTCATATTATCCCTTCACTCCACAAACACTTACCCACATTTTATCATAGATTTCTCTCATGTAGACATCAGCTCACACACACACACACACACATTTCCTATAAGCATATCGTCCAGTCTCTAGCTCTCTGAAACAGTCTGATTTGCTTAATTCATGTCAGAGAAGATATGTAGTATTTGTCCTTCAATGTTTGGGTTACTTAACGTAAGGTCCTCAAGGTTCATCCAAGTTATCCCATCTGTTAGTACTGTATTCTTTCTTACAGATGAGTAGTATTCTGTTGTATGTATATACTACATTTTGTTTATCCATTCATCTTTTGAATGGGCATTTGGGTTGATTCCAACTTTTGGCAAAAGTGAATAATGCCGCTATGAACATTGGTGTGCATGTATCAGTTTATGTCCTGGTTTTCATTTCTTCTGGGGATATACCCAGCAGTAAAATTGCTGGTCATATGGCAAATCTATAGCTAGTTTTTGAGGAACTGCCAAACTGTCATCCAGAAAGGCTGGATTCTTCTACATTTCCACCAAAGGTGGATAAGGGTTCCCATTCATCTGCATCCTCTCCAACACTTGCACTTCTCTATTTCTTTAATAGCCTCAAGTCTAATTGGTAAGATGGTATCTCATTGTAGCTTTGCTATGTATTCCCCTAATAGGTAGTGATGTTGAGCATCTTTTCATGTGTCTTTTATCCATTTGTATTTCTTCTTTGGAGAAACATCTGCTCAAATCTCTTGCCCACATTTTGAATGGGTTGTTTGTCTTTTTATTTTTGAGAAATAGGATTTTTTATATATGTTGGATATTAGGATCCTATCAGATATATGGTTACTAAATATTTTCTTCCATTGGGTAAGCTGTCTTTTTACTTTCTTGATAATCTCCTTTGAGGTGCAAAATGCTTTAATTTTGAGGAGGTCCCATTTATCTATTTTTTCTTTTGCTTTTGTGTTTTGGGTGTGAAGTTCATGTAGCAATTTCCTATTACAAGTTCCTGTAGATGCTTCCCTACATTGTCTTCCAAGGTCTTTATGGTCTTGGCTCTTATATTTAGATCTCTCATTTATTTGAGTTGATTTTTGTATAAGGCATGAGTTGGTAATCCTCTCCTTCTTTTGCATATGGATATCCAGTTCTCCAAGGACCATTTGTTTAAGAGGCCATTCTTCCCAGTTTAGTGGGCTTTGTACTTTCTTGAATATCAGATGACTGTATATATGAGGATGTGTGTCTGAACTCTCAATTCAGTTTCATTGGTCAGTGTGTCTATCCTTCTGCCAATACGATGTTGTTTTGACCACTGTAGCTTTATTGTATGATTTAACATCAGGTAATATTGTTCCTCACATTTAATTTTTCGTTTTCAAATGTCTTTGACTGTTTGGGGCCACTTTCCCCTCTAAATAAATTTCATAGTTAGACATTCCAGTTCATTAAAAAATGCTGTGTTTATTTTTATTGGGTTTGCATTGACTGTGTAGATGAGTTTGGATAGGATAGTCATCTTAATGATGTTTATTCTTCCTATTCATGAACAGGGAGTATTCTTCCATTTATTTAAGTGTTCTTTGATTTCCTTTAACAATGTTGTGTAGTTTTCTCTAATATAAGTCCTTTACATGTTTAAATTTATTCCTAGGTATTTGATTTTTTAATTGGTATTGCAAATGGTATTTTTTTCTTGATTTCCTCCTCAGATTGTTTAATATTGGTGTGGAGAAATCCTACTGATTTTTACACATTTGATATTATACCCTGTGACTTTACTGAACACATTTATAAGTTCTAGAAGCTTTGTTTTAGATTTCTCATGGCTTTCTATGTAGAGAATCATGTCATCTGCAAAGAGTGAAATTTTACCTCTTCCTTTCCAATTTGGATACTTTTTATATCTGTTTCTTCCCTCATGCCCGACAAGGTACTTCTAACACAATTTTAAATGGGAGAGGTGATAATTGGTATTCTTGTCTTGTTCCTAATCTTAGAGGGAAAGATTTTATAATTTCAGCATGTATATGATGTTAGATGTGTGTTTTTCATATATATCCTTTATCCTGTTCAGAAAGTTTCCTTCTATTCTTATCTTTTGCAGTATTTTTATTGGGAAAGGGTGGGTAGTTTGTCAAATGCTTTTTTCTACATCTATAGATATGATCATGTGATTTTTATTTGACCTGATTATATGGTGTATTACTCTGATTAATTTTCTTATGTTTAGATTTCATTGCATACTAGGGATGAAATCCACTTTGTCATGGTGGAGAATTCATTTGATGTGTTGCTGAATACAATTAGCAAGTATTTTGTTAAGGATTTTAGTATATAGGTTCATTTGAGAGTTTGGTCTGTTAATTTCCTTTCTTGTGGTGTCTTTGTTTGCCTTTGGTATTATGGTAATGTTGACATCCTAGAATGAGTTACACAATGTTTCTTTTATTTCAATTTTTTGTAAGAGTTTAAGCAGAATTGGAGGTAGTTCCTTCCAGATGTTTGGTGGAAGTCACCTGCGAGGCTGTCTGACCCAGGGCTCTCTATATTTGGGTGGATTTAATGACAGGTTTTTTCTCTTTACTTGTGATTGGTTTGTTGAGATCATCAGTTTCTTCCTTTGTGAATGTCAACTGCTTATGTGTTCTTGTTGGTATATAGTTTTTCAAAATATTCTCCTATGATTCTTTTTATTTCTGTAGGTTCAGTGGTAATATCCCCTTTCTCATTTCTTATTTTGTCTATTCACATCTTTGGTCTTTTTTCTGTGTTAAAGAAAAACACAGGAAAAAGCTAAGGGTTTGTCAATTTTATTGTTTTTTTCAAAGAACTACCTCTTTGTTTTGTTTATTTTTTCTAGTGCTTTCTTATTTTCTTTTTCATTTAGTTCTGCTCTGATCTTTTTTATTTCTTTCTTTCTTCTTCCTTTGGGGTTATTTATTCTTTCAACAATTACTCTAAATGTGCAGTTATTTGATTGATTTTAGCTATTTTTTCTCTTATGATATATGAATTTATGGCTAAGAATTTCCCTCTCAGTACAGCTTTTGCTGCATCCCATAAGTTTTAATATGGTGTGTTATCATTTTCACTTATTTCAAAGTAGTTCCTGATTTCTTTTGAGATTTCCTCCTGGGCCCACTGTTTGTCTAAGAGTGTGTTGCTTCACTTCCATATCCTTGTGCCTAATCTGGTTCTCCAGCCCTTGCAGACTTTCAGTTTCATCCCACTGTGGTCAGAGAAATTATTTTGTATGATTTCTGAATTCATTGAGACTTTCTCTGTGGCCTAGCCTGTGGTCTATCTGGGAGAATGATCCATATGCACTTGAGAAGAATGTATTTATGCTGTATTTTGTTGTAGTGTTCTGCATATGTCTATTAGGTTCAGATCCTCTAATAAATTATTCAAATCTTTGTTTCTTTATTGATTCTCTGTCAAGATGTTCTGTCTAGTGATGATAATGGTATATTAAAGTCTCCCACAATGATTGTGGAGTCATCTATTCCTCCATTTAGTTTATCCAGTGTTTGCCTCATGTATTTTGAGGCACTCTGATTAGGTGCATAAATATTTATGATTGTTCTTTCTTGATAGATTACCACATTTACTAATATGTAGTGCCCATTTTTGTCTCTCACAATAGTTTTGTTTTTAAAGCCTGTTTTGTCTGATATTAGTATAGTTACTTTTGCCTTTTTTGGTTATTAGTTGCTTGTAATATTATTTTTCAGCTATTCACTTTCAACCTTCTTGAATCACTGGGTCTATGGTGAATTTCATATAGACAGCATATAGATGGGTCACATTTCCTTATCCATTCTGCCAATCTGTGTCTCTTGACAGGTGAGTTTAATCCATTAACATTCAGTGTTATTACTCACAAGAAATTACTTACATTAGCCATATTTTCTTTGAAGTTGTGTGTGTCATATGTTGTTTTTATTTCTTTTTTGTCTTTTATGTTCGTCTTAAACTGTCCTCCAACTCCGACTTCAGTTTTTTTCTTTCAAGCTACAGAATTCCCCTTAGTATTTCTTGAAGAGCACATTCATTATTGGCATACTCTGTTAGTTTCTGTTTATCTGTGAATATTTTGAGCTCTCCATCAATTTTGAATGCCAGTTCTACTCAATAGAGTATTCTTGGCTGGAAAATTTTTTCTTTTAGTATGTTGACTATGTCATACTACTGTCTTCTTGCATCCATGGTTTCAGATGAGAAATCAGCACTTAATCTTATTGAGCCTCCCTTGTGTTCGATGGTTCTCTTTTCTCTTGCTGCTTTCAATATTTTCTCTTTGTCTTGAGCATCAGATAATTTCGCAGATATGTTTTGTATTAGGTCTTTGGGATTTATACTGTTTGGGTTGTGCTGTGATTCCTGGGCATGTACCATCCATCTCCCTCAGTAAGTTTGGGAATTTTTCAGCCATTATTTCCTCCACAAAACCTTCTGTCCCCTTTCCCTTATCTTCTCCTTCTGGGATATTTGTGCATTTTGTGTTGTCATTCAGATCCCTAAGTCTCTATTGGATTTCTTCTAAATTCTTATCTAATAATTCTACTCTTTCTTTGATTTCAGATTTAATGTTTTCCACCTCAATGATTCTTTCCTCTGCCTATTCAATTCTGGTGTTATTTGCTTAGAGTGTTTTTTTTTTATTTATTTTTTATTTCTTGAATTGTGCCATTCATTACCAACAATTCTGTTATCTTTTTCCATATGTTTACAATATCTTTAGTAGGCTCTGCAAGTGTTTTCTTAATATCCTTAATCTCTTCTTTCACTTCATTATAATGAGCCATGATATTAGTTTGGACATCTTTGTTTAGTTGTTCAAAGTTCTGCTTCTCTTTCTGGTTTTAAGTTTTTTTCATTGGTGTGGGCCATGTCTTCCTGATTATTGGTATGTTTTGTAATTTTTTGTGGCTCTCTGCTCATCATTTTATCTTGATGGGTTTCTTCATTTGGTTATGTCCTCCATGTAGTCTCAGGTTTTATTTAGTTGCTGTTTTTGTGGGTGTATTAAGTTTTCTATTTTACACTTTGTTCTTCTTATTCTATTTCCTTGTTGTTGTCTAAGTTCCCTTGAATGAAAAAGTTTACATCCAGGGGAAGCAAAAGAAGTTAAAAAAAAAGATTTAATAGTAATATTGATAGTAAATGTTAGCAGAGGAATCATATAAGACCTAAGAGATTGAATATTAAACTAATGTAACTGTGTAGAAATACAGGAATATAAAAGTGTTGCACCTACAAGGAAATGGGAAACTGAATATCAAAAAGAATATAATGTGAATTATCAGGTCAGTGTGATGAAGAGAGGGAAACAGAAAAGAAAGGATAAAAATAGAAAGGTAATAAAGGATAGAAAACAGAACGGTTAGAATTAAAAAGTCAGGAAAATTGGGGACTAAACAAAGGTAATTGGAATGTGTGGACAACAACAGAAGGTGGAAGTTAGAAAGATGCAGGAGGGAAATGAGACAGCATTGATTGCCAAAATAAGTACACACAGAAATGAGAAAATCAAGAAAGTGGAATCACACAAATCAAGAAACAAGCTGGCAGCATCAAAATGACTCTCAGTCTCTTTGAAAGAGAGCACCCACACCTTGCTGGGAACCCTAAATATGCTCTTGGAAGCTTATTAAGCACTTCCTACTGTCCCCCTCCCTTAGAGGAGTTGCACAGGCCTAGTTAATTGCCTGGCTTCACCTTCTCCCAGACCAATTTTCCCTATCCCAGGGAGGCTAGGTAAATCAGATGGTCTCAGCAGATTTACCTCTCCCATCTTCCTGGTTTCTCCAGAGGCCAGCTGGTATGCTTCTGAAAGCTAAAAAAAGGGGGGTCCAGACCATAGAACCCACACTCAGGGGATCCCTCTCCACCTTTCACCAGAACCCTCCCACTCTCAGAATTTGTTTCTTCTAGATGACTGACTGGCAAGGGTCAGGGAATGCTGTGGCTCCTGCCCTGAGGGAGGGGCTCAGCTGTCCAATAGCTCCTGCCTGAAGCATCAGAAACTCATGGTTTGACCTTGCACAATCACGCTTTTTGTTATGCTCTCTGCAGATGGATGCCCTTAAGCCTCCTGCTTTTTGGGTTCCCAAAACAGCTCAGTCAAGAAGGATTTTGCTGAACTCAGTTGTTTTACTTAGGAGAGATGATGTAGGTGTACTTAATCTGTCACCATCTTGCCTCTCTCCATTTTTTTTTCTTGATTGAATTTTTTATACAAAGTCTTTGTTAATTTCAGAAGAAAAGAAGTTAATATAGGAAGGAAGAGAAGTTGGGAAGAGTGCTGGTGAAGGAAGGGATGGGTCTGTGTGAAAGGACCTTTGTGCAGGAATGCCAAACCCAGCAGTTAGACAGGGTGAAGGACATGTCACTGCTATTTGATAGGATTTGTTATCTTGTTGGTGAATGAATTGCAGTTGCTTAAAGAATTTTGTCATATCACAGTTTACATAATGATTTCAAGTACTTTTCACAAGTGAATCAATTTTCTCAGTTTATTCAACTATTTTAAAAGCAGAAACCTGGGAATGATATCTACCCTTTCCCCCCACATACCAACTAACTCTGTAGGGCACAGCTTTCTACTGGGATTCCCTCATTTTTGTCTGGAGCCAGAACCCTCAGCCCAGAAGAGAAGTGGCTCTTCTCATTCAAGACCCCCAGCACTTGCCCTCTGAATTTGAGTCATTTTCTGGTTGCATAGCAAACAGGAAATCTGCTTCTCCTTCCTTGGGTCTGACCAAGGCCACCAGACATTGAGGAGTGGGGCCAGGGCTGATGAGACCACAGTAAGCAGTAGCCATGTTTAAGGGTAAAGAACACATGTTGACGTCTGGACCTCAGAAATTCATGGTCACCCCATTCCTCTCTGCACACCACCTTGGTCTGCAGGCAACATCTTCAGACTATCACACATAGCTTCAGAGAGAGGGAACCCACCCCATTCCCCACAGACAAAACACCAAAGGTCAGCCCGAATAGGGGTCCTGAATGTGAAAGAGAGCCCAGTGCTGACCCTGGTTCTTCCTTGCCTCTTCACGTTAATGGGTCTTGGTCTGTCCCTTTCCTTCACATGACCTCAGTGTCCCCATCCCTAAATGAGTGCCTAGGACTCATTTGTCAGTTGTAGAATTGGAATAGAGCCTGAGGGAGCTTTTGTTGATTCACTATCTTTTACCATATTCATCTTTGTGTAAGCCAGCATAAGCAAACTATGTCTAGAATTAAATTCATGATCATCTTTGGGAATGGTTATTATGAAAAGGAAACTAATATTTTAATCACAGATTTTTTTTGTTTAAAAATTATTTCAAAGCTGTTTTGACTCTTGACCCCTAACTGAAATCCTAAAATGACTGGGCATAAATAAGACATTAACAGAGTAAGGGATTTATTGTTCTTTTATTATTCTCCCAATTACTATGAACAATTAAAATAATCAGGGAGTTATTGTTAAGTAAAAACAGTTCAGGAGAGTGACTGTGGCTCATGTATTGAGTGCCTGTCTCTGATATGGGAGATCCTGGGTTTGGTTCCTGGTGCCTTCTGAAAAACACAACAAAAAAGAAACACCAAGGAAACAAATGAAAAAAAAACTTCAGGGGATAAGTGATGATTTCTCACTTAAAATGTCCCAGGTTCAATCTCTGGCCCTGGGACCTCAAAAAAACCCACCACATCACAAAAATTCAAAGCCCCTTACCTGGCAGATCCATTCACAGAAATTCCTCTATTGTTTTATTTTTCCATAAATAATATAACACCAGTTTGTTATTTCATTTATATACCAAACTCTCCTAACTGGCTCTCCTGTTCATAGAAATCCTTTAAATAAAATACATTCCAAGAACTAAAAGCATCTGTAAGTAGTTAAGATTTCTACTTTGAAATCATCATCAGGACTAACAGAGATGCCTAGGCCCGCCATGACCCTGGACCACCACGTGGCATTAATCTGCATCTTCTGCCCACAGGATCAGAGCTGTGAAAGGGGGGCTGTGTATCTGTGGGTCTGGGGCCCAGGAGGAACAGGACTCAGAGAAGGTGACCACTCAGGGGATGGCTGGTGTGGAAAGACAGAGAATGAGCAGGATTCTGCTGACCAAAAACAGCATTAGTCCTGAGCTTATGGAGGAATGGGAGGGTTAGGGAATATATAAAAAGGACAGGGAGGGGGAAAGGAGTTGTCTTAAATTGTCATGTTTCCATGCAAAAAAAAAACATGTTCACTTGTGTTAAAGCCCCTGTAAACAGAGTGATAGAGAGGTTATATTGTGTACTTTTAAGTTAATATGCATAGACAAATATAAATAGGTAAAAATTAATATTGGTGTGAATGTGTCTGTAGGAAAATATAGCCACAGTTAGTTTGGCCTCACTGGCCACAGGGCCTATAGTCGGTCTTATTAGGCAACTGCGTGAAGTAGGAAACAGGGTTGTGGTCTGTAGACCAGGACAGAATGTGGTCATAAGAGACCCAGGTGGGACTTTGCCTTTATTTAGGAGTCCCCATGGGAGTTTACTTTAAGAAAGTCAGTTGACATTAAAAAAAGGATCAGGAAGCCATTATAAATGGCATTACTTGGCCTAGAATTGTCTCTTAATAAACAAACATCTATCTACTGTTATGGATTAGTGATATTAACCAGACTCAGACTTTGAATAAAGTTCCAATTGAGAGCTTCATTAGCTGTGCAGTGACTGTCTCATCCTATGCGGAGGAGACAGCAGCCCTGAGTTAAGGGAAGAGGTGTTTTTATAGCCTTTGAGGATGCGGGGCGGAGAGTTACTAGCAAGCAAGCAGGCACAGAAGCAGATTACTGTGGTTAGCTGAAGATAGTGTATCTATTTTTTTCTTTTTTAAAAGCCCTTTCTTGTGATCAGTCCCATGTTATTTTTTGACCCTTTTCTTGGGGACAGTCCTAAGTTATTTACTGACACTCTCCTTGGAGACAGCCTAAGTTATTTATTTATCTGAAGGCACATGCAATTCCCATTTCCTAATGTAGTTCTATTCCTATTTTCCCAATGTGGCCTTACCCTTACACTACCAAGAAATGAAAGACCTTCCAAATGGTGTGTTTAACTCTCATGATGATTGTCATCCTGTGCAGCAGCCCTTGGGGATGCATCCCTAGGAGGAGGCTTCCCTAGGAATCCCTCCACATTGAAAGCCCTCAGCACAGGGACAGGGACAAATCCTTTGTGGGAGGGGCTTAGCAGTGTTGGGAATGCTGATGAGTCATTTCAGATATAGTAGCTTTAAAACTCTCATGACTGGCTTGCCTAGCTGTCACTTTTGCAGAAAATCCTCTTGAGAAAATACCTGTGAAGAAATAAATTTATTTTGAGATCCTTGAGGCACAGCAAAACTCAAATAATTACACTTGCAATTGTCTTAAAATTAGCCCAATAAACATTTTTTAGCCATTTAGCATTAACTGGCTTTGCATACCCCAGGAAACTAGCTCAACATAGGCTCTCAATTTGTAGGTAAGCAGGGATGTTTATATGGTCCCAAGCTGCCTTGGCACTCCTTGCCCTGCTTCCCCTTCAGCGGACTCCTTCCCACCTGTGGCCTTTGGAAGCCTTTCTGTAGGGGTCCATCCTACAAAACAGTCAACACCATGTCCGATGAATAGATTGTCACTGCCATCTGGTGGTTATGTCTTCTGGGTCAACGACAAAATCCTCCATTTAAATTCCCCACAGTTGCACATCCTCTTAATGTGCTTCCTGTGTTCCCTGAGCATGTGAATTGTGGAATTTCCTTTCCGACCCAAAAAGGGGCTTCACATGGTGTTCCACTGCTTTTTCTTTAGCTGCCTCAAGGGTAGAGAGGGAAGCTGTGGAAGGGGAGCAGATACCTGGATCCTGGCCCCAGATTTGGACAGGAGTATGTCCCAAGTGGGATACATGTCATGGGGAGTCAAGAAGGAGGATCAATTGCCAGAGAGCATCCTCCCTTCACCCAGAATCTTTTTCTTTAATTGACTTTGTAATAATATTACATTAAAAATATATATGTAAGGTCCCATTCAACCCCACCCCCCACCCTCCCTCTATGCCCCCCAACAACACTCGTTCCCATCATCATGACACATCCATTGGATTTGGTAAGTACATCTTTGGGCACCTCTGCACCTCATAGACAATGGTTCACATCATGGCCCATACTCTCCTCCATTCCATCCAGTGGGCCCTGTGAGGATTTACAATGTCCGATGATTACCTCTGAAGCACCATCCAGGGCAGGTCCATGTCCCAAAGATGCCTCCACCTCTCATCTCTTCCTGCCTTTCCCCATACCCATCGTCCACCATGTCCACTTTCCCCAATCCAATGCCACCTCTTCTATGTGGACATTGGATTGGTTGTGTCCATTGCACCTCTATGTCAAGAGGAGGCTCAGATTCCACATGGATGCTGGATGCAATCCTCCCATTTTCAGTTGTAATCACTCTAGGCTCCATGGTGTGGTGGTTGTCCTTCTTCAACTCCATCTTAGCTGAGTGTGGTAAGTCCAATAGATCAGATTGTAGGTGCTGGAGTCTGTTGAGGCTCAGGACCTGGCTATCACATTGTCAGTCCAGAGATTCAAATCCCCTAAATATATCTTAAACCCCAACATTAACTGCACCTCCAGCACATTAGCATGAAAGTCTTATGAAGGGAGATCCCATCTGAGTCCAGATTCATCACACATAAACACCATTTCCAAAGAGGGGCCATCTGCCCTGGTAGTTAACCCCATCGGCCATGACCATAACTCCCATGGGTCTCTTTAGCCCTCAAAGGAACCAATATCTGGGGGTTGTATCTGCTTTATCTGTCTCTCTGACTCTGCTCAGTTGTGCATGAGGGCAATCCTTCTGCCAGCCTCCAGACTCTTTTTTAGAAACTCGTAGCCATATAAACTCATTTCTCCTTTCCATTTCCCCCTTACTTTAGGTCAAACAGCATTTTAAAGTCATGGTATTTTATGTAGACATGGATATTCTGCTGATCCGCATTGAACCTTCCGTATAAGGTCATTTTCCAGTTGCTTCATCAGTTGGTAGTTGATAGTGGTCCCTCGTTGCCAAGGAGGCTCATCCCCGGGTGTCATGTCCCACGCTGGGGGGAAGGCATTGCATTTACATTCTGAGTTTGGCTTTGAGACTGGCCACATTTGAGTAACATGAAGGCTGACAGGAGGAAATTCCCAGGCACAGTGTTGCTCTAGGCCTTGTTCTTATTTTAGGTTTATCAGCTCACAAGCATAGTCATTAGCATCAGGGGCTCACTGTTTAACCCTCACTCCCTCCTGGTCCTCGCCAATGTACCTGGGAGACTGTTGCTTCTCCCCTAGGGACCACGACAGAGCACCACTGGCCAGGAACCCAGTACCCCCCCTACTGTGGTTTTTAATTGTTACCACTATGAGTATATCCAAACATTACCATGCACCCTGGACATATGTTCTGTACAGCTCCCTGTCAGCCATATATCACCTGTCATTGGTATCCCATACCAGTATCCCTCCATTGCCATTGTTGAAACACTCTGTGATCCAGAACTCCCCGAAATTTGAAGCCCAATAAAATGTCATGGTCCCTTACTAGGGAATGGCATATAGCGATGGGTTTAAAGGATAGATAAAGAACTTGGATAAAGTTAGATAAAGAACTTAGATAAAGAATGTTGACTTGAAAAAATTCCACATCCTAACTTTTTCTTTCCCCCCCCCCCCAATTATTCAGCTTTTCTTCACAGGATCCTAGACCACAACAATGTATATATATAATATACAGCACTCCCTCACATCCACCAGAAAACCTTTTCCCTTCCACAGTGATACTCTTACGCCCTATTCATATCATATTTACTTAAAGTGATGTACAGAGTCTGAGACATTAGCTTTCTAATAAGGTGACATCTGTGCTTACATTATGGTGATACTTTAGGATACACAGTTCTTTACATTTTTAGTTATCCTATGTTTTACATTATGGTTTACATTATCAATCTGTCATCTCCTATATGTTATGGTGTAATATTACATGGTTTATATCCATCCTTGTGTACTCTCAAGAAACTCCTCTCTTACCCCCCATTTACTTTGGTTCCACACATTTAATGTCCATTTTCCCTTCCACCTTGGTGCCCACAGTGATAGCCAACCTCCGTTTCCTGAGGAGCCACTTCCAGAGATAGATGGAATAGTGTTTAGGACCTAACTTGCTCAACTGCCCCAATGCCGTGGGAGCCACCCTTTCTCTCGAGGGATACAGTTCCCTCTATTTGATGGCATTAGTCCTCCCCAGGATGTGGGTCCACCCCCACTCTCACTACTTGGGTTTCTACCCCATGGTGTCACCCACTCTGGCAGAATGAGCATTTAGACATTCCCCAGTAGCCCGTCCTGCATCAGACCCTCCCCTCCGAGCATTCTAAACAGGTAACCATCTTTATTATATTTTGATATGATTTTCTCGGCATTTTACTCTCCACCAACACCTGACCCTCTCCTGTGTTCGTATGCTACCCCTCCCTCCCCCCACTTTTGGGCAACGTTACCCATCCGTCCCTCCCCAGCCACCCTCAAACCCGCAAAGCCCCAACCAAAGGCAACCCCTTGCCCCCCTTTTATCTCTTCTTTGTGTTCATACTTACCACCATCTCGTCTTAAATTCCACCCCTGCAGACATCGGCTCATATCCTTCCTCCACCCTCCGATTTCCTGTAAGCCTATTGTTCAGTCTCTTGCTATCTAGGGCAGCTTGTTTATTTCATATCATTGAGGTCATGTAGTATTTGTCCTTCAATGTCTGGGTTGCTTCACTCAACATAAGGTTCTCAAGATTCATCCATGTTATCACATGTGTTTGTAGTGTGTTTGTTCTTACAGCCGAGTAGTATTCCATTGTGTGTATATACCACATTTTATTGATCCACTCATCTGTTGATGGGCATTTGGGTTGATTCCAACTTTTGGCAATAGTGAACAATGCTGCTATGAACATTGGTGTACATATATCAGTTTGTGTCCTTGTTTTCAGTTCTGCTGGGTATATACCCAGCAGTGGTATTGCTGGGTCATATGGCAAATCTATGGCTAGTTTTTTGAGAAACCGCCATAATGTCCTCCAGAATAGTTGGATCCTTCTGCATTCCCACCAGCAGTGGATGAGTGTTCCTCTTCCTTCACATCCTCTCCAGCACTTGTATTCTTCTGTTTTTTTCATAGCTGCCAATCTTATGGGTGTAAGATGGTATCTCATTGTAGTTTTGATTTGCATTTCCCTGATAGCTAAAGATTTGGAACATTTTTTCATGTGCTTTCTTGCCATTTGTATTTCTTCTTCGGAGAAGTGTCTGTTTAAGTCTTTTTCCCATTTTTTAAATGGGTTGTTTATCTTTTTATTTTCAAGATATAGGAGTTCTTTTTATATGCAAGTTATAAGTTTCTTATCAGATATATGATTGCCAAATATTTTCTCCCATTCTGTGGGCTCCCTTTTTACTTTCTTCACAAACTCCTTTGAGGTGCAGAAGGCTTTAATTTTGAGGAAGTCCCATTTATCTATTAGTTCTTTTGCTGCTCGTGCTTTTGGTGAGATATTCATAAATCCATTTCCTATTACAAGGTCCTGTAGATGTTTCCCTACACTGCTTTCTAAGGTTTTTATGGTCTTGGCTCTTATATTTAGGTCTTTGATCCATCTTGAGTTGATCTTTGTATAAGGTGTGAGATGGTAATCCTCTTTCATTCTTCTACATATGGCTATCCAGTTCTCCAGACACCATTTGTTGAATAGGCCACTCTCTCCCAGTTGAGAGGGTTTGGTGACTTTATCAAATATTATGTGGTTGTATATGTGAGGTTCTATATCAAAGCTTTCAATTCGATTCCATTGGTCTATGTGTCTCTCCTTATGCCAATATCATGCTGTTTTCACCACCGTAGCTTTATAGTATGTTTTGAAGTCAGGTAGTGTGATTCCTCCAATTTCGTTTTTCTTTTTCAGTATGTCTTTGGCTATTCGGGGTCTCTTTCCTTTCCAAATAAATTTCATAGTTAGTTTTTCTAGTTCCTTAAAGAAGGCTGCGTTGATTTTTATTGGGATTGCATTGAATGTGTAGATCAGTTTTGGTAGGATAGACATCTTAATAATGTTCAGTCTTCCTATCCATAAACAAGGAATAGTCTTCCATTTATTTAGGTCTTCTGTGATTTCCTTGAACAATCTTGTATAGTTCTCGGTGTATAAGTTCTTTACCTCTTTAGTTAAATTTATTCCTAAGTATTTGATTTTTTTATTTACTATTGTGAATGGTATTTGTTTCTTGATTTCCGCCTGATCTTGCTCATTATTGGTGTACAGAAATGCTACTGATTTTTGCGCATTGATCTTATAACCTGCGACTTTACTAAACTCATTTATGAGTTCTAGAATCTTCGTTGTAGATCTCTCAGGGTTTTCTATGTATAGGATCATGTCATCTGCAAAGAATGAAATTTTGACTTCTTCCTTTCCAATTTGAATGAATTTTATTTCTGGTTCTTGCCTCAGTGCTCGAGCAAGTACTACTAAGACAATGTTAAATAGGAGCGGAGACAGTGGGCATCCTTGTCTTGTTCCTGAGTTTAGAGGGAATGAGTCTAGAATTTCTCCATTGTAAACAATATTGGCTTTAGGTTTTTCATATATACTCTTTATCATGTTCAAAAAATTCCCTTGTATTCCAATCTTTTGGAGTGTTTTTATCAAGAAAGGGTGCTGTATTTTGTCAAATGCTTTTTCTGCATCAATAGATATAATCATGTGATTTTTTTCCTTCAATCTGTTTACATGGTGTATTACGTTGATTGATTTTCTTATGTTGAACCATCCTTGCATACCTGGGATGAATCCCACTTGGTCGTGGTGTATAATACGTTTAATGTGTTGTTGAATACGATTAGCAAGTATTTTGTTAAGTATTTTTGCGTCTAGGTTCATTAGAGAAATTGGTCTGTAATTTTCCTTTCTTGTGATGTCTTTGTTTGGCTTTGGTACTAGGGTAATGTTGGTATCATAGAAGGAGTTGGGTAATGTTCTTTCTGTTTCGAAGTTTTGGAATAGTTTCAGCAGGATTGGTGTCAGTTCTTTCCGGAATGTTTTGTAGAATTCACCTGTGAAGCCATCTGGCCCTGGGCTCTTCTTAGTTGGGAGATTTTTGATAACTGATTCTATCTCTCTGCTTGTGATTGGTTTGTTAAGATCATCAATTTCTTCTTTTGTCAATATGGGCTGCTTATGTGTTTCGAGGAATTTGTCCATTTCCTCTAGATTGTCATTTTTGTTGGAATATAGTTTTTCAAAATATCCTCTTATGATAGTCTTTATTTCTGTGGGGTCAGTGGTGATATCGCCTTTCTCATTTCTTATTTTGTGTATTTGCATCTTCTCTCTTTTTTTCTTTGTTAGTGTTGCTAAAGGTTTGTCAATTTTGTTAATCTTCTCAAAAAACCAGCTCTTGGTCTTGTTTATCTGTTCAAGTGCTTTCTTATTTTCTATTTCATTTAGTTCTGCTCTTATCTTTGTTATTTCCTTCCTTCTTCTTCCTGTTGGGTTACTTTGTGGTTGTTTTTCTAATTCCTTCAAATGTGCAGTTAGTTCTTCAATTTTTGCTCTTTCTTCTTTTTTGATATATGAATTTATGGCTATAAACTTCCCTCTCAGTACTGCTTTTGCTGCATCCCATACATTTTGGTATGTTGTGTTATCATTATCATTTGTTTCAAGGTAGTCATTGATTTCTTTTGAGATTTCCTCTTTGACCCACTGTTTTTCTAAGAGTGTGCTGTTTAATTTCCAAATCGTGGTGTGAAATCTGGGCTTCTGTCCCTTGCAAATCTCCAGCTTGACTCCTCTGTGGTCAGAGATAATGTTTTGTATGATTGCAATCTTTCTGAATTTGTTCAGCCTTTCTTTGTGGCCTAGCATATGATCTATCTTGGAGAATGATCCATGTGTGCTTGAGAAAAATGTATATCCTGCTGTGTTTGGGTGTAGCGATCTATATATGTCTATTAGATCGAGCTCCTCTAATATACTATTCAGATGTTTTGTTTCTTTAGTCATTCTCTTTTGAGATGTTCTGTCCAGAGTTGATAGTGGTGTATTAAAATCCCCCACTATAATTGTAGATGTATCTATTCTTTCACCTAGTTTTTCCAGTGTTTGCCTGACGTATTTAGAGGCACCCTTGTTAGGGGCATAGATATTTATGATTGTTCGATCTTCTTGACAGATTTTCCCTTTGACTAAAATGTAGTATCCTTCTTTGTCTCACAATTGTTTCACATTTAAAGTCTATTTTTTCTGAATTTAATATAGCTACTCCTGGCTTTTTTTGGTTATTGTTAGCTTGTATGATTGTTTTCCAGCCTTTCACTTTCAATCTCCATGCGTCTCTGGGTATAAGATGTGTCTCTTGTAGACAGCATATGGATGGGTCATATTTCCTTATCCAATGTCCCAGTCTGAATCTTTTGATAGGTGAGTTTAATCCGTTGACATTCAGTGTTATTACTATCAAGGAATTATTTGTGTTAGCCATATTTTGATTGGATTTGTGTTTGTCATATTTTGTTTGCGTCTTTTTTGTTGTTGTTGTTGGTCTTATACTCTCCTCCAACTTTGCCTTTCCTGTTTTTTCCTTTCTTCCTGCAGCACTCCCTTTAGAATTTCTTGAAGGGGAGGTTTCTTGTTGGTATACTCTTTCAGTTTCTGTTTGTCTGCGAATATTTTGAACTCTCCATCATTTTGAATGCTAGTTTAGCTGGATAAAGTATTTTTGGTTAGAAATTTTTTTCCTTTAGTACCTTGACTATATCATACCACTGTCTTCTTGCCTCCATGGTTTCAGAAGAGAAATCAGCACTTAATCTAATTGAGCTTCCCTTGTATGTGATGGTTTTCTTTTCTCTTGCTGCTTTTAGGATTTTCTCTTTGTCTTGAGCATTGGATAATTTGACAAGTATATGTCTTGGGGTGGGCCTGTTGGGTTTTATGACTTGTGGAGTGCGCTGTGCTTCTTGGATATGTACATCTGTCTCTTTCAGTAGATTTGGGAAGTGTTCAGCCATTATTTCCTGCAACACTCCTTCTGACCCCTTTCCCTTCTCTTCACCTTCTGGAATGCCTATAATACGTATGTTTGAGCGTTTTGCATTGTCATTCAGGTCCCTAAATCCTAATTGGAATTTTTCTATCTTCTTATTGACCCCTTCTACTATCTGTTTGATTTCTGATGTACTGCCTTCCACATCACTAATTCTCTGCTCTGTCTCTTCTAGTCTGCTGATATTGGCTGCAAGTGTATTTTTGATTTCTTGAACTTTGGTGTTCATTCCCATCATATCTGTTATGTTTTTGCGTATGTCTGCAATTTCCCCTCCAAGTGATGTCTTCATGTTGTTAACCTCTTTCATTACTGCATCAAATTTGTCGGTGATAAATGTTCTGAGATCTTTCATTGTTTGTGCCAAGTTTTGCTCCCCTTCATGATTATTGGTTTGTTGATTGGATTCAGCCATGTTTTCCTGATTATTGGTTTGGTTTGTAGATTTTTGTTGCTTTCTGGTCATCTCTTTATTTTGATGAATTTAATCAGTTCCTTAGCTTCTTTGTCTGCTCTTGGAGGTTAATTAGTTGTTATTTTTGCATAGGTGTTATATCTTCTCTTTGTCACTTTTTTCTTCTTATTCTAGTTACTTGTTGTTGGTTAAGTTCACTTTAGAGGAAAATATTAGTGTTGGGGAAAGGCAATTGTGTAAGCAAGGGAAAAGTGTAAAGTAGTATTGGTGATGTATGTTAACAAAGCAAGAAGATGAGATCTGGGAGGATGGAGGTTAGATTCATGTAGATTGTATAGAGTTATAGCTGTAGGTAGAGTACCTTTTATGAAGTAGATGACTGAATATGGGAGGAATATGGTATGAACTACAAAGCTATTGTTTTCATGAGAGAGGGAAAAAGAAAAGAAAGGTAATAGTTTCAAGAGTGGATAACAGACAGAAAACAGAACAAAGGTATTAGAAATTAAGAGTTAGACACTTTGTGGATCAAAGAACGGGAGGTGGGGGGTGGAATATAGGAGAGACAGTAGATGATAGTGGATATCAAGATGCAGGGGAAGGGGGATAGTGTAGGTAGCCTAAATCAGTTCACACAGAAATGAGGCAGTCGAGGATGGGAAAACCCAGCAAATGTGAGGTGTTCCCTGTAGCACCTATTGTATACTTGAATTAAAATAAAATAAGTGGAAGATGAGGGACAAGAGGGAAAGAGAAAACTGAAAAAAAAACTAATTATAATAAAGAAAAAAGAAAGACAAGAAGAAAGGAAGAAAGAAAAAGAGGATGGGCAAACGGTGGGGAACGGATAGGGGGAAGAGAGATACAGGTATACACGTGTCACAATTGCAACACTATCTAAAACAACAACTTCCCCCCGCTTTGCCCTAAAACCCCCCATCTGTCTGCCCAAATGGGTCTGCAAGCACCTCCCTTCCCACAAACCCCCAATAGGCCGCCCAGGGCCCACGAACTCCCCAGTACTGCAGATTCTCCAAAAAAAAGAAAAAAAAATTAAGTAAAATAAATTAAAAAAAAAAAACAAAACAAAGAACAGAAACCCCTCCGCAGGCCCGGCTCCGCCCGCCGCTGCCCACCGCGGAGGCCTGGACCGGCTCTGCCCGGCTCCTTACGCCGCCGCGGCCTGGCCTGCCTCAGCCCGGCTCCGCTCGCTATAGCGGCCCAGCCGGCTCCCGCGTCCACCTCCCGCCGCCGCGACCTGGACCGGCCCCGCCCGGCTCCTTACGCCGCCGCGGCCTGGCCTGCCTCAGCCCGGCTCCGCTCGCTATAGCGGCCCAGCCGGCTCCCGCGTCCACCTCCCGCCGCCGCGACCTGGACCGGCCCCGCCCGGCTCCGTACGCCGCTGCTGCCTGACCCGGCTCCACCTTGCTCCGCTCGCTACAGCGGCCCCGCCCAGCTCCGGCGTCCGCCTCTAGCCTCCGCGGCCTGCACCGGCCCCGCCCGGCTCCGTACGCCCGGCTCCGCTCGCTACAGTGGCCCAGGCCCGGCTCCGGCGTCCGCTGCCCACCTCCACGTCCTGGACCGGCCCCGCCCGGCTCCGAATGCCACCGCGGCCCGGCTCGGCCCGGCTCGGCCCCGCCCGGCCCCGCTCGCCACCGGCGCAGCCCGGCCCGGCTCCGGTGTCCGCCGCTGTGGCCTGGCCTGGCTCAGTCCCACCGAGCGGGGCTAGATGCCTCATCTCCGCCTACCCAAGGAGGGAATCCTCTACAGGTAGCTGGGATCTCCGTGTATATTTCACAGACGGATCCTCTCTGTTACCTTCCCTCCAAATCGATGTCCAGACACCTCCGGACCAGCAAAAATCCCGAAACAATCCAGTCCCAAATAGTCTCCAACGCCGCCCAGCCGATTCCCTGCAGAAGACCCTAACAGGGATGTTCACTCAGCCGCCATCTTGCCCCCTTCCTCCAGACTCTTCTCTCCATATTTTATCCCAGCTCCAGCTGTCATACCCAGGCTCCGATTGTAGCACTGGGGACATCTTGATCACACATATGTGATGTTACACTGGGGCACCACTTCACATCACCCTCCTCCCCCCAGGTGCTTGGCTCCCTCCATGGAATCCCCACCCTCTCAGAGCCCTCCCTCTCTTATGCCCATCAACTCTCTGCTGTGTCCTTTTAGGAAATGTCCACAGAGATCTAGAAAGTTCATCTGGGTAGAAGCTAAATGTCTGCCTCCATGCCAGTGATTCTCTAATAGGCGTAGGAAAAGTGAGGAATGGGATTTGCCCCAGACTGGGGGTTTCCCAGAGGCCCTCTAATTTTCAACCTGCGACCTGGGTGGGGGGGGGGAGTAGTTGAAAGAAGCCTGTGGCTGTATCCAATACTCCATTTACACTGATGCTTCTAGCATTCAGAATGTCTGCATTTGAAAGAAGTGATTGAAATCTGCTATGGGTTTGGGAGCAAAGGTAAGGGATTGTATCTTTTTTTCTATCTGGTTGCACCATCCTCTTTTTGGTGCTTCATTTTGCATGTGGGGGCAGGGGCTGCACCTCACTGCACAGGTCTGGGATGCCTTTATTTTTTAACAGGAGGTTCCAGGAATTGAACCTGAGTCCTACATATGGTAAATGGGAGCTCAAATGCTTGAGCCACAGCTGCTTCCTTAGAGTTGCATCTTAAACGATCAACCAAGCCTGAAGCCATCTATAGGAAATTATTCTCAGATAACTAAAAGAACTTCATTAATGCCACTTTTGGGAACCTGCACTAAATTCCTGTGACAGTTGACATCCTTCCATCTAAGCTCAGAAGCTTCCTGTGGAATAACAGTGTGAGGACTGGTCTCTAAAGGTAAGTTAATTCTTAAGCTGAAATTCAACAAGTGTTTTAGGCAAAGTCCCCATAGTGGTGACCCATTTGGGGATGAGACCTTTATCCTGGGATTGCCCTTCATATATCTCTGCTTTGGGATCTGGTTTTGGCAGTGAAAATCCTGCGGAGGCCTGTGGAAGGAGGTTGGTAGGGGAAGACCATAGGATGGCCAGCCAGTGGCCACTATATGGGGCTGATGCCACCCTTGACCTGAGAACACAGAGACTGCTGATCCCCAGATCTTGGGGAAGGGCAAATGGGAACCATCTGTGATCTTATGTATGCAATTGTCAGGGATTCTGTTTATTCCAGGCAAGGTGTTAAGACATCAATAACAATACTATGGGAAGTAATACCAATAGAAGTGACTACTAGTCACTGCTCTCGGATAAGAATTGTTTCAATATTCACAGTTCCTCAAGGGGCAGGGTACTGGGCTTTTTATACAGGAGGAGGAGGCAAGGACACTTCTGTAAAGGGGTGTGTGGACCCATGTAGAGTGGGTGCCTGGGTTTGATCTGTGACTGATGTGTGATCCTCCCTCCTGCTGATAGCTCACCTGGCCCAAGGCTTGCTGGCAGTAGGAGCCTTGGTTGATCTAGGCTGCCTGGTAACATGGGCAGAGGGATTTCCTCACAAAAAATGTTCCATGACTATGTCAAAGGGGCCTCCCCAAGGCTGGAGATATACTCAGGGTATCTTCTATCACAAGGCTCAAAGAAAAGTTCTGTCATTAGCATCATCTCCATCTTTTTATGTAAAAACTTGGCCTTATGAATTGTTGGTGGGAATCTGCCTTGTCTATCAGCCAGCTCTGCAGAGAACTGTTTCTCTCCTTTTGTATGTAAATAGAGGAGGGCCTCAGAGTCTTTAGTGTTAGGAGTCAATTACGTCTGTCTCTTTTTTTTCTGGGATGAGAGGTGCCACTCACACCCCCAGTTACACTTACCAGGCTGCCCTTTCTCCTCATTCCTCTATTTTTCACCCTGTTCATGATCATTTTTATTTTTATTTTTTTGAGTTCTTGTGACCAAGAAAACAGCTGCTTAAAGATTTGTGTACAAGATTGTATGTGGAAATATTTTCCATTCTCTTGAGTAAATATTTACAAGTGGGACTAAAGGAATATTTGTTAAGTGTATGATTTACTTTAGAAGAAACTGATATTATATTCCAAAGTGGCAGTTTTGTTTTGTTTGGTATTCATATGAGTAAAACATATGAGTTCCTGTTGTTCTGCATTCATGCCACTATTTGATATTCTCATTTTTTTCAAACTAGTGGTAGTGTTGTCCTAAGAGGTTCTAATTTGCATTTCCCTCATGGCTAATATGTAGAATTTTTTTCATATATTTTTTCCTACCTATGTATTTTTTTAAAAGGTACTATTAGGATCACTTAGCTATTTCTAAAATTAGAATGTTTGTATTCTTATGGTTGACGTTTTTTCTAATGGTCAGAGAAGAAGCTTCCTTCCTTCATTTTTCTCCCCATTGAAAGTAACTGTGACATTCAGAACATAGCCTTCTGCAAACACACAATGAGAGATTTAATCATGAGCTGTACTAGGTTAGACATGCTTATGATTAACCAGGAAAATAGATTCATGTGTTATGTTTCATTTTTAATTCTCCATCAATGATAGAAACAGGAGAATATATATGGTTGAGTTTTGAGTATTCTTTGTATATATCTCTAAGGAAGAAATACAAATGGCCAAAAAGCACATGAAAAGATCCACAGTTCTGTGGTAACCGCTCTGGTCAAGGGCATTCTCGGGCACCTACCTGAAAAAAAACCCTCTTCCGAGTCCCGAGCTTATACTGACTTGCTTAGGCTAAGAGGCGCCTTGTGTTCCCACAAGGGATACAGCTGAGGATGGTTGAAACAAAAGGCTGAGTGAGTGTTGTGCAGTGTCAACACACAGAGGAAACATGGGAAGCACAGAAAGTAGGACCCCATTATGTTATATGCAGAAAAACTTTCCCTGAGTTTTCCACGAAGATGTGGCATAAAGTTCTAACCAGGAAATGTTAGAATGCTTTGTGAACTACAATGGCTGGCTTTTGGCATGGGCTGGCCCCAGGAGGGCACCTTTGACCCTGGATCATCTGTAAAGTCCATGAGATGTTAACGAGAAAACCAGAGTGCCCTGGCCAGTTCACCTACATTGATGCCTGGCAGGACACTGCAAGTCAATGTCCGCCCTAGTTAAGGGTGAGTAAGGAAGCCAGGATTTGCCTGATACAAAAGCCCACAGGTGCTGTCTCAGGAACCAGGCCAAACAGGTGCCTTGCAAAGAGTCCAGAGAAAGTAAGCCCCAAATCTAGTGACAACCCACCCATTCTAGAGGAGCCACCAACTTATGAGATTGTTCCTACAGTGCCAGTGCCGAGGAGTGGGGATGAGCCAATTTTCCCAAGCAATGCAACCTCGCTGCCCCGACTGCCATCTCCACTGCCATCCTCCCTGAGCAGTATGACCTCGCTACCCTGACAGCTGTCTCCACTGGCATCCTTCCTGAACAGCGTGACCTCACTGCCCCCACACCCACCGTCCTCCCTGAGCAGCGATACCTCGCAGCCGTTCCTGCAGCCGCTTCCACAGCCATTCCCACAGCCGATTCTGCAGCTGCTTTCTCCAAGCAACACAGCCCAGCTGTTCCTACAGCCACTCCCACAGTCCTTTCCACAGCCGGTTCAGTTCCACGGCCACTTTCTCCAAGAAACAGGAGCCAGCTGCTCCTGCAGCTGTTTCCACAGCCGGTTTCGCAGCTGCTTTCTCCAAGCAACACAGCGCACCTGCTGCAGCAGCCGCTCCCACAGCAGGTTCTGCAGGCAATTTCTCCAAGCAACATGGCCCAGCCACTCCCGCAGCCACTCCCACAGCCGCTTTCTCCAAACAGTGCAGCCTCTACACCTCTGCAAAGGCTGTCTCCACCAATCTTGACCACTGGCAGCATAGTGCTGGCCCTCACTCAGGAGGAGTCCCTGAAAGATAGCAACTCAGACCACTAGGAGCCCCAGGGACAGGTGGAGCAGGGAGAAGGGCCACCCTGCAGCTACCTCTCTCTGAAGCCTGGGCTCCAATTTATTATGATGCTGATGACCATATACAAGGAGGACACTTCACTACTACTGATCTCTTTATCTGGAAAAGTCACACCCCACATACCTGGAGAAGCCTCAGGTCATAATGGACCTCTTCCAGTCTATCATTCATACCTGCAAACCCACCTGGGCTGACTGACTGTAAGCAGCTCCTTATGACCTTACTCAACTTCAAGGAGAGAATGTGAGTCACAAAAGGAGCTGTCACCTGGCTTAAAGAGCACCCATCTGGTGGAAGCCTGGACAGGGATCAATATGCCCACACTCAGTTCCCAGACAAGGACCCCCAATGGGATCCCAATGACATGACCAGGCCCAACTGTTTAGAAACTTTCCATAGGGCCTTAGTTGAAGGTTTCAGAGCTGGGAGACAAAAGGTAGTAAACATGGCAAAGACCACCCAAGTCCTACAGACTCTAGAGGGAAGTTGGCTCAATTCTGACAGGATTGACTCCGGACATTTATTTCAAACTTTGGGGTGTGATACGATACTACTTTTGTTGTTGATTTTCAATTTGTTCTACTTTTTAGCCATGGTAGCTCTTTGCAGTGCATCCTATTGCTCTTTACTATAACCCTATCATTGACGGGTTTATTTTACATCTATTTACTTTTTGGTACTACAAAATATTCCAGATCCTTCTTGCATATTTCTTTCCTAGAAAGAGCAATTTCTCTAAGAAGGCATTTATTGGAGAATGGTTTTAAAACCTAAAGTCTGGGCATTATCTCTGCTCATTGTTACTGCAGCCTTGAGGGCCTCTCTGCAGAGAGTGTAAGGAAATATATGTGTATATACTAAGATGTGTACATGCACATATCTAGAACAACAAGAAACCTCCCCTTTAAGAAATTCTAAAGAGAATTCTGCAGGAAGAAAGGAAAAAACAGGACAGGCAGAGTTCGAGGAGAGTGTAAGAGCAACAAAAAAGACAAAAAGACAAGGGGAAAAAAAGCACACAAAATATGACAAACACAACTCCAATTAAATATGGCTAACACAAATAATTCCTTGAAAGTGATAACACTGAATGTCAACCAACTTAACTCACCTATCAAAAGATTCAGACTGGGACATTGGATAAGGAAATATGACCCATCTATATGCTGTCTACAAGAGACACATCTTAGACCCAGAAACTCATGGAGGTTGAAAGTGAATGGTTGGAAAATAATCTTACAAGCAAACAATAATCAAAAAATTGCAGGAGTAGCTATATTAATATTAGACAAAATAGACTTTAAATGCAAAACAATATTGAGAGACAAAGAAGGATACTACATTTTAGTAAAAGGGAAAATCTGTCAAGAAGATCAAACAATCATAAATATTTATGCTCCTAACAAGGGGGCCTCTAAATACGTGAGGCAAATGCTGGAAAAACTAAGTGAAAGAATAGATGCATCTACAATTAGAGTGGGGGATTTTCATACACCACTATCAACTCTGGACAGAACATCGCAAAAGAGAATCACTAAAGAAACAAAACATTTGAACAGTATATTAGAGGAGCTGGATCTAATAGACATATATAGATCATTACACCCAAACACAGCAGGATATACATTTTTCTCATGTGCACATGGATCATTCTCCAGGATAGATCATATGCTAGGCCACAAAGAAAGGCTTAATGAATTCAGAAAGATCGAAATCATACAAAATAATATCTCTGACCACAGTGGAGTGAAGCTGGAAATTTGCAAGGCTCAGAGGCCCAGATTTCAGACCATGATTTGGAAATTAAACAGCACACTCTTAGAAAAACAGTGGGTCAAAGAGGAAATCTCAAAAGAAATCAAAGACTACCTTGAAACAAATGATAATGATAACACAACATACAAAAATTTATGGGATGCAGCAAAAGCAGTACTGAGAGGGAAATTGATAGCCATAAATTCATATATCAAAAAGAAGAAAGAGCAAAAATTTAAGAACTAACTGCACATTTGGAGGAATTCAAAAAACAACAACAAAGTAATCTAATAGGAAGAAGAAGGAAGGAAATAACAAAGATAAGAGGAGAACTAAACAAAATAAAAAATAAGAAAGTACTTGAAACGATCAACAAGACCAAGAGCTGTTTTTTTGAGAAGATCAATAAAATTGACAAACCCTTAGCGAGACTAAACGCAAAAAAAGAAAAATGATGCAAATACACAAAATAAGAAATGAGAAAGGCGATATTACCACTGACCCCACAGAAATAAAGACTATCATAAGAGGATACTTTGAAAAAACTATATTCCAAAAAAATGAGAATTCAGAGGAAATGGACAAATTCCTAGAAACACATAAGCAGCCCATATTGACAAAAGAAGAAATTGATGATCTCAACAAACCAATCACTAGTAAAGAGATAGAATCAGTCATTAAAAACCTCCCAACTAAGAAGAGCCCAGGGCAAGACGGCTTCACAGGTGAATTCTACAAAACATTCCAGAAAGAACAAAAACCAATCCTGCTGAAACTATTCCAAAAAATTGAAACAGAAGGAACATTGCTGAACTCCTTCTGTGATGCCAACATTACCCTAGTACCAAAGCCAAACAAATACACCACAAGAAAAGAAAATGACAGACCAATTTCTCTAATGAACCTAGACGCAAAAATACTTAACAAAATACTTGCTAATTGTATTCAACAACACATTAAACGAGTTATACACCATGACCAAGTGAGATTCATTCCAGGTATGCAAGGATGGTTCAACATAAGAAAATCAATCAATGTAATACACCATAGAAATAGATTGAAGGAAAAAAATCACATGATTATAACTGTAGATGCAGAAAAACTATTTGACAAAATACAGCACACTTTCTTGATAAAAATCCTCCAAAAGATCGGAATACAAGGAAATTTTTTGAACATGATAAAGAGTATATATGAAAAACCCACAGCCAACATCGTTTACAATGGAGAAATCCTAAATTCCTTCTCTCTAAAGTCAGGAGCAAGACAAGGATGCCCATTGTCTCCCCTTCTATATAACATTGTCTTAGAAGTACTTGCTGAAACACTGTGGCAAGAACCAGATATAAAAGGTATTCAAATTGGAAAGGAAGAAGTCAAAATTTCATTATTTGAAGATGACATGATCCTATACATAGAAAACCCTGAGAGATCTACAACAAAGCTTCCAGGACTCATAAATGAGTTTAGTAAAATCACAGGTTATAAGTTCAATGTGCAAAAATCAGTAGCATTTTTGTACACCAGTAATGAGCAAGATCAGGAGGAAATCAGGAAACAAATACCATTTACAATAGTAAGTAAAAAAATAAAATATTTAGGAATAAATTTAACTAAAGATGTAAAAAACTTATACACTGAGAACTATACAAGACTGTTCAAGGTAATCAAAGAAGACCTAAATAAATGGAAGAATATTCCCTGTTCATGGATAGGAAGACTGAACATTATTAAGATGTCTATCCTACCAAAACTGATCTACACATTCAATGCAATCCCAATAAACACCAAACAGCCTTCTTTAAGGAACTAGAAAAACTAACTATGAAATTTATTTAGAAAGGAAAGAGGCCCAAATAGCCAAGGACATATTGAAAATGAAAAACGAAATTGGAGGAATCACACTACCTGACTTCCAAACATACTACAAAGCAACAGTAGTGAAAACAGCATGGTATTGGCATAAGGAGAGACACACAGACCAATGGAATCGAATTGAAAGTTATGATATAGAACCTCATATATATAGCCATATAATATGTGATAAAGCCACCAAACCCTCTCAACTGGGAGAGATTGGCCTATTCAACAAATGGTGTCTGGAGAACTGGATCTCCAGATGCAGAAGAATGAAAGAGGATTACCATCTCACACCTTAAACAAAGATCAACTCAATATGGATCAAAGACCTAAATTTAAGAGCCAAGACCATAAAGACCTTGGAAAGCAGTGTAGGGAAACATCTACAGGACCTTGTAATAGAAAATTGCTTCATGAATATCACACCAAAAGTACGAGCAGCAAAAGAACTAATAGATAAATGGGACTTCCTCAAAATTAAAGCCTTCTGCACCTCAAAGGAGTTCGTCAAGAAATTAAAAAGGGAACCCACACAATGGGAGAAAATATTTGGTAACCATATATCTGATAAGAGACTTATAACTTGCATATATAAAGAACTCATATATCTTGAAAATAAAAAGATAAACAACCCGTTAAGAAATGGGAAAAAGATTTAAACAGAACTTTTCCATAGAAGAAATACAAATGGCTAAAAAGCACATGAAAAAATGCTCCAAATCTCTAGCTATCAGGGAAATGCAAATCAAAATTACAATGAGATACCATCTTATTCCCATAAGATTGGCAGCTATGAAAAAAACAGAAGACTACAAATGCTGGAGAGGATGTGAAGAAAGGGGAACACTCATCCACTGCTGGTGGGAATGCAGAAGGATCCAGCCATTCTGGATGACAGTTTGGTGGTTTCTCAAAAAACTAACCATAGATTTGCCATATGACCCAGCAAAACCACTCCTGGGTATATAACCAGGAGAACTGAAAACAAGGACACAAACCAATATATGCACACCAATGTTCATAGCAGTATTGTTCACTATCGCCAAAAGTTAGAATCCACCCAAATGCCCATCAACAGACGAGTGGATCAATAAAATGAGGTATATACATACAATGGAATACTATTCAGCTGTAAGAACAAATACACTACAAAAACACATGATAACATGGATGAATCTTGAGAACCTTATGTTGAGTGAAGCAACCCAGGCATTGAAGGACAAATACTACATGACCTCAATGATATGAAATAAGCAAGCTGCCTCAAAGAGCTAGAGACTGGAAGATAGGCTTACAGGAAATCGGGGGGTGGAGGAAGGATGTGAGCCGACGTCTGCAGGTGTGAAATCTATGATGAGCTGATGGTAAGTATGAGCACAAAGAAGAGATAAAATGGGGGCAAGGGGTTGCCTTTGGGTGGGGCTTTGCAGATTTGAGGGGGGCTAGGGGTGGGTGGATGGGTAATATTGCCCAAAAATTGGATGGAGGGCAGGGCAACATATGAACATAGGAGAGAGTCAGGTGTTGGTTAAGAGTAAAATACTGAGAAAATCGTATCAAAATATAATCAGGAGTGTTACCTGTTTAGGATGCTCGGAGGGGATGGTCTGATGCGGGATGGACTCCTGGGGAATGTCTGAATGCTCGTTTTGCCAGGGTGGGTTGCACCATTGGGTAGAGACCCAAGGAGTGAGAGTGAGGGTGGACCCACATCCTGGGGAGGACTAATGCCATCAAATAGAGGGAACTGTATCTCTTGAGAGAAAGGGTGGCTTCCAGGGCATTAGGGCAGCTGAGCAAGTCAGGCCCTGAACACTGTTGCATGTATCTCTGTACGCGGCTCATTGGGAAATGGAGGTTGACTGTCACTTTGGGCCACAAGGGGAGGGGAAAATGGATGTTGAATGGATAGAACCAAGGTAAATGTAGGGATAAGAGAGGAGTTTCGCGAGAGTACACAAGGATGGATATAAAACATGTAATATTACACCATAAACATATAGGGGACGACAGACTAATAATGTAAACCATAATGTAAAACATACGATAACTAAAAATTTAGAAACCTGTGTATCCTAAAGTATGGACCACGATGTAAGCACAGATGTCACCTTGTTTGAAAGCTATTGTCTCAGAGTCTGTACATCAGTTTCAGTAAATATGATATGAATAAGTTATTAGAATATCACTGTGGAAGGGAAAAGGTTTTATGGTGGATGTGTGGGAGTACCGTATATAATGTATATATGAATTACTGTGATCTAGGGCTCTTGTGAAGAGAAGCTCAATAGTTAGGAGAAAAGAAAAGAAAAAGAGAGGACATAGACACTGAGGAAAAGACGGAAGTACTTGCCTTGCCTATTTGCATACAGGGCAACACTTATTGCAGTGACAGAAGGTAAAACATCCAAAACAAAGCTTTTGCATTTTTAAATTTTTTGATACCCCAATTTATTTTTACCTTAATTTTTCCAAGTCAATATGTATTCTATATCTAACCTTTAAACTCATCACTATATTCCATTTTACTATTAATGGAACCTGGCAATATATTGGGTTTCACTTTTCATGATGTTTTGGATCACAGAGAGGTTCATCAATGGCAGGGGAGGAATACTGGTGTGGGATGTTATTGACAGGGGACACATGGTTGGCAGGATGTTCTACAGGGCATATATCCAGGGTACATAAAAATGTTTGGATATTTTCATAGTGGATACAATTAAAAACAACTGAGGGAGTGCTGAGTTCCTAGCCAGGGGAGCTCTACCACAGCCCCTAAAGGAACAGTAACAATCCCCCAAGTGCAATAGCAAAGACCAAAAAATAAGTAAGGTCCAACAATGAGCCCTTGATACTAATGAGTATGCTTGTGAGCCTGTGCACCTGAAATAAGAATAAGGCCTAGAGCTGCAGGGTGCCTAAGAGTTACCTCCTGAGACCCTTCGTTTTGCTCAAATGTGGCCAGTCTTGAAGCCAAACTCAGCATGTAAATGTGTTGCCTCCCCCTCAGATTGGGACATGACTCCCAGGAATGAGCCTCCCTGGCATGGAGGGATTACTACCAAGTACCAGCTGATGATGTAACTAGAAAATGACCTTGAATAAAAGGTCAACTCGCACCAGCAAAATATCTCAATCTACGTATAATACCAGGAGTTAAAAATGCTGTGTGACCTGAATCAAAGGGGGAAATGGAAAGGACAAATTAGTCTATATGGCTGTGAGTCTCCAAAAAGATCCAGGAGGTTATCAAAGGGGTTGCCCTTATGCATGCCTCAGCAGAGTTCCAGTGACAGATAAAGTAGATACAACCCCGGGTATTGGTTCTTTGGAGGGCTACAGAGATCCACAGGTCCAATGGTCATGGCACTTGGAGTTCAGTGCCATGTCAGTTGGCCCTACTTTGGAGTTTGTGTTTCTGTGTGATGCAGCTGGACTCACATGTGATCTTTGTTCACAAGCCTCTCCTGTTGATATAGATGTGGAGTGGACACAACCATTCCAAGGTCCACAGGATGGACGAATAGAGTATGGATTAGAGTGGACTTACTGATATTCTATTCATGAAATATTGTGATTAGTAATCGAAGAAAATGTGGCATTGGTGTAGAGAAAGCAGCCATGGTGGCTGCTGGGGGTAGGGAATGGGAGGAAGAGATGAGATGTGGGGGCATTTTCAGGACTTGAGGTTGTGCTGGGTGGTGCTGCATGGACAGTTACCAGACATTGTATGTCCCCCCATGGTCCAGTGGGTGGAATATGGGAGAGTGTGAGCTATGATGTGGACCATTGACCATGAGGTGCAGTGGTGCTCAGAGATGTATTCACCAAATGCAATGAATGTATCATGATGATGGAGGAGGTTGTTGTTATGGGGGGAAGTGGGGTGAGGGGGTTGGGGGGTGTATGGGGACATCATATTTTTTTAATGTAATATTAAAAAATAAAGACAAAAAAAATGATATTCACCTATTCCTAGAAAAATAAAAGTTGCCAAAAAATAGGGGCCCAAAATAAAAAATCTGAAAAGATTCATATCTTCTTCAGTGATTGAATCTATAGATTAAAACATTCTCATAAATTTTCATATTGACCAATGGCCTTATTGGGGAATTCCACTAAACTTTCAAGGAAAAAAATAATACTTATTTACTCAAACTTTTCGAAGGAATAGGAAAAAAATGGGAAAATATCTCCATTTATGATTACGGCTTAACATTTGTATCAAAATCTTATAAGGCCATTAAAAATAGGAAATTTACAGGTTTCTAGCTTTTTTAAACATAAGCTCACATATCATAAAAAAATAATCTGCAGTCTAATTCCAGCAATATTTTATAAAGAGGATTTATCATGGCAAAGCAAGGTAATTCAGTATATGTACCCCCTGAAAAGTAGAAACTGTCATCTCAGTGAATGAAGGAAAACACTTAATAAAATTCAACACCCATCAGTGATTTTAGAACAAACAACAAAAGCATAACTTATCAAATAATAATTGAGAAGAACCATCTTCATCCTTTAAAAGATACTTCCTGAAAACTAACACAAATTTCACATCATATTGAAGTATTTCATGCCTGGGAGATCAATAACAAAACAAAAATTTTCAGTATTAACACATCTAACAATGCACTGGAGATCCTTCCCAAATCAATATTGGCAAGAAAAAGATTGGAAGGAATAATTATTTGAAAGGATAAAGTAAAATTGACATAATTTGGAAAGGAGTTTATTGCATAAGTTGAAGATCTGGAAGATTTTATAAACTCAGTATAGTGGTCTGAATACAAGGGTAATATAAAAGCTTCTTATATATGCAACTCATAGGGCTTTATAAAATGAAACTTCCAAAGATGATATTTAAAATATCTTGAAAGTATTAAATGCCTAAAAATAATATTTAGGAAAGTTTGGAAAGACTTCTGTATAATAAAGGTATCAAGAAAAATTTAAAGAAAACTAAATAAATGGAGGGATGAACCATGTTCATAATTGAAAGGTCTCAATATTGTAAAGATATCATTATTCTCCAAATTGATTGACTGAGTCAATGCAATTGTTATCACAATCACAACTTTATGGGGCAATTACAACTTATTAAATCATTCCTATGAGATCATTTTCAAAAAGCTTTGCTAAGACAAACTTTAAAACAAGGAGTGAAATGGGAATGTATATTCTACCTGTTTCTTTTTTTAAGTCACTATTATGTTGTTTCATCATAAGGATAAAAAGGAAATGAAATGAACCAAATGACATATCTAGAAACAAATTGGTCACATGCAGATTCAACAATATCAGGAACATTGTAATTCTAAATGTAAAAATAAAAACCTAAAGAAACAAAAAGGAGAAGAATGTTTTCATTTTCAAAGGAGAAAATTTGTTTAATAAGACATGTATCATCATATATCATCAACCTTAAAGGAAAAGTTTAATGAATGTTAATTACATTAATACTGATATTTTCTGTTTGGCAATGAATGGTCAAGCCACAAGTGGAATAAATTATTTAACTTAGATCTAGTCAATAGTGAATTACATCAAAAATATACAGGGACCATCTACAGAAACAAGCAGAAAATCCACTAGAAAAAGTATGATGTGTGGACAAGAAAAGAATGGAAGCTCAACAGTAAATAAATTACACTGTTATCAAATTGATGGACTGAATGTTTAAAAGAAAGCCAGAGGTCTAAGAGAAAGTTTAGGGAAGGAACAACAAGCACATTAAAGCACAGGGTTATTTAAAATCATCACAAGCTGGACAAATTTGGCTGAAATTGTCCAATGTTATTCTTTTGGGTCAAGTGAATAAGTGAGAATTACTGAACATGGGCTGATGACACTTTGCATTTCTCACCAGATGTAGAACACTGTGTGAAGTGTCCAGATCATCAGAATGCAAACAATGAGAGAACTCATTCCCTCCAAAAGACCCATTGGGGTTGACTCTGGTCTGCACAGCTCTTTGCTTCTCTTTCCTCACTACTGTTATTCTTGGGGTCTTTGTGAAGCACCAAGACACTCCCACCGTCAAGGCCAATAAATGGATCCTCAGCTACATCCCGCTCATCTCCCTTACCCTGTGTTTCCTATGCTCCTTGCTCTTCATCATTTATCCCAACACAGCCATCTGCATCCTCTGACAAATCACATTTAGTATTGTTTTTGCAGTGGCTTTGCCCACTGTTTTGGCCAAAACAATCACTGTGGTTCTGGAATTCAAGGTCCCTGCTCTAGGGAGAAGGATGAGGCAGTGTTTGAAATCAGGGCCACCTAACTTTGCTATTTCCATTTGCTCCCTAATCCAGATGATACTCTCTGGAATCTGGTTCAGAACCTCTCCCCCATTCATTGATAAAGATGCACACACTGAGCCTGGTTATATTACCATTGAGTGTCTTAAGGGCTCAGCTACTGCCTTTTACTGTGTCCTGGGATACCTGGGCTGCTTGGCCCTCTGGAGCTTCAATGTAGCTTTCATGGCCAGGAACCTGCTTGACACCTTGCTGGTGTTCTGCAGGGTTTGGGTCAGTTTCCTCTCTGTCTACCACAGCACCAAGGGGAAGGTCATGGCAGCCATTGAAATCTTCTCCAGCTTGGCTTCCAGTGCTGGATTACTAGGCTACATCTTTGCTCCTAGGTGCTATATTATTTTATTAAGACCAGATAGGAACACTCACCATGGATTATGGTATAGAACATATTCTGTGGACAGTAAGACTTCTTAAGTTGTAACTGAATATTGTCCTGCAATAAATAGAATGCCTGAAGAAAATCAACACCATGCTTGCATTTACCTTCACCAATTAAGAAGTGAATCACATTTTTTCTCTGATAATGTCAGGAGAATGACAGTCACATCATCCAACTTTTCAACATTAAATTACATTTTTTTGTCCTTTTTCATTACATTAAATCTAATATTGAATACTCATATTCTAGTTAGTTTTGTATGTTTGGAATACATTTGAATAGACTTCCACGTTGGTTTTCAGTTTTTTGTTTATAAATTTCCTTTTTTCCTAATTATCGTGGAATGCATGATAAAGGTTTCCCTCCTTTCTTCTGTCGGTGGTTATTTTAAAGATCCAACAACATTTTGGGAATATTCCTTATTTTTCCACATATTTGAATTGCTATATATTGAGGATAATAAATACCTACATATAAGTTCTGTTTCTGGACACACTCTGTAGCAGTTTGATATTGATTATGAATTCCAAAAATAGATGTTAGATTTTGTTTGTGAACTGGTCAGCTCCTCTGGGCATAATAGATTAAATTGATTCAGAGATTTCACTTTTACTTGATTGAATAATAAGCAAAGCTTTGATCGGGCCACATCTGTAGCACACTGGGTGTCCATAACTTTGGTTTCTGAGATTCCAGCTTTTGGACTCAGAAACCAATAATTCCCCAACATCAGAATAGTTTGCAGTGCAAACAGTGCACAGATGAATACCCTGTTGCCCCTAGCCCTAGAGGTGCTCGCAGTCAAGACATGGAGACCAAGCTGATACGTAAACTTTAACTGACTTCTGTACCAAGAAACACAGCATTTTTCCATTACTAGAGGCTGCAGAAACAATGGCAGGCACAGACAAGTAGTTTATTGAGGAAATAACATGGACCAGGTGTGAAAACCATGTGGTGTATGAATGGTGGATTGGACCATTGTATAGCTCTTGCCCAGTCATTTTAGGTATCATATTAAAACAATTTTTGTACCCCTCTTTCACCTGAATGCATTAAAAATGAATATACTTGCTTACTGGAAGTACTAAAGTGGAAGATGAGATCAGATTTTTAATCACTCTACTTCTGAATCACATTTAACCTGGTATAATTTATAGTCACTAGTACTGAATTACTGGACCTGAATTTACCCTGACATTGAAATGACATTATGTGTTTTACTCTTTAAGCCTTCAGAGGAAATGTTTCCTGTGCACAACACCTTGTGCACACTAGACATCAATATGTTAATTGAATAAATTTTGTGAATGTATAAAAGTGTGATACTATGTGTGCATTTCATTTGTGTGTGTATGTTCATTCATTCAACATGTCTGCATTAATACATCTTAAGTATTTATTCCATGAAGATACAAAATTGAATACCATAGAGCCAGAAACTGTCCTCATTAGTCTAACTGAAAAGTTCAATTGTTGGCATTGGCCTTTGAAGGGCGATTCAGGATGCAATGAGAAAATAGAATGGGATGCCCTAATCTGGATATGGCAATAAGAGAAACCCTTCCATGGTAAGGAAATTAGAGAAGATACCTTGAGGAGGAGTAGGAATTGAGACTAGGCAGGGAAAGGGGACACAGATGTAGAAAATGATATTACAAGCATGGGGACAAGCTGAGCATAGACCCCAAGTTTGACAGGTGCACTGAAGAAGACGGAGGCTCTGGAATCCAATGAGGAGGGAGAAGTGAGAATAGATAGGCATGAGTCAGACTGTATGGTTTTTGAAGTTCATTTTAGGGGGAGTATGAACAACGTTATGCTACTTTTATGCTAAAAAAACTAGACAATGTAGATAAAATAGAAAATTTCCTAAGAATGTACAAACAACCTACACTGATGCTCAAAGAAATAGAAGACTCAACAAACCAATCACAAGTAAAGAGATTGAAACAGTCATTTAACAGTTCCCCAAAATGAAAAGCCCTTGACCAGACAGTTTCACAGGTGAGTACTACCAAGCATTCAAAGAAGATTTAATACCAATGTGACTCAAGTTCTTCCAAAAAATTGAACAAGAAGGAATGCTACAAAACTCATTCTATGAAACCAATATCACCCTAACACTAAAGCCGAATAAAGCTATTACAAAAAAATAAAGTTATAGGCCCATTTCTCTAATGAATATAGATGCAAAAATCCTCAATAAAATACTTGTTAATGAAATTGAACAACACATTAAAAGAATTATCCTTCTTTATCAAGTGGATTATATACAAGGCATGTAAGGCTGGTTCAACACAAGAAAATCAATCAGCGTAATACACCACATTAATAAGTCAAAGAAGAAAAATCACATGATCTTATCAATTGACACAGAAAAGGCATCTGACAAAATACAGTATCCTTTCTTGAGAAAAATACGCAAAGAAATAGGAATTGAAGGAATCTTCTCAACATGATAAAAGCCATATAAGAAAAACCCACAGCTAACATTGTATTCAATGGTGAAAGACTGAAAACTTTCTGATTGACATCAGGGAAAGGACAAGGATGCTCACTAACCACATTGTTCTTCAATGTAGTGGTAGAGTTTCTAGCTAAAGCAATTAGACAAGAAAAAGAAATAAAAGGCATGCAAATTGGAAAAGAAGAATTAAAATTTTCACTATTCGCAGATGATGATTATATATCTAGAAAGTCCTGAAAAATCTACAACAAAGCTGCTAGAGCTAATAAGTTATTTCAGTAGAGTGTCAGTATTCAAGATCAATAAGCAAAAATCAGTAGTGTTTCTTTACATGAAAAATGCACAATCTGAGGAGGAAGTCAAGAAAAACACTCCATGTACAATAGCAACAAAAAGAATCAAATATTTAGGAATAAACTTAACCTAGGATGCAAAACACTTGTATTCAGAAAACTATAATGCATTGCAAAAAGGAATTTAAAACACCTAAATAATTGGAATAACATTTCTTGCTCATGGATTGGAAGACTAAATATCATTAAGAAGTCAATTCTACCCAAATTGATATACAGATTCAATGCAATACAAATAAAAATTCCACCAGTATTTTTTTTGAGCAAATGGAAAACACAATTATCAAGTCTATATGGAAGTGTAAGAGTCCCCAAAATGCCAAAAACATTTTCAAAAGGAAAAGTGAAGTTGGAGGACTCTCACTTACAGACTTTAAATCATATAATTAGCTACAGTGGTAAAAACAACATGGTATTGTCATAAACATAGACACATAGACCAATGGAACCAAATTGATGGTTCATAAACAGACACTCACATCTATGGCCAAGTGATTTTTGACAATCCTGTCAAGCCCTCCCAGTTGGGGAAGAAAAGCTTATTCAAAAAATTTTGTTGGGAGAACTGGATATCCATAGCCAAAATAAAGTAAGAAGACCCCTATCTCACATATTATACAAAAATAAACTCAAAGTCGACCAAAGACCTGAATATAAAAGGAAGTACAATAAAGCCTCTAGAGGAATATGTAGGAAAACATCTTCAAGACCTGGTGGTAGGTGAAGGATTCATAAACCTTACACCAAAAGCACGAGCAAAAAAAGAAAACATGGATAAATGGGACCTCCTCAAACTTAAACATTTCTATGATTCAAAGGGCTTCATCAAGAAGGTGAAAAAGCATCAAGACAATGGGAGAAAATATTTGGAAACCAATTATCTGATAAGGGTTTGATTTCCATGCTATATAAAAAGATCATACAACACAACAATAAAAAAGCAAGCAATAAATTTAAAAATGGACCAAAGATTTAAATAGACATTTCTCCAAAGAGGAATTACAAATGGCCAAAAAGCACATGAATAAATGTTTCATATCACTAGCTATTAGGGAAATGCAAATTAAAACAACAATAAGATATCATTTAACACCACATAGAACGGCCATTATTAAAAAAAAATAAACAGACAACAATATGTGCTGGAGAGGATGTGGAGAAACAGGAACACTCCTTCACTGTTGGTGGGAGTGTAAAATGGTGCAGCCTTCATGGAATACAGTTTGGAGGTTCCTGAGGAAGCTAAATATAGAACTGTCACATGATCCAGCAATTCCTCTACAAGGAATATATCCAGATGAACTAAAAATTAGGCCATAAACAGACATCTGCACACCAATGTTCATAACGAAGTTGTTCACAATTGCCAAAGATGGAAACAACTCAAGTGTCCCTTCATGATTGAATGGATAAACAAATGTGGTCTATACAAAGGAATATTATGCTGCAGTAAGAAGAAATGAAATTGGGACATATGTGATAACATGGATGAGTCTTGAAGTCATTACACTAAGTGAAGTAAGCCAGACACAAAAGGACAAATATTGCATGGTCTCATTAATATAAACTAAATACAAATAATAAACACATGGAATTGTATATGTTATTAGGAGATAAGAGGATTTTTGAGAATAAAGATGCTTAATGTATGTAGAAGTTTTTTTCTTTATTTTCTTTTAAATGTTACATTAAAAAAATAACAGGCCCCTTTATACCTCCCACCACCCTCACCCCACTCCTCCCACAACAACAACCTCTTGCATCATCATGGCACATTCACTGCACCTGGTAAATACATTTTGGAGCACTGCAGTCCTGCATGTACAGTGGTCTACATAGTAATCTACACTCTTCTGCAGTCCACCCAGTGGGTCATGGCAGGAAACACAATGTCCGGCAGCTGTCCTGCATCATCACCCAGCACAACTCCAAATCCTGAAAATGCACCCACATCATATCTTTTCTTCCTTCTCCCTAACATCAGCAGCTACCGTGACCACTTTCTTCACATCACTACTACAATTTCTTCCCTTACTAATCACAATAGTTCCCCAGAACAACACCAGTAAGTCAACTCTAATCTATATCCTACACCTCCATCCTGTAGACCCTGGGATGGTTCTGTCCAGTCCACCTCTACATCAAGAAGGGACTAACATTCCACATGGATGATGGATGCAATTCTCCTGCTTGCAGTTGTAGGCACTCTTGGCTCCCTGGTGTGGTGGTTGACCTTCTTCACCTCCCTGTTAGCTGGCCAGGATAAAAGCAATAAACCAGAGGGTAGGAGTTGCAAGCCTGCTGAGGCTCAGGGCCTGGCTGTCACATGGACAGTGCAGAGATTCAGGCCTCCTGAGTATACCCGAAACCCAAAGCCAACTACAGGTCTGGTAAAAGTAACAGAAGAGGCATGTGTAGAAAGATCACATCTGAGTCTAACTCCATCTCACTCAGGAATGCAAACTCAAAGCAGGGCCAACTGACATGGCACTGAACTGCAGAGCCATCTGCCATGAACATAGGGTCTCTGCAGCCCTCAGGAGAACCAGTACCTGGGTTTCTATCTACTTTGGCTGTCTCTGGGACCCTGCTGAGATGTGCATAAACGTTACTCCATTGATGACCCCCCAACTGTTTTTGGAGAATCATAGCCATACAAACTCATTTGTCCTTTCCATTTCCCCCTTTTGTCCAAGACAAAAAGGAGTTTTAAACACTTGACATTATATGTAGGCTGAGATATTCTGCTGGTCTGAATTGGCCCTTTTATTCAAGGTCTTTTTCTAATTACATCATCAAATGGTCCTTGGTAGTAATGCCTTGGCACCAGGGAGGTTCATCCCCAGAAGTCATGTTCCATACTGGGGGGAAGGTAATGCATTTACATGCTAAGTTTGGCTTAGTGACCACATTTGAGCAACATGGAGGTCCTCAGGAGGTAACTCTTCGGCACCTTGCAGCTCTACGCCTAGTTCATATTTCAGGCACACAAGCTCATAATCGTAGCCATCAGTATCAAGGGCTCATTGCTGGGCCGCCCATCTTTATTGGTTTTTGACATTGCACTTGGGGTATTGTTGCTGTTCATTTGGGAATGTGATAGAGCTCCCCTGGATTGGAACTCAGCAGTCCCTCAGTTGTCATTTTTAACTGAAACCACTATGAAAATACCCAAATATTTTCATGTACCCTGTGTACACACCGTGGAGAACTCCCTCCCAATCACGTGCCCCCTTTCAATAACACACCACACCAGTATTCCTCCCCTGCCATAGTTGAACCCTTCTGTACTCCAAAACTTCTTTAGAAAGGAAGCCTAATATATTGCCAGATTCCATAAATAGCAAAATGGTGTATAATGATGGGTTTAAAGGTTAGATACAGAATATATACTAATTTAGAAAAATTTAAAAAAGGAAAAATAAATTGGAGTATCAAAAAATGAAAAACTGAAAGTTTTGTTTTAACATTTTGCCTTCCATCACTGCTGTAGGTGTTGCCCTGCATATACCGTGGCAAGGCAATTTCTTCCATTTCTTCCTCAGTGTCTACACACTTTCTTTTTTTTTCTTCTTCCAACTATTAAGTTTATCTTCACATAAGTTTTAGATCACAATAATTCACATATACAATATATGGTACTCCCACATATCCAACATCAAACCCTTTGTCCGTTCACAAACATTGATCTTTCTACATATTCATATTCTATTTGCTGCAGTTCATGTACAGATATTGAAACAATAGCTTTCAAACATGATTCCATTTGAGTTTCCATTATGGTTTATATTTTAGACTATACAATTTTCTAAATTTTTAGTTATCTTATGTTTTACATTATCATTTATATTTTAGCCTATAGACTTTAATACATTTTTGGTGTAATTTAACATGTCCTATATCCATCATTGCATGATCTTATGGAATACTTCCATTGACCCACAGTTACAATGATTCCATCTATTCAACACCTTTTTCCCCATCCTCTCAGGGCCCACTGTGACATTCAATCTTCATTACATGAAGGACCATATTCAGAGAGACTTGCAACAATGTTGAGAGCTTGATGTACTCGACTGCCCTAACCCACTGGGAGCCACCAATTCTCTCAAGAGGTAAAATTCCCCCTATTTGAGAACATCAGTTCTCCCCAGGATGTGGGTATACTTTCACCCTCATTGTATGGGTCTCCACCCAATAGTATAACCCATTATGACACTCTTCCTAGAAGCTTTCCATGTGTCAGACCCCCCCCCCTTAAGCATCTTAAAACTGGTAACCTTCCATACTATATTTTCTAGAGTTTTCTCTAATTTATAATTTCAACCACATACCTGACAGTTTCCTATGTTCAAATGTTCTGCCCACCGTCCCCCCCAAAAATTGGGCCATCTGATCCATCCTTTCATCTCCAGCCCCCCTCATGCTCACAAAGCCCTGCCTCGAGGTATCCTTATGCCCCCATTTTATCCCTCCTCTGTACAAATCCTTATATTCAGCTTATCATAGCTTTCACCCATGCAGGTGTCAGCTTGCACCCTTTCTCTACTCCCCAACTTCCTTTAAGCATATCATCCAGTCACTCTGAAGCTGTTTCTATCTCTCTGAAACAGCTTGGTTTACTTATTTCTTATCAGAGAGGTCATGTAGTATTTGTCCTTCAATGCCTGGGTTACTTCACTCAATATAAAGTTCTCAAGATTCATCCATGTTATCAAATGTGTTTGTAGTGTATTTGTTCTTATAGCTGAGTAGTATTCCATTGTATGTATATACATTTTATTTATCCATTCATCTCTTGATGGCATTTGGATTGATTCCAACTTTTGCCAACAGTGGATAGTGCTGCTATGAACATTGGTGTGTGTATATCAGCTTGTGTCCTTGTTTTCAGATCTTCTGGGTATATACCCAGCAGTGGAATTGCTGGTTCATATGGTAAATCTGTACCTAGTTTTTTGAGAAACTACCAAACTGTCCTCCAGAATGGCTGGGTCCTTCTGCATTCCAACCAGCAGTGGATGAGAGTTCTCATTCCTCCACATTCTCTCCAGCACCTGTAGATCTCTGATTTTTTGATAACTGTCAGATTTATGGGAGTAATATGATATCTCATTGTGTTTTGGCTTGCATTTCCCTAGTAGCTAGTGATTTTGAGCATTTTTTCATGTGCCTTTTAGCTATTTGTAAAACTTCTTTTGAGAAGCATCTGTTCAAATCTTTTTCCCATTTTTTTAAATGGGTTGCTTGTCTTTTTATTTTCAAGATAGAGGAATTCTTTATAAATGCAGGATATTTCTCCCATAAGATATATGGTTACCAAATATTTTCTCCCAATGTGTAGACTCTCTTTTCACTTTCTTGACAAAATCCTTTGAGGTGCAGAAGGCTTTAATTTTGAGGAAGCCCATTTATCTATTTGTTCTTTGGCTGCTCATGCTTTGGGTGTGAAGTTCATGAAGCCGTTTCCTATTACAAGGTCCTGTAGATGCTTCCCTACATTGCATTCCAAAGTCTTTATTGTCTTGGCTCTTATATTTAGGTCTTTCATCCATCTTGAGTTGATTTTTGTAAAAGGTGTGAATTGGTAATCTTCTTTCATTCTTTTAAATATGGATATCCAGTTCTCCAGGCACCATTTGTTGAAGAGGCCATTCTCTCACAGTTGAGAGGTTTGGTGGCCTTGTTGAATACCATATGGCTGTTTATTTGAGGATCTATATCAGAACTCTCATTTCAAGTCCATTGGTCAGTATGTCTATCCTTCTGTCAATACGATGCCATTTTCACAACTGTAGCTTTGTAGTACGTTTTGGAGTCAGGTAGTGTGATTCCTCCAATTTCATTTTTCTTTTTCAATATGTCTTTGGCTATTTGGGACCACTTTCCTTTCCAAATAAATATCATAGTAAGTTTATCTAGTTCATTAAAGAATGCTGCGTGGATTTTTATTGGGATTGCATTGAATCCATAGATCAGTTTTGGTAGGATAGACATTTTAATGATATTTAGTCTTCCTATCCATGGGCAGGGAATAGTCTTCCATTTATTTAGGTCTTCTTTGATTTCCTTGAGCAGTGTTTGTAGTTTTCTGTGTATAAGTCCTTTACTTCTTTATTTAAATTTATTCCTAGGTATTTTATTTTTTTTATTTACTATTGGAAATGTTATTTGATTTCTGATTTCATCCTCAGATTGATCATTATTGGTATACAGAAATGGTATTGATTATTGCATATTGATTTTGTAACCTGTGACTTTACTGAACTCATTTATGAGTTCTAGAAGATTTCTTGTAGACTTCCCAGGGTTTTCTATGAATAGGATCATATCATCTGCAAATAGTGAAATTTTCACTTCTTCCTTTCCAATTTGGATGGCTCTTATGTCTGGTTCTTCCCTCAGCGCTTGAGCAAGTAGTTCTAAGACAATGTTAAATAGAAGGGCTGATCGTGGGCATCCTTCTTTTTTTCTTGATCTTAGAGAGAAAGATTTTAGATTTTCAACATTGTAAATGATGTTAGCTGTGGGTTTTTCATATATGCTCTTTATCATGTTGAGAAAATTTCCCTCTATTCTGATCTTTTGCATTGTTTTTATTAGGAAAGTGTGCTGTATTTTGTCAAATGCTTTTTCTGCATCTATAGATATGATCATGTGATTGTATTTCCTTCAGTCTCTTTATATGGTGTACTACATTAATTGATTTTCCTATGTTGACCCATCCTTGCATACCTGGAATGAATCTCACTTGGGCATGGTGTATAATTTATTTAGTGTATTGTTGAATATGATTAGCAAGTATTTCTTTGAGGATTTTCATGTCTAAGTTCATTAGAGGGATTGGTCTGTAATTTTCCCTTCTTGTGGTGTCTTTGGCTTTGGTATTAGAGTAATGTTGGCATCATAGAATGAGTTAGGCAATGTTCCTTGTATTTTTATTTTTTGGAAGAGTTTAAGCATGATTGGTGTTAAGTTTTTCTGGAATGCTTGGTAGAATTCACCTGTGAAGCTGTCTGGCCCAGGGCTCTTCATAGTTGAGAGGTTTTAATGACTGATTCTATCTCTTTACTTGTGATTGGTTTGTTGAGATAATCAGTTTCTTCTTTCATCAATGTAAGCTGCTTATGTGTTTCTAGGAATTTGTCCATTTCCTCTAAATTGTCCTTTTTCTTGGAATATAGTTTTTCAAAGTATCCTTTTATAATAGTCTTTATTTCTGTGGGGTCAATGTTGATATCTCCTTTCTCATTTCTTATTTTGCATATTTGCATCATCTTCCTTCTTTTTTTCTTTGTTAGTCTAGGTAACGGTTTGTCAATTTTATTGATCTCAAAAAACCAGCTCTTGGTTTTGCTCATTTTTTCAAGTGCTTTCTTTTTTTCTATTTCATTTAGTTCTGTGCTGATCTTTGTTCTTTCTTTCTTTCTTCTTCCTTTGTATTTAGTTTGTTGTTTTTTTCACTAATTCCTCCAATTGTACAATTAGTTATTCAATTTTAGCTCTTTCTTCTTTTTTGATGTATGAATTTATGGCTATAAATTTCCCTATTGGTATTGCTTTTGCTGCATCCCATAAGTTTGGATATGTTGTGTTATAATTTTCATTAGTTTTAAGGTAGTTATTAATTTCTTTTGTCATTTCCTCCTTGACCCACTGTTTTTCTAAGAGTGCTGTTTAACTTCCAAATCTTGGTGCAAAATCTTGGTCTCTGTCCCTTGAAGATTTCCAGCTTCATTCTACTGTGGTCAGAGAAATTATTTTGTATGATTTCAGTCTTTCTGAATTCATTGAGACTTTTTCTGTGGCCTAGCATGTAATTGTACAAGTATATGTCTTGGGTAGGCCTGTTGGAATTTATGCTGTTTGGAGTGCATTGTGCTTCCTGGACATGTACATCCATCTCCCTCAGTAGATTTGGGAAGTTTTCAGCCATTATTTCCTCCAACACCCCTTCTGTCCCTTTTCCCTTCTCTTCTCCTTCTGGGATGCCTGTAATGTATATGTTTGTGTGTTTTCCATTGTCATTCAGATCCCTAAATCCATGCTGGAATTTTTCTTTCTTTTTATCGATCACTTCTACTATCTGTTTGATTTCAGATATAGTGTCTTCCACACCACTAATTCTTTTCTGTGCCTCTTTGAGTCTGCTGTTATTTGCTGAGAGTGTATTTTTGATTTCTAGAATTGTGCTGTTCATCACCATCACATCTTTTATCTTTTTGCGTATGATTGCAATTTCTTCTGTATTCTCTCTAAGTGTTTTCTTCATATTCTTAATCTCTTCCTCCACCTCATCAAATTTGTCCCTAATATATGTTTTGAGAACTTTAATTACTTGTTTGATGTTCTGTTACTCTTCCTGATTTTAGTTTGTTCATTGGATTGGAGCATGTTTTCCTGATTATTATTTTGGTTTGTAATTTTTTGTTGCTGTCTTGTCATCATTTTATATTGATGGTTTTAATCAGTTGCTTATCTTCTTTGTCTAGTTTGGTGTTTAATTAGTTGTTTTTGCATGTGTGTTAATTCTTCTCTTTGTCACTTTGTTCTTCTTATTCTATTTCCTTGTTGTTGGCTAAGTTCACTTGAAGGAAAATATTAAGGTCAGGGAAAGCCAAAAGAGTAAGAGAAGAAAAATGAACAATAGTAGCATTGATAATAAATATTAAGAGGAACCATGTGTGATCTAGGAGAATGGATATTTGACTCATGTAAGGTATGTATACTTATAACAGTATGAAAAGTAGTGTATGTATAATGAGACAGTAAACTAAATATGGGGAGGAATATAGTGTGAATTAAAAGGCCAGTGTGTTCAGGAGAGAGGGAAAGAGTAAAAAAAGGACAGTAATATAAAGAGTAAATATAAGACAGAAAATAGAGCAAAGGTATTAGAAATAAATTCAGAAAAATAGGGGTGCAAACAAAGAGATGTGTAATGTAAGAGAAACAGTAAATGATGGAGGATAGAAAGATGTAGAGGAAAGGGGATAGTGTTGGTGACCAAAATCAATATACACACAAAAGTGGAATGGAGGATGAGGAAATACAGCAAATGTGAAGCACTCCCTGCAGCACCTAATATTTTAAAAAATTTAAAAAAGGAGATGAAAGAAAGAAAAGGAAAAAAGGGACCAAAAGGAGGGGGTAAGTAAACAAGAAAAAGAAAAAGAGAAAAAAAAAAGAAAGAGAAAAAGGACCTTGGGGGATTAAGAGAAAGAAAACAAGAAGACAACCCAATAAAATGCCAGACAAAGTTTCAAGCAAGGTATCTCTTTGCAGTTAAATAAAATGCTTAGCGATTTGACATTCTCCCCTTTTCCCCTCCTTACTTCCCTGTCACCCAGGGCAGCAGGAAAGCTGCCTGAGAGTTCCAGTAGGAGATTCAAGTGGGTCCTTGTTGAACCAGCTCTGCACAGAAAACACTGACTTTTGTTTTCCAGAAAGAGAGCACCCACAGCTCACCAGGAACCCCAAGTATGCTATTGGAAGCTTGGAAAGCAACTCCTACAGTCCCTCTCTTTTAGGTGTGCTATGAGAGGGCTAGTTGATTTTCCGACTCCACCTTCTCCCAGACCAAGTTTCATATCACAGGGTATTTAGGTGAATTGGGTTTTGTCAGCAGATTCACTACTCCTTTCTTCCCAGGCTCTCCCCAAGCCAGCTGGTATGCTCCTCGAAGCACAGATACACAGAAAAAGGAGGGAGGGAGAACCAGAAAATTGAACCTTCACTCGCTTGGCCTCTTTGCTGCACCTTCAACTGAATCCCTCCCACTCATGGAGTCAGTCCAAAACTGGAGGGCTTGGGCAATCCCGGACCTCCAGAAGTGCTGGACTTGGAAAATGGAAGCCCAGGACACTGCAGACTCAGAGTATGTAGGTGTGTGGAATGCGGGCTATGGAGCTTAGGGGACACAGACCTGGGGACCACGTATCTGGGGATCATGGTGCCCAGGGACACCACCACACAACTGACAGTTCTCAGGGAACATTGTGGCCACCAGCCATAAGTGGAAGGGTCCCGCCTCCCCACAGCTTTCAACCTCTGTGCTTGTAACCTGCAATTCTACCTTTAGCAAGCACTACTTCTGTCCCTGTCTCTAAAAAACAGACTTCCATACACCACCTGCCTTGCAAGGTCCTGAAACAGCCTCCTCCGGCAAGACTCCAACACCACTTTGCTACTTCTTTGCAGTTGCACTCACTCAGACACCACCTTGCCCTGCCTCCTCCTGTAGAAGTTTTAATTAACTGGACTTAAAAGTGTAGTGATGGATAGAGCTGATAATAACACATTATAGTGAGTAGTAACTGGATTATAAATGGGATTGTGGCTGAAAAAGTTAGTCTGGAGAAGTAAATGTCAATAGAAAGAAAGCTAAAGAATAACTGGGAGGGAAGCAGACTTGGCCCAGTGGATAGGGCATCCATCTACCACATAGGAGGTCCGCAGTTCAAACCCCAGGCCTCCTTGACCCATGTGGAGCTGGCCCATGTGCAGTGCTGATGCACACAAGGAGTGCCCTGCCACGCAGGGGTGTCCCCGCATAAGGGAGCTCCATGCGCAAGGAGTGAGCCCCATAAGGAGAGCCGTCCAGTGCAAAAGAAATTTCAGCCTGCCCAGGAATGGCAGGCAGCACACAGCAAGATGACACAACAAAAAGAAACACAGATTCCCGTGCCACTAACAACAACAGAAGCGGACAAAGAAGAGCACACAGGAGATAGACACAGAGAACAGACAACTGGGGCAGGGTGGGGGGGAGAAATAAATAAACAAATCTTAAAAAAAAATAAAAGAATACCTGAAGGACTGAAATACACAGTAAACCCAGAGGCAGTTGAGAATTGTGGTTAAGGGTGCAAATACAAGCAAGTTCTTCTGTGAACTAGAGCAGATGTATATCACTATTGTATATACATGGAAAACTACAATTAGTGTGACCTATAGACTGTGGTTAACAGCAATACTATCATATTCTTGCATAAATGTCAAGCTGTACTGTGTTGATAAAGGAGGTGTATGGAAAAAGTGTGCTAAATGTATGCTATGGGCAGAGGACGTGGCCCAGTGGTTAGGGCATCCATCTACCACATGGGAGGTCCGCAGTTCAAACCCTGGGCCTCGTTGACCCATGTGCAGCTGGCCCATGTGCAGTCCTGATGCACACAAGGAGTGCCCTGCCATGCAGGGTTGTCTCCTACGTAGGGGAGCCCCATGCACAAGGAGAGCACCCCAGAAGGAGAGCTGCCCAGCGTGAAAGAAAGTGCAGCCTGCCCAGATATAGTGCCACACACACAGAGAGCTGACACAATAAGATGACACAACAAAAAGAAACACAGAATCCTGTGCTGCTGACAATAACAGAAGCGGACAAAGAAGACACAGCAAATAGACACAGAGAACAGACAACTGGGGTCAGGCTGGGGAAGGGTAGAGAAATAAATAAATAAATAAATCTTAAAAAAAAAAGAAAGATAAAGGTTTGCATGACTCTTAAAAAAAAGCACGCTAATGGACCATGATTGGTAGTAATAGTCTGGTCATATTGTCTCATAATCTGTAACAAATGTTCAAGAAGGGTGTGGAATTGTATGGGAAATTTACACATCTGTATGATTGTTTTGCAAGTTCACAATATTTGTAATAAAAATATATTTAAAAAATAATATGGGTTGGGGAAAAAATACACCAAATGTAAGATAGGAACTATAGTTGGTAGTAATTTTGTGATGATGTTCATGCACAGTTTGAAACAAATGTTTCACAATGCAAAGAGTTGATGAAAGGGTGATGTATGAGACACCTGTGTGATGTTATGTATGTATATTTTGTAAGATCACAATCTTTAGTGTGCATGTTAATGTATGAATGATATACTTCCATAAAATATAAAAAGTTTTTTAAGAATAGAGTGTTGAGAGATGATGAAGAAAGAGTTGGCCTTGCTGATTCTGAAACTTCAAGATTCAGAGAGCCACTTACGCACACATTGTTGTGACTGGCAATGGAAGAAATTGAGCATTGATGTGGAGTAAGTGGCCACAGTAGTTGCTGAGGGCAGGGAGAGGGAAGAAAAGAGGTGATGTGGGGACAATTTTGGGACTTGGAGTTGTCCTAAATGATATTGCAAGGACAGATGCTGGACATTATATATCCTGCCATAACCTACTGAATGGACTGGGGGAGAGTGTAAACTAAAATGTAAACTATAATCCACGTGGTGCAGCAGCGCTCCAAAATGTATTCACCAAATGCAACAAATGAACCCCAATGATGAATGAGGTTGTTGATGTGGGAAGAGTGGGGTAGGGGGTTTATGGGAACCTCTTATTTTTTTGATGTAATTTGTGATCTATGTATCAATACACTTAAAAATGATGCAATTAGGGGTGGGGAGTGGGGTGTAAAGGAAATTCTTATATTTTTTCAGTGTAACATTTTGGAAAAAAATCTACTCATTCCCTATAAATGTGTATTATTTTCATAATTAATTATCTTTAAAGACATTTTCAATGATATGTTTTAAACTTTAAAAAAAGAAATAATATTAGATATGAATGGACTCTGTAAAATAAAGCCTAAAGAAACTATGAAAGTACAGTTCTATAATTAGCAATGTACCAACCCACCATGTATGGATTAACAATTCTAATACTTCTAGCATTTGCACTGGAATCAAGTTTCATAGATAGTTGACAGATGAGGGAATATTTTTCACACTGTGAAATAGGTGATTATAGATAAGCAAGGGAGGAGACTAGAATGTTCTATATGTTAATAGTTTAGATTTATTAACTCATGTATCAGTAAATATAGAGTGTTGTATGTAGGCATATTTATAAACGTGTATATACACACATATGTTTCCTCACACTCTCTTCAGAGAGGCCTTAGAAGGCACAGTACCATGGAACTCAGAACATGGAATTTATCACCATTATCCATTAAGTGTCTTCTTGGAGAAATTGTTGACTCTAGGAGAGAAACATGGAAGGAATGACTGGCAGAATTTATAGTACCATAGAGTAAATATGTGCTAAAATAAAACTCTCAATGATGGGGTTATACTACAGATAAAGAGTACAGCTGACATTTTACCCCCATGGCCAAAAGTGGAACAAATTAAACAAGAAAAGTAATATTGTATCACTACTAAAAGTATCATATAAATTTCATGAGTTCATCCTGATATTAATAAATAATTGATTAAATAAATAAGAAGAGACAAATCTCTCTTGCGGGAAAAAAATCAATAATTTATGTAGATATTACTTTTTCAAGGCCATGGAGAAAAATCCCACTTTTGAAGTATGGGATTCACTTAGTGACTTCTTCCCAAAGGTGATATAAGGAAGGTTAGAGATATGAGGAACTTTATGCTGGGGAACCACAAAACACTGCTGAATGAAGTCAATATAAACAATGATAAGTCATGTTGATAGGATGCACCCTGGTTATGATGGTATGAAAATGATACTTTATTTCTGGTGCATTCTTCCAAAAACCCATAAGCTCAGTCTAATCATGAGAAGAACATCAGAAAATTCAAACTGAGGGAAACTTTACAATATATCTTACCTACACTCCTCGAAAGTATCCAGGTTATCAAAACCAAGAAGAGTCTGAGAAGCTGCCACAATCACAAAGTGACTAAGAAGTTATGACAAATTAATAAAAGGTGTTATTTTGGATGACAGATGGTACAAACAGGGGAAAGGGGGTAAGAGGATCTTGGAAACTATTATAACATCCTTACAGGATTTCTGCAACTCTAAAACTGTTCTAAATATTAAGTTTATTAAGAAGTAAAATTTTTAGTGAAATGCAAATTCCTGGGATCATAAAACTCCAAGATTCAATACCGACAGAATTATATGCATTGGAAAATTACTCCGATTTCACAGAGTAATTGGAATAACTAAATAAAATGATAAACATGAAATGACTGACATTATGCCAAGCATTAATAGTGAAAACTTTATGATTCAACCCCACATATGCTAACTCATCACACCTCCTTCCATGCATCCACTCTTCTATTTTCATCCCTCATCATCTTTCCAAAGTTTTTACAACAGATAGAGTCATATTAACCCAGAGAAATCTTTCTACTTGGCAAGGGTTTTCATGAACATCACTCTCTCTAAACCATACACAGACTCCAATAACCTCAAACATAAAGATCCAATTTGTGGACAGAATACAAGACTCTCTTTTACAAGGCTCATTTTCAATTTTTCATGAATGCCCATCATTGTTCATCAGATATTCAGAATTATTTCTAAAACTGCACCACATCCTATGGTTATACTGAACTCACATTTGTGTCCCTCTTATCTCTTTTTGTTGTGCTTCTACCTCCACATCCTCATGGAATTATTCCAATTCCTCCTTCAAGGCTCAGTTCAATCATGAGGTCCCATATGATGCCTTCATTAACTCACACAACACAGGATGAGTCCAAAGTTCTAGACCCTCTTCACTAGGAATTCAGAGCCAGCTCAGGATATTGCATGTACTCATTTCTATGTCTCTTAAATTGTTTAGATATAATCTTTTATAAAAGAAACAATGTGTCACTCAATTCTTCATTCCCAAATTCATATTTAGTTCTTCATATTGTTTGATGACTAAATGTCATGTGTTGAACCGGATTCTTCCCAAAATTTTAGAAAAAGAAAAAGCAGTGAAACAAAAATCTCTATCTATGAAATGATGTTCCGCTGTGTGTCTTCTCCAGTGTATCTTCATGAGTGAGTGTTCATTTATATAGGACACCAAGGGGGCAGGGACTCAACCATGAGTACCACCAGTGATATGATCAAATCAAAGCTCTAATCTTGATTTAATTAAGTAAATGTAAAAAAAATGAATTTAAATCAATCAAAGGGTATCATACACAGAGGAACAGACCAGTTTACAAACATAATTGAAATCTCTTCTTGAAATTCATAAATAGTATCAACCTGCCACAGAGACCTTTAGGGATTTCATTCCCATGAAACTCATTAATGAATTATTCTTTCGTCTCTCTTCTTGATAAGATACATACTTCTCTGGAGGTAAGAAAGAAAACCACAAAGCAAACTCGTGCCAGTTTTGAACCTCAGAAGACAGATAAGGAGAATCATGTCCATCTCTTATCCCACTGAACACCTTCCTTCCCTGTAGGAAGTCACCTTTCTTTAGATGTGAACTCTAATATTACAAGGTTTCCCAAAATGGTTTCTCTATCACTGATAGTAAAAAAGATTCTGGGTACACTAAAATATCTTGTTTCCAATCTGTCTCCTTTGGAGTCATGGGACTTCCTTCTCTCAACAAGATTTCCTTTTCTCTCACTTCTTCTCCATTCTCCCCAAAACTTAGCAATATATGTGCAAATCACTCAATCATTTATTTCTTAATCATTTGACAAATATTTATTCAACAATACTGTATGGTAAATAGTAAGTTATATTCTGGGAATGAATAGAAGAGTGAGATATTTTGCTTCTGCTCAAACAGCTCACAGACTTTAGAAGGCATGAGATAAGCAAATAAGTAAATGCAACATAATAAGATGGTACTGGAATCCTCCTGGAGTATATTTCCATATATCAGGATCAGCTTTTCCATTTCTGCTAAAAAGGCTCTTAGGACTTAGATGGGAATTACATCGAAGCTGTAGATAACTTTGGGTAGTACTGACATCTTAACAATACTAATTCTCCCTATTCATGAACACAGAATACCTTGCCATTTACTTAGTTCTTTTATTATTTCATTCAACTTTTTTTTTGAAGTTTTCATTGTGCATCCTTTTTAGTTAAAGTTATTCCTATGCATTTTCTTCTTTTAGATGGTATGGTGAATGGATTTTTTTATTGTCCATTTAAGAATGTTCTTTCTGTTGTATAATATAAAACTTTTTTTTCATGTAAACCTGATAGGTTTCATTTGGTTGAATTCATTTATGATCTCTAGGGTTTTCTTGGGGCAGCTTGTCATGATATAGATAAGGATCACCACATTTCTTAAAACAGATGATTTTACTTTTTCTTTCTAAATTGGGTAGACTTTATTTAGTTTTATGGCCTAATTTCTTAACTTCCAGTATAATACTGAATAGCAATATTGAAAGCAGTCATCCTTGTTTTGTTCCAGATCTCAAAGAGATAACTTCCACTCTTTCAGGATTGAGGATAAGATTACCTGTGTTTTCTTATATATTTTGTTTATTCTGTTTAGGGAGTTATTTATATTCTTATTTTTCTAAGTATTTTTATCATGAAAAGGTGTTGGAATTTATCATTCCCATTTTCTGCATCAATTTAGATTTTCATGTGATTTCCTTTTCATTAGGTTAATGGGTATATTACATTGATTTTCTTAAGTTGAACATTCATTTTGAATCCCATTTTGTCTTAGTGGGTAATTCTTGTAATATTCTCTTGGATTTGACATGCTAGTATTTGTTAAGTGCTTTGCATCTATATTTATGAGAGAAATTGCTCCTTGCTTTACTTTCTTTGATATGCTTTATGTAGTTTTGGCATCAAAATAACTTTAGTCTCATAGAAAGAGTTTGGAAGATATATGTATCTTGACTTCTAGTTGGAAGGTTATGAAAAATATTGTCATTAATTCTTCTTTGAATATTTCATAGATTTCATTTTGGAAGATGTCTGATCCTAGACTTCTAGTTTTGAGAAGTTTTTGATAGCTAATTGAATTTCTTTACTCATTATGTTTTTGTTGAGATCTATTTCTTTTCAGTCAATTTAGATAAATTGCATGTTTTTAGGAATTGGTCCATTTCTTCTATTTTCTAGATTTCGGTAGACAATTATTCATAGATTTAATTCATAATCCCTTTAATGTCAGCAATATTTAGCAACATCCCTGATTACATTTTTTATTTTGGTAATTTACATCCTCTTTCTTGTTTCTTTTTCAATCTAAATAAACCTTTTCTATTTTATTGATCTTTTCCAAGAAACAATTTCATTGGTTCACACAATTGTTTTTTCTATACTCTAGTTCATTTCTCTTCACTGAAATCTATATTGTTTTTCTCCTTCTTCTAGATTTAGGTACAGTTTGCCCTTCTTTTTCTATTTCCCACAAATCTGTAGTTAGGCTTTTTAAAAAAATTTTTCTCTCCCCTTCCTCCCTCCCCCACCCCCCAGTTGTCTGTTCTCTGTGTCTATTTGCAGCATGTTCTTTGTCCGCTTCTGTTGTTGTCAGCAGCATGGGAATCTGTGATTCTTTTTTGTTATGTCATCTTGCTGCGTGAGCTCTCCGTGTGTGCGGTGCCATTCCTGGGCGGGCTGAACTTTCTTTCACACTGGGTGGCTCTCTTTATGGGGTGCACTCCTTGCGCATGGGGCTCCCCTATGCAGGGACACCCCTGCGTGAAATGGTACTCCTTGCATGCAATAACACTGTGCGTGGCCAACTGAACACAGGTCAAAGAGGCCCTGATTTGAACCGCAGACCTCCCATGGGGACCTCCCATGTGGTAGACAGATGCCCTATCCACTGGGCCAAGTCTGCTTCCCTGTAGATAGGTTTTTGATGTGTTATTTTTTAAAATATGAGGATTCACACCTACAAATTTCCCTGAATATTTCAAATTCATCCCAAATCTGGCCTAACAGAATGAATTAGTTTAGCCACAAAATAAATAATAAAATGGACTGTGATGTGTAGTGGATTTCAAATGCCAGCTGCAGTTTTGAGAGACTGTCCACATTAAGGAATTTGAGATTCCATATTACTAAATATGTTCTATATGAAAATGAATTAGAAAATTATCCTAAGTGGGAACTCTGGTAAGAGATTCCTGTATAAAAGATGGATCCTTAGAATTATAGTTGCATTGTAAAGGTTAACAAAGTATAAATACATTAATCAAGTATGTGTATGAAGAGACACACTTCTCCTGACCATAGTGCTACAAGTGCCAAAGCTCTCTGAATGAGGATCCAGCATGCAGTCTGAAATCACAGAAGCTTTGTGACCTTAAAGACTCAAGGTGCACAACTTAACATTAAATTGTTTTAGCTTGCTAATTTCCAAATAATGTAAAACGTGAATCCTCTCTTTTCCACTGAGACCTCCAAGAATTCACACAAATATGTCCTCAAATTAAACAGCAGAATTTTAAAACTCAGTATATCAATGGATAAATTCTTACATTGCTAGAATCACAATAAGTCCATAGTAAGATACCAGTAAGTCTACTTTAGTACAAATTTCATTCCCCAAACCAGAGGATTCTGGGATGGTGATGTCTATTCCACATCTCATAGAGAGGGGCTGTGATCCTTTAGAGCTGATGGATGGGACTATGTTGCTTGCAGTTTTAGGCTTTCTCTGTTACTTGGTATGTAGTTGTCCATCATCACCCCCTTGCCTGTTGTCTTGGGTGAAAGCAATGAACTGGAGAGTAAGTGTTGCAAATCTATTGAGGTTCAGGGCCCAGCTGGCACATGGGCAGCCCCCAAACTTAAGTCACTTGTACATAAACCTACAAACTCTAGTACTAATTACAAGTACAAATGAAAGGACAGAAAAGCCACATGTAGGGAATCTGAAGGTAGTGGTCACTGGAGGTTCTGAGGGTAGGAAACAGTAAAAAGTGTTATAAGACAGGGGCATTTTTGGAATTGGGAATTGTCCTAAAAGACATTGCAGTAACAGATGCAAACCATTATATATCTTGCCATAACCTATGGAATTATGTCGAAGAGAGTGTAAACTACAATGTAAACATTTGTCCATGCTTAGTGGCAATGCTCCACAGTTTGTTCATCAATTGCAATGAATGTACCTCACTAATGAAAGATGTTGTTCATGTGGGCAAATGTGGGAAGTGTGGGGAGTGGGGCATATTAGAATCCCCTCTTTTTCATATGATATTTGTGTAATCTAAGTATCCTTTCAAAAATTAAAAATATCTATACAGACCCTAAGAAAGCAAGTTATCATGACTAAAAGACAGAAAAAAAGACAGACAATAGGAATAAAAGCTTTTAAGTTTTTCAGATTTTGAAAATATTCAGAGAATATGAAACAACACTTTTTAATGAGTTTTAGAAGATTAAAAAGAATATTGCAATTATATTAAAGGGTATATTTCAATAATTAAATAAATAGAACCTCTGAAGCTAAAATGTACAATGATGAAAATGTAAAATTTCCAAGTAGGAATGGGAGAAATTTATCTACCATGGGAATCAAAGACCCACTAATCCTGAAACAGAAATGGAAAATAAACCAAATTTATATCTGTGGACCTACTACACTTGACATTTTATCCATGTCCCTCCATTTACTGCCAGTAAAACATTCCCTTTCATATTTTCTTTGCACAGTGAAACAGATCTACAGGTTGATTTCAGTGATTTATTGTTCCACTGATGTTTTCCTTCTTGGATAATAAATAAATACAAAATATTTTCATTCAGGAAATGAAAAATATATATATATAACCACACTTAGGATGATGTATCTCAGAGCTATTAATATGCAGGTGCTTCCAATTCTTCTGAGAGGGATGATCTGGAAATGAGGAGAAATGGGAAGTGTGACATTGGAGAAAGACATTAGAATGTGAAATCCAGGACCTTCTCATTCAATACTGTTACTCTAGAATTTGCTTCTCTTGCAAACTCAGTTCTTGGCAGTGGAGGGAGGAGTAATTGCTCCTATGTTTGAAATATACTCACTTAGGCATGAGCTACCTTATTACAATGCATTATAATAGGTAAGCGTTCTGTTACAGTTTTCTACTTTCTCTTGGTTTAAATGATGTTCCTTGGACCTGGGTGTGTTTATTCTCACTTCCCCACTCTGGACAGTAAATCTTCAATTGGCAGTATTCAACTTTTCTAAATTTCTCATGTTAGGGTCCCAAAGTATTTATTCTACTCATAAAACATTCAATTAAACAGAACACAGATCACTCAAAATGTATCTTGCCCTCCTTCTATGTAACATGTATTTCATGGTTTTCAGACAGCAAATAAATCCCCCACTTATCCAGGAAAAAAAAACAGTTTTCCCTCTGTAACTTGGTGTTTATCTCTCACTGAAATTATGGAAGCGTCTTTCAATGAAATCTATATTTTAGGAACTCTCTGCAAGTTTTCCCTTTTTAAGAAAACCTAACTGTACTTAACTTTCACTGATAAAAGACAATATGATGCTTTATTCCCCTTATAGCCATTTATAGACTCTTAAGGAATAAACTTTGTTTTACATGAGAACAAATTTTACCCTCAGTTTAGAGTGAATCATTGTTTTCACATATTTTAGGATCCTGAAGAAGAATAAAATTCTACTGACAAAACCAGGAATACATTTCTATTTTAAAGGAAAAGAGAAGATGCAGGAATGGGGAAATAAGAAAAGATCTTTGTAATAACATAAGTTTGAGGAGAATATAATAGAGTTGAAAAGGTCTCCATCACTCACATATGATATTTGCTTAATAAAAATGTTACCTTATGAATCAGTGTACCAGCTAAATATTTAGAAAGGAAACAGGAAGTTCCTTAGGGGATTTTGAAAGATACCAATCACCCTCTTTTCATAAATTCAATCAAAGTGTAAGTAAGTTTGGCATCCACAACTGAGTCTTCTTAGGGTGTGACTTCAGTAGGGTAGGTTATTCTTAGCAGTCTTTTCTCCCTCTTTCTGGTTTGTATTCCTGTCCTCCAGATGGGGAAACTGCAGGTGGTGGTGCCTATTTAATCAATATTGAAGACATGAGCCTGCTTCTCCCTGACTGCAGAAAGGGGGCATATTTGTGTGGTCAATAATTCCAGTGGAGTCTTCTTGATTATACAGTGTTCCTGATTATAACAGAAGTATCACTTTTCTTAGCTGGACTGTTTTTCACTCTTTTCCATACTTCCAAATATTGAAAGACATAACTCTAGTTTCTTCAGTAACATGAGTGTTCATGACTACCACGTTTTTTCTCAAGATTCTTTTTCAAAATTTTCTTAATGTTTTTATTTTTAAAGAAGCTTTAGATTACATAAATGTTACATTAAAAATACAGGAGATTCCCATATGCTCCAGCCCCTCAAGATCCCACACTTTACCACATTAACAACTTGTTTCATTAGAGTTGTACATTTGTTAACATTGAAGACACATATTGAAGCATTGCTACTAACCATGGACTACACTGTAGATTATATTTTACCCTCAGTCTCAGACAATTTTATAGGCTGTGACAAAATGTATAATGGCCTTGTTTCCATCATTGAAAGGTCATGTAGGAGAATTCTTATGTCTCCAAAATGTCTCCATATTACTCCTTATTCTTCCCTTCCCTCCCCTCAGAACCTCTGGTGGCCAATGCCTTTATTTCAATGATAAAATTCTTTAATTACTATAATAACACATCTATAATAGAATAATAATATGTAGTTATTATAATGTACAATGGACTAAAGTAAAAATTCTTAAAAGCTTTTATTTGGAAAGAGATTTCTGCTCAAAAATAAGCCTTTCATGTAAACTATTTTGTACCAGAACTGATTACAAAATAGCAGTCTTGCAGGGTAGCAATTGGGAACTGATACATCAAATTGTTGGGAGTGAGAAGACCACTGACACTATTTCCATGTGGTAAATGTACATAATTGCTCTTGTATAGCTTGGAAAAAATGATTCACAATATAATTGTTTGCAGTAACATTTAAAGAAAGCACCTAGGAAAGGTATTGACAAACTGGTTTATGTGAAAAATGATTTTACTGAGAATCCTAATTCAAGTTAATGTGGAATAAGGTGGGGCTCTTACTTGCACTGGAGAGAATTCCAGAAAAAAGTGACAAGGTGAGGATTTTTAATTTTCAGATTAAGGTGTAATCAAAACATAGACATTTTATAAAACTGCATGAATGAAATATCTTTTCCTGAAAATTTCAGTTCTGATAAGTGTATGACTCACATCAGAGACTGAACCTGTGTGTCAATAAATTACAAGTGAAAATGAATTCACAGCTTTGCCAAAGAATCTGAAGTGAATACAAATATGTAAGCAATTATTAACATCTTCAAATATGACCATTAGCTCAGAGAAATCATTACCTCCAAAATGCCACTCTGGTTTGCCATTTGTAGTGATGGCAAGGAAATCAGTTGACGAATGAAGCATTCACCTTAGTCTACCCAGAAGAAAACAGCAAGCTTCCATAAAAGTCTGAAATTATGTCTTAATATCTGGGTTTAATATAAGAATAAGATATAGTAGGAAAGGCAGAAAAACACATATTTGCTTTTTATGACCCATAAATGAGGACTATTATTGTAGGGAGTGCTGAAAGAAATTTCCAGAAAATATCCTTCAATATGGAAATATTTTTTAAAGGGCAATCTTACATCGCTGGAAGAATGATAGAAATTATTGAAACCATCATTGTTTGAAAAATCAGGGAATGTGTTGTTGATTATAACCTCACTTGAATTATGATTTTGAAGGTGCAGGCGAAAGGCACATATTGGAGATAGAATGTGGATTACTATAAAGCAGTCAGATGACATCTCCAGTTCAGGATGTGACCTCTTTCAGGAACTAATGAACAAGCCCTGGTAGGTGGTACAGAGCCTTTGCTAGGAGAGCTTATTTTTCACTAACACCATAAAACACAAGCAGTTTCTTTCATCTGGGAGTGACTGCAATACACTTTCATCCCTCCAGCACCTGCTATAATTTTATATATACAGAATAAACTGAATGAAATATTTTACTGCTGAAAATCCAGGCAGCAGTTTCTATCTTCAATCCTGAATCCAGGAATACAATGAGGGAACACATGATGTAAAATAATACAAAAGAAATAGGAATCCGTGATATACCAAAATGAAACAAATGTAAGTTTTTATTAGGCAAATGCAAGATTATCTCTCTATACACTTACAAAGTACCTAGATTAAGATCTCCTCTAATCCATATTTTATTCCTCCACCTTGTGTACCCTGGGATGGTGATGTCCACTCCACCTCTAAATTGAAAGTTGGCTTAGATCCCACATGGCTGATGGGTGGAATTCTCCTGCTTGCACTTGTAGACTCTCTCGGTTCCCTGGTATGGTGGTTGACCATCCTCACCTCCCTGTTAGCTGACACTGGCAAATCCAATGAATTTGAGAGCAGGTGTTGCAACTCTCCTGAAGCTCATTCAAGTCTCCTGACCATACAACAACCCCAGCACCAACAAAAGGTTGAGTAAAAGTGACAGAGAGGCACATGTAGAAAGATCACATCTGAGTCCAACTCCATCACACTTCAGGGTACAAATTCCAAAGTAGTATCTTCTGGCAAGGCACCGAACTCCAGAATCATCTGCCATGACCATAGGAATGAGGTGTCTCTGTAGTCCTCAGGAGAACCACTACCTGGGGTAGTACCTACTTAGGCTGTCTCTGAGATCCTGCTGAAAGATGCATCAGTCCAACTCATCTGAAGACCTGACTCATTTTGAAGTCTCTTAGCCATATGAACTCATTTGTCATTCCCATTTCCCCTTTTTATTCAAGGTATTTTTCTAATTGTATCACGAGCTGGTGGTTGGTAGTAATTCCTCAGCACCAGGGATTCTCAACCCAGTGGATATGTCCCATACTGGAGGGAAAGTAATGTTGAGTTGACTTAGGGAGTGGCCACATTTGAGCAACATGGAGGCTCTCAGGAGGTTACTCTTAGGCACCTTGCATCTCTAGACCTAGTTGAAATTTCAAGCACACAGGCTCATAAGCATTGTCATCAGTATCAAGGGCCCATCATTGGACCATCCTTCTTCACTGGTCTTTGTTCTTGCACTTGGGGGATAGTTGCTCCTCAACTGGGGAGTGCAACATAGTTTCCCAGAATAGGAACTCAGCACTTCCTCAGTTGTCATGTGAAACTCTACCTAATATGACAATTAATATCCAAAATATATTTATATACCCTGCATGAATGCCCTGGAGAACTGCGCCCTGCCCATGCATCCCCCATCAATGACATCCCACACCAGTGCTCCTGCCCTGCAATTGTTGAAACACTCTGTGATCCAAAACTTCTTCAAAACTATATGCTAATATATTTCTAAACTCAATTAACAGGAAAATGAAATATTAGTGATAGGTTTAAAGATAAAAAATAGAATATTTTTATTCTATATTTAAGAAAAACTAAAAGTAAAAAATAAATCAGGGTATTAAAATGCAAAATATCATAAAATATATTTTACATTTTGCCTTCATCACTGTAATAGGTGTTGCTGTGTATGTACAGTAGAAAAGCTCTCTCTCCCATTCTTTTCTCAGGGTCTTCATCCTTTGTTTAAAAAAAATTATAATGTCTTCAAAAAAGTTTTAGATCACAATAAAGTCACATATACAATATAAGGGAATCTGATATGCCAACATCAAACACTTTCTCTCTTCCCCCTGCAATTATCTTTTTAATGTGCGTATATTTGCTATAGCTGATGAACAGATATTGAAACATAGAAACAAACCATGGTTTCACTATGGTTTACATTATGGTTTGTATTTTAGATTGTACAATTTTATAAAAATTTGGTTGTACTATGGTTTACATTTAATTTTTTGGTGAAATTTAACAAGACCTATATCCATCACTGCATAATCTTGTGGAACACTTCCACTGCCCCCAGTTGTCCCATCTTCCATCTATTCTATTCCTCTCTCCCCCACCCCTTGGGGCCCACAGTGACAACCAAGCTTCACTGCCTGAAATACATGATTCACAGATACTTGCAACAATGCTGAGGATTTGACACACTAGTCTGTCTGGAGACAGTGGCTGTGGGAGTTGCTGAGTGCTGGGAGAGGGAAGATGTGTGACATGGAGGCATTTTTAGGACTTGAAGTTGTCCTGAATGATATAGTATGGATAGATGAAGGACATTACATATCATGCCATAAGCCATTGAACGGACTGTGGGGAGTTGCAAACTACAATGCAAATGATAATCCACACAACCATAAGTTGTCGGTGTGAGAGGAGTGGGGGTGGGGTGGGGAGTGGTATATATGGGAACCTCATATTTTTAATGTTACATTTTGCATTATCTATGTATCTTCAAAAAAAGACAACAAAATATTTCATTTTCAAAAAAAGAATCTTCTAGTGTTTGATCTCTGTTAATCATGAGCACTTTTGTAAACTTGAGACAAAGTATCCTTTTATAGACAGAATGTTTCCCAGCTTTTTAAAGGCCTGCTTTATGTCCTTGTTTCTAAGAATGTAAATAAAGGGGTTCAACATGGGAATAATCACTGTGTACATCACTGAGGCTATTGCATTTGCCTTTGAGTTTTTGGTAGCAGCAGAGCTAAGATACACTCCAATACCTACCATAAAACAAGGTCACTACTGAGAGGTGAGATCCACAAGTAGAAAATGCTTTATATTTACCACGAGCTGTTGAGATTCTCAAAATTGAGGATATAATTTTATAGTAAGAGAAAAAGATCCCAGTGAGTGGTATAACCCCCAGAAGTCCACCTGCAAAATACATCACAAGGTCATTGAGGAAGGTGTCAGAACAAGCATGTCTGACTACCTGATTAAGTTCACAGAAAAAGTAGGGCATTTCCATCTCTGTACAAAAAGACAATTGTAAAACCATTAAGTTATGCAAAAGAGAGTCCAAAACACTCAATAACCAGGATACCAGCAGTAGGAGGCCACAGAGCCAGGGGTTCATGATGACTGTGTAGTGCAGGGGGTGACAGATGGCCACGAAGCGGCCATAGGCCATTGCAGTCAAGAAGGAGTTATCTAATTGTCCAAAAAGCATGAAAAAATACATCTGGGTGAGACGGTTTTCAAAAGTTATGATTTTGTTGCCTGTCTGAATGTTCAGCAGCATCTTTGGTTTCGTGGTGGTGGAGGTGAAACAGATATCAGTAAAAGACAGGTTGGAGAGGAAGAAGTACATGGGTGTGTGGAGATGGGAGTCCAAGATGATGGCCAGGATGATGAGCAGGCTGCCAATGAATGTAACCAGGTACATGGACAGGAACATTCCAAAGAGGAGGGGCTGCACCTCTGTATTTTCTGAGAGCCCCAGGAGGATGAATTCTAAAGCATATGTTTGGTTTTCTGTTTCCATGTGGATGATGAATTTCCTGAGGAGATATTCAATACAATGCAATTTAGCCTCAAGCCATAATCAGAAAAATATAATAAATGGTACTGTTTGTATTGTAATTACATTAAGTTAATATTTTTATGGATTTTATAGAGATCTAGTACCCTTTTCTGAAAATAGGGAAAACATATGTTCCTGCTTCTCCTTGATAGTTGTGATGGCTAGAAACCCTTGGTCATAATAGAATACACTTTGCCAAGGCAATAATTTCCATGATAAATTCTCTCAGAATTTATTTTAAGCAACACACATTATGACCATGTTTTTGTACCGTGTGACAAAATAGAAAAGAAGAACAAAGTAGTAGGAACCATGTTATTTGGTTGTAACAGTTATTATAAAAACACAATAATTTAAAAAATCTTTTTGGTGAAATGGACAAATGACCCCACACAAATGTGTTCCACTGATGTTTCACAGAGGACAAGGGTAATTCAGTGTAGAAAGTATGATCTTTTCAAGAAGTGGTGTTGGAACAAAAGTGAGGCAGGCTAGTAAGATAGGGAATAGATGGATCTAGAACCTGACAGAGTCCACATGGACATCAAAACCCCCTAATACAAAGGATATGGGGAAAGGCAGGAAGAGATGAGAGGTGGAGGCGTCTTCGGGACATGGAGCTGCCCTGGATGGTGCTTCAGAGGTAATCACCGGACATTGTAAATCCTCACAGGGCCCACTTGATGGAACAGAGGAGAGTATGGGCCATGATGTGAACCAATGTATATGAGGTGCAGAGGTGCCCAAAGATGTACTTAACCAAATCCAATGGATGTGTCATGATGATGGGAACGAGTGTTGTTGGGGGGGGAGGGGGGGGGTGGGGGGGTGGGGTTGAATGGGACATCACATATATATTTTTAATGTAATACTATTACAAAGTCAATAAAAAATTAAAAAAAAAAAAAAAAAAGCCCTAATGATGGCTGCTGGAAGAATCTCACCCTGGGATTTGCTACCCAGAACAAAGCCTCCTTCCTGAGAATATGGAAAAGCCTGGATCTTCCCTAGGAACTTTATCACTGGGTCCTCACTAAGGAATTGATGGGCAGGGTAATCAATCCAAAGAGCAAACAGCTGAAACCCCCTCCCCTGCCATTAGCAAAGGGGTGGATAACTAGCAGTTTAAAAGCAAACCATGAGGTTTGAGCTTGCTCTTGCCTAGCTTTTTGCCTATTGACCCGTCTTGCCTTCTGCATGTCACTTTCATCATTTTTCCTCTGCCATGTGGCCAAGCAAGTTACCCTTGGGACTTATAATCTATAATGGGGAATTGTAGCTTGTAAATTAGCCCTCTTCATCCCTTTTCAGCCCCTTCCTCACTACCTGCTGGGGCCCTGCTCTGTTATTTTCTCCCATTTCTCTTCCCTTCCTACCTGAATTAATTACTGGCCTAACTCACCTGGCGTGTTCTTGAAATTCACTTCTGCAGCATAGCCAAGAACTTAGTTAGAATATGGTAGCAATAGGATGCACTCATGCCAAATAAAAAAGGAACTTAGGCACTGATTGAATTCATTTCACAAAAATTAAATCAAAATGAATCATACCATTTTAAAGTAAAATGCATTGTGAAAGTGCTAGACTAAAATGTGAAGAAAATCTAAGGGCCCATAGGTTGGAAAAGAGTTTTTAGAGATAGTAATGGAACCATGATTCATGAGAGATTAAAATTTATAAGTCAGTTTTTATTCAAATGTAAAATATCTACTCTGTGAAAGATATTGATAAGGGGTTGTAAGAAAACATGCAGATTTGGAAAAATACTTACAAAACACATCTGATAAAAGATTTGTATACAAATGTAGAAATTAATATTAACACCACAAAATAAGAAAGCATAAGCTGAATTTAAAAATCTGCAAAAGACATAAACAGAATCCTAACTTAGGAAGAAATTCAAAATACAAATACAAAATACAATATATAAAAAGAAATTCAACTTCACTGGCACCTAGGTATTATGACCAAATGCCAACTAGCAATGTCTCTGAAAAAGACCTTGGCCAAAAAGGGGAAATATTCAGTGCAGATGAAATTTTATGATTAAGAGATTTTAAAGTGAGTTTGGTGGTCATTCCAGAGGTTATGCTTATGCTCATCTCAGCAGAATCTCACTATCTGTTACAGTAAACAGTGCCTCAAACAGTAGGGATCCTGATGGTTCTAGAGATATCTAGACAGTGTAAATAGTGCAGGGAATCTCAGGAATTTGGCACCCTGTCAGTAGACCTTACTTTGGAATTTATGCTCCCCAGTGTAAAAGAGTTAGCCTCATTTGTAGATTCCCAACATGTGGCTCTTCTCTAAATGTTATTTACATAAAGCCATGTGTTGGCACTATCCTTGTTAAATACATGAGCCAGAGCATTATGTTTTTGGTCTGTTCATGTGCCAGTTGAACCCTTAATCTAAGCAGAGTTTCAACACTTACTCTCCAGTTCATTGGACCTATGTAGAACAACTAATAAGGAGATGGTAATGGACAACACCTATCCCAAGGAGCAAAGAATGTCTGCACCTCTAAGCAAGCTAGTTCCACCCATATATCCCAAGGGATCTAAGCCCCCTCTCAATTAGAAACAGTGGGCATCACCATCACAAAATCCTGAAGATTGGGGAATGAACAATGGACTAAAGTAGACATTATTTTTATATTATAGACTTACTATTCTAGCAATGGAAGAATGTTTATCATTGATATAAAGGCCATGGCCACAAGAGATTCTGAGAGGAGGGAGCAGGCAGAATAGGTGTTATATCAGGGCATTTTCAGGACATTGGGATTGTTCTGCATGACATTGCAATGACGGATACAGGCCATTATATGTTTTATCATTACCTAAAATTGTGCAGGACAGGCTCTTAACTATAATATAAACTATAATTCATGGTTAGCAGCATTGTTTCTATATGCATTCATCAATTGTAGCAAATGTACTATACTAATGAAAGTTGTTACTATGGGAAAGAGTGGGAGGGTGAAGGGGTGGGGCATATGGGTCCCCTCTATATTTTATGTAACATTTATGCAATCTAAACCTGTTTTAAAATTTTTAAAATTTAAATAAATAAATGAATAAATAAACTCATTAAAACTCTTTTAAAAATTAAACATCATCTGTCATTAGGGACTTGGAAGACTATGAACACAATAATATATGACCACATGTTTATTAGAAGAGATAAAAACCTAAAAACTGAGAATACCAATTGCTGTTGAGTACATGGAGCAATACATCTCTCATTCACTGCTAGTGAGAACACAAAATGGTTCATCCAGAAGACAGTTTCTTTTAAAACTAAACATTGTCTTACCATACAATCCAGCAGTTTTGCTTTTAGGTATATATATATACACACCATATCATATATATATATATGATATGAAAATTAGAGTCCACACAAAAGTCCACACATGAACTTTTACAGCAGCTATATTTTTAAACTCCAAATCTGAAAGCAAACAAAATGTTGGTCAACCACCACACCAGGGAACAGAGAGAGTCCACAACTGCAAGCAGAATTCCATCCATCAAACATGTGGGATCTAAGGCCCCTCTTGATTTAGAGGTGGAGTGGTCATCACCATCCCAAGATCCTCAAGATAGAGGAATAAAATAAGAATTAGAGTGAGCTTAGTGGTATTCTACTATAGACTTATTGTGACTCTAGCAATGGAAGAAATTGTGTCACTGTCATGGAGACTGTGACCACTGGAGTTGTTTAGTGCAGGGAGAGGGAAGAAGAGGGTGTGATGTGGTGGCTTTTTTGGGGACTTGGAGTTGTCCTGAAATATATCTCATGGACAGATGCAGGATATTATATATCCTACCATATCACACTGAATGGACTGGAAGAGAGTGTAAACTAACATGTAAACAATAATCCAAGCTTTGTAGCAATGATCCAAAATGTATTCATTAAATAAAAGGAATGTGCCACACTGATGAAAGGTTGTTAATGTGGGAGGATGGGGAATTTAGGGAGTGGGGTATATGGGAATGTCATATTTTAAAATGTAAAATTTAGTGTGATCTATGTATCTTAAAAAAAGAAGACCATAATAATTTTTGCTAAAGAAATCTCATAGCGAATTTATAAAAACAAACAAGAAAAATCTTTACATCTCAGTGAACATACTCTAATAATGACTGAAGTAATAAATGCACAATTATGTCATTAAGGCAAATACAACAAATTTTACATGTCACAGGAATTGTATGCTTTTTAATATGTATCAATAAATTTGATTTCTTTTTTAAAAAGAACTATTTTTAAAACCTCACCACACCATATAATTATTGACTCTATATTTGTGTCCATGTCATCTCTTCTTCATGTACTTCTAGCCTTTTCTCCTTCTGAAATTACTCTAAATCCTCCTTCAAGCCTTATTGCAATTAAAATCTCCCTTGTGATGCCTTTACTAACCTCCCCAGGATGAGTCGGTAATTTCTGATCCACTTCACCAGAATTCCAGAGCCACATATATTGAATGACTAAAAGAAAAAAAATGAATAAACACAGGTAAACAGATATTTTCTACAAGTATAGAGAAAGAAGAATGAGTGAAACAAGGAAACAATGCTTCTGAGAGAGGGAAGACCCAAGAGTAAGAGATCAGAGGAAGCAGAGTGGGAAAAAAATCTATTTTAGTTTATCTGCTATTTTCACTCAGGCTTTTTAATAAGACAGAACTTTGTGTTTTAAGTTTTCTCTGTGGTCATAATCTGCTGACTTCCTGAAAGCTTCTACCAATAAAAGGTGTCCATGGAGTCAAAAATATATTCCCCCAGTACCTGTGAAGATTCTGTAAGTCGCTCTGAAATTATCAAGTCAGGGTCTAAGTTTACCAATGCAGGTTCTTCCTTGACAGATGAATGAAGTTGGAAACTCTGTTCCCAAGAAGTGAAGTGAGATGGAATTAGTCATAAGGTCTGTAGAAGACAAATTGTGTTTTCTTTGATACAGTGAAGGAGAAGCACATAGAGTATCTGAGCAATTAGGGATTCCATTCCCATGAACCACATTAGTGAAGTATTCTTTTGTATCAATCTCCCTGAGATAATTATTTCTCTGGAGATAAGAAAGGAAAACACAATGCAAATTTGCACCAGTTTAGTCCCTTGTGACAGCTTTGGAGCTCCATGTTCATCTCTTATCCCTGTGGACACCTACCTCCCAGGAGGAGGTCACCCTTATTAAGGTGTGGGCTCTAGTCTTGTAAGGTTTCCCATACTGATTTCCCTCTTGTTGCTTCTGGAGTAAGATTCTGAATACACTCAACTATCTTATTTCCCAATTTTTCTCCTCTGGAGTTGGCTGTCATGAATGGAGACACCCACTCACAAGTGAATTTCCTCTTGACTCACTGCTTCTCCTTTCTCCCCATAATTAGCAATATCTGTTCAACCCACACAACCATCTGGTTTCTCAGTCATTCAACAATATTTATTCAGCAATACTGTATGGTAAATCCTAAAGTACATTCTGGGAATGAAGAGAAGACAAAGGTACTGTGTTTCCTAACAAACTGTTCAAAGTTTTAAAAAGCCAAGAAATGAGCACTCACACAATCCTTAGAAGCCTGCCCCTGGTGCACCTTGTGCCAGATATCCACCATCCAATACCCTAAAACAGTAACCCTTCCTTATTATATCATCAACAGTGTTTTCTCAAGGATGGATATAAGACATTTAAAATTACACAAAAAATATATAGGGGCTGATAGGCTAAATATAAACCATAATGTAAAACATAAGATAACTAAAAATATAGAAAATTGTATAGTCTAAAAAATAAACCACAATGTAAACACAAATGTTACCTTATTTGAAAGCTATTGTCTCATATCTGTACATCAGTTTTAGTAAATATGGTATGAATGTTAAAAGATTACTGCTGTGGAAGGGAAAAGATATTATGTTGGATATGTGGGATTACTGTATATTGTTTATATGAATTACTGTGATCTAAAACTCTTGTGAAGATAAGCTTAATAATTAGAAAAAAGAAAAGGAAAAGATAGGATGTTGAATTTTTCCAAACTATTATGTACTGTATATCTAACCTTTAAACTCATCGCTATATTCCATTTTACTATTAAGGGAACCTGGCAATATATTGGGCTTCACTTTTCAGGAAGTTTTGGATCACAGAGAGGTTCAACAATGGCAGGGGAGGAATACTAGTGTGGGATGTTATTGACAGGGGACACATGGTTGACAGGGAGTTCTACAGGGCATATATCCAAGGTACATAAAAATGTTTGGATATTTTCATAGTGGAAACAATTAAAAACAACTGAGGGAGTGCTGAGTTCCTAGCCAGGGAAGCTCTATCACAGTCCCTAAAGGAATAGCAACAATCCCCCAAGTGCAACAACAAAGACAAATAAGAATGAAGGTCCAACAATGAGCCCCTGATACTAATGACTATGCTTGTGAGCCTGTGCACCTGAAATAAGAACAAGGGCTAGAGCAGCAATGTGCCTTAAAGTTACCTCCTGAGAGCCTCCGTGTTACGCAAATATGGCCAGTCTTGAAGCCAAACTCAGCATATAAATTTGTTGCCTTCCCCCCAGCATGGGACATGAATCCCAGGGATAAGCCTCCCTGGTGCCGAGGGATTAATACCAAGTACCAGCTGATGAAGTAACTAGAAAATGACCTTGAATAAAAGGTTCAACTCGGACCAGCAGAATATCTCTGTCTACATATAATAACAGGAGTTAAAAATGCTTTTTGACCTAAATCAAGGGGCAAATGGAAAGGGCAAATGAGTTTATATGGCTATGAGTCCAAAAAAGAGCTGGGAGTTTATCAGAGGGGTTGCCCTCATGCACAACTCAGCAGAGTCTTAGAGACAGATAAAGTAGATAGAACCCCAGGTATTGGTTCTTCTGAGGGCTACAGAGACCCACAGGTTTTATGGTCATGGCAGATGGAGTTCAGTGCCATGTCAGTTGGCCCTTCTTTGGAGTTTGTGTTTCTGTGTGATGGAGCTGGACTCAGATGTGATCACTTTTCACAAGTCTTTCCTGTTATTTTACCAGAATTGTAGTTGGTGATGGGGATTAATATATACCCAGGGGATCTGAATCTCTGGACTGACCATATGATAGCCAGGCCCTGAGCCTCAACAGACTTCAGCTCCTACACTGGTTTATTGGACTTACCCCACTCAGAGAACATGGAGTTGAAGAAGGTCAACCACCACACCATGGAGTCAAGAGTGCCTACAACTGAAAGCAGGAGAATTGCATCCAGCATCCATGTGGAATCTAAGCCCCCTGTTGACATAGATGTGGAATGGACACAACCAATCCAAGGTCCACAGGATGTAGGAATAGAATATGGATTAGAGTGGACTTACTGATATTCTACTCATGAACTATTGTGATTAGTAATCGAAGAAAATGTGGCATTGGTGTGGAGAAATTGGCCATGGTGGCTGCTGGGTGTGGGGAATGGGATGAAGAGATGAGCTGTGGAGGCGTTTTTGGGGACTTGGAGTTGTCCTGGGTGGTGCTGCAGGGACAATTAGTGGACATTGTAGGTCCTCCCATGGCCCACTGGATGGAACATGGGAGAGTGTGGGCTATGATGTGGACCATTCACCATGAGGTGCAGCGATGCTCAGACATGTATTCACCAAATGCAATGAACGTGTCATGATGATGGAGAATGTTGCTATGGGGGGAGTAGTGGGGTGAGGGGAGTAGGGGATATATGGGGACCTCGTATTTTTTGAATGTAATATTAAAAAAATGAATAAAGACCAAAAAAGTGGAAATAAAATAAAGATGCAGAATCAGGATTATAGTGGGAAAAAAAAGTGTTTTCTCAACATTATAATTTCAACCACGCACACATCAATCCTGCGTGTTCACCTTTCCACACCGAACATACCCACAATTCCATGGACCAACTGACCCAGTGTGTTATATTCGTGAGTGTAGAGCAATACAATGAGCAAGAATTGTTGTACACCGATAATGGAGAGGACACTTAGATGTTCTCAAATAGAGGGGAGAGTATCTCTCAAGAGCAAGGCTTGCTCCTAATGGGAGAGGATAGACCAGTTTGTCAAGCCCTCAGCATTGTTGCAAGTACCTATGAATCTTGTCCTTCAAGCAATGAAGCTTGGTTGCCAATGTGGGCCCCAAGGAGAGGGAGAGAGAGAGAAAATAGATGGAAGAGGGGGTAAATGGGGGTAAATGGAAGTGTTCTGTATGATCTTTCAATGATGGATACAGGCCATGATAAATTTCAACAAAAATTAATAAAAGCGTATGGTCTAAATTGTAAACCATATTGTGTACTACTGAGCATGGTTGGTAGCTATCCAATATTTGTACATCAGTTGTAGCAAATGTAACATCCACAAGTAAAAACATCATTGGTGAGGAAGAGGGATGATGTTGGGTATATGGGAGATACCTATATTCTGTGCATGATTTTACTGTGACCTTAAACTTTTTTGAAGACATAATGAAAAATAAAAAAGGCAAGACACTGAGGAAGAAAAGAAAGAGATTGCCTTGCCACTATATATACAAGACAACACCTATTAGAGTGATAAAAGGCAAAACCTTAAAAAAATTATAAAAATTTTCATTTTTGTTTTCTTTATATGAGGTCTTCATATACCCCCTCTATATGAGGTCTCCATATACCCCCCACACCCTCACCACACTCCTCCCCCCATAACAACAATCTCCTCCATCATCATGAGACATTCATTGCATTTGATGAATACATCTCTGAGCACCACTGCACCTCATGGTCAGTGGTCCACACCATAGCGCACACTCCCACATTCCACCCAGTGGGCAATGGGAGGACATACAATGTCTGGTAACTGTCCCTGCAGCACCATCCAGGACAACTCCAAGCCCAAAAATTGCCCCCACATCTCATCTCCTCCCACTCCCTACCCCCAGAAGCCACCATGGCCACTTTCTCCACACCAATGCCATATTTTCTTGATTACTAATCACAATAGTTCATGAATAGAATATCAGTAAGTCCACTCTAATCCATACTCTATTCCTCCATCCTGTGGACCTTAGAATGGTTGTGTCCACTCCACATATATATCAAGAGGGGAATTAGAGTCCACATAGATGCCAGATGCACTTCTCCTGCTTTCAGGTGTAGGCTCTCTTGGCTTCCTGGTGTGGTGGTTGACCTTCTTGACCTTCATGTTATCTGAGTGGGGTAAGTCCAATAAACCAGAGTACAGGGGTTGCAAGTCTGTTGAGGCTCAGGGCCTGGCTATCAGATCATCAGTCCAGAGATTCAGGTCCTCTGGGTATACACTAAACCCTAGCACCAACTACAGATCCAGTAAAAGCAACAGGAGAGGCTTGTGGACAAAGAACACATCTGAGGTCAGCTCCATCACACAGAAACACAAACTCCAAAGTAGGGCCATCTGACATGGCACTGAACTCCATCTTCCATTACCATAAAACCTGTGGGTCTCTGTAGCCCTCAGAAGAACCAATACCTGGGGTTGTATCTACTTTATCTGTCTCTGGGACTCTGCTGAGGTGTGCGTAAGGGCAACCCCTCTAATAAGCTCTCAGCTATTTTGGAGACTCAAAGCCATATAAACTCATTTGTCCTTTCCATTTTCCCCTTTTATTCAGGTCAAAAAACATTTTAACTCCTGGTATTCTATGTAGACTGAGATATTCTGCTGGTCTGAGTTGACCCTTTTATTCAAGGTCATTTTCTAGTTACATCATCAGCTGGTACTTGGTAGTAATCCCTCGGTGCCAGGAAGGCTCATCCCCAGGAGTCATTTCCCACGCTGGGGGGAAGACAACACATTTACGTGCTGAGTTTGGCTTTGAGACTGGCCACATTGTAGCAACACGGAGGCTCTCAGGAGGTAACTCTTAGGCACCCTGCAGCTCTAGGCCTTGTTTTTATTTCAGGTGACAGGCTTAAGAGCATAGTTATTAGTTTCAAGGGCTCATTGTTGGACCTTCCTTCTTTTTTGGTCTTTGCCATTGCACTTGGTGGATTGTTACTGTTCGTTTCAGGATTGTGATAGAGCTCCCCTGGCTAGGAACTCAGCACTCTCTTAGTTGTTTTTAATTGTAAGCACTATGAAAATATCCAAACATTTTTATGTACCCTGGATATATGCCCTAGAAAACTCCCTCCCAAACGTGCATCACCTGTCCATAACATCCCACACCAGTATTCCTACCCTGCCATTGTTGAGCTTCTCTGTGATCCAAAACTTCTTCAAAAATGAAGTCAAATATATTGCCAGGTCCATTAAGAGTAAAAAGGAACATAGTGATGAGTGTAAAGGTTAGATATAGAATACATATTAATTTAGAAAAAATAACGTACAAATAAATTGGGGAATCAAAAAATTAAAAAATTCAAAGCTTTGTTTTTGATGCTCTGTCTTCCATCACTGCAATAAATGTTGCCCTGTATGCACATTGGCAAGGCAACTTCTTCCGTCTTTTCCTCACTGTCTATGTCCTTTTTTTTCTTTTATTTCCTAATTATTAAGCTTACCTTCACAAAAGTTTTAGGGCACTGTAATTCACATATACAATATACAGTACTCTCACATATCCAACATTAAACTCTTTTCCCTTCCACAGCAATAATTTTTTTACATATTCATACTATATTTACTGAAACTGATGTACAGATATTGACACAATAGCTTTCAAACAAGGTAACATTTCTGTTTACATTGTGGTTTATATTTTAGACTATACAATTTTCTAAATTTTTAGTTATCTTATGTTTTACATTATGATTTACATTTTAGCCTATCAGCCCCTATACATTTTTGGTGTAATTTAACATGTCTTATATCCATCCTTGCAAAACCTTGTGGAACACTTCTATTGCCCACACAGTTATATTGGTTCCATCTATTCAATATTTCTTTCCCCCTCCCATCAGGGCCCACAGTGACAGCCAATCTTCACTGCTTGAAGGGCCATGTACAGAGATACTTGCAACTGTGTTGAGGGCTTGACATGGTCAACTGCCCTAATGCATTGGGTGCCACCATTTCTCTCAAGAGATACAATTTCCTCTAATTGAGAACATCAGTCCTCCCCAGGAAATGGGTATAACTTTGCTCTCATTATATGGGTCTCTATCCAATTATATAACCCGCTATGGCAAAATGAGCACTCATACACTCCCTAGAAGCCTGTTCTGCATCAGATTATTACCTTTGAGCATCTTAAATAGGTAACTTTCCTTATATTTTTGAAAAAGTTTTCTCAGCATTGTATTCTCAACCAAATACCTGAGAATCTCCTATGTTCCTATGTTCCCCCACCGTCCTCCTAATTTCTTGGCCAATATTACCCATCCTCCCATTGCTAGCCCCCCTCAAGTCCACAAAGCCCTACCCAAATTTAGCCCTTTGTCCCATTTTACCCCTTCTTTGTGCAAATACCTTCAGCTTATATAGATTTCTCCCATGTAGGTGTCAGCTTACATCTTTCCTCTACCCCCCAATATTCTTTAAACCTATCATCCAGTCTCTAGCTCTCTGAGGCAGCTTGGTTTACTTATTTCATATCATTGAGATCATGTAGTATTTGTCCTTCAATGCTTGGGTTGTTTCACTCAGTATAAGGGTCTCAAGATTCATCCATGTTATCACTTGTGTTTGTAGTGTATTCATTCTTAAAGCAGAGTAGCATTCCATTGTATGGATATACCACATTTTATTTATTTATTTATTTATCCATTCATCTGTTGGTGGGCATTTGGGTTGATTCCAACTTTTGGCAATAGTGAACAATGCTGCTATGAACATTGGTGTGCATATATCGGTTTGTGTCCTTGTTTTCAGTTCTACTGGACATATACCCAACAGTAGAATTGCTGGGTCATATGGCAAATCTATAGCTAGTTTTTTGAGAAACTGCCAAACTGTCCTCCAGAATGGCTGGATCCTTCTGCATTTCCACCAGCAATGGCTGAGTGTTCCCATTCCTCCACATCCTCTCCAGCACTTGTAGTCCTCTGTGTTTTTGATAGCTGCCAGTATCATGGGAGTAAGATGATATCTCATTGTAATTTTGATTTGCGTTTCCATAACATCTAGTGATTTTGAGTATTTTTCATATGCTTTTTAGCCAGTTGTATTTTTTATTTGAAGAAGTGTCTGTTTAAGTCTTGCCACTTTTTAAGATGTGTAGGTTGTCTTTTTATTTTTTGAGATATAGAAGTTCTTTATATTTGAAGGATATTAGTCTCCTATCATATACATGGTTACCAAATATTTTTTCCCATTGGGTAGACTCTCTTTTCATTTTCTTGACAAAGTCTTTTGAGGTTCAAAAGGCTCTAATTTTGAAGAAGTCTCATTTATCTATGTGTTCTTTTGCTGCTCGTGTTTTGGGTGTGAAATTCATGAAGTCATTTCCTATTACAAGGTCCTGTAGATGTTTCCCTACATTGCTTTCTAAGGTCCTTATAGTCTTGGCTCTTATATTTAGGTCTTTGATTCACCTTGAGTTGGTTTTTGTATAAGGTGTGAGTTGGTAATTCCCTTTCAGTGTGTTTGGTGGCCTTCGGAATATCATGTGTCTGTATCTATGAGGATCTATATCAGAATTTTCAAATTGGTTCCATTGATCAGTGTAACTCTCCTTGTGCCAATACCATGCTGTTTTCACTAGTGTACTATGTTTTGAAGTCAGGTAGTGTGTTTCCTCCTATTTCATTTTTCTTTTTCAATATATCTTTGGATATTTGTGGCCTCTTTCATTTCCAAATAAATTTCATAGCTAGTTTTTCTAGTTCCTTAAAGAATGCTGTGTTGATTTTTATTGGGATTGTATTGAATGTGTAGATCAATTTTGGTAGGATAGACATCATACGAATATTTAGCCTTCCTATCCATGAACGGGGAGTATTCTTCCTCTTGTTTAAGTTTTCTTTGGTTTCGTTGAATAGTGTTGTGTAGTTTTCTGTGTATAAATTTTTTACATCTTTAGTTAAATTTAATCCTAGGTATTTGATTTTTAAATTTACTATTGTAAATGGTATTTTTTTCTTGATTGCCTCCTCACATTTTTCATTATTGGTGTACAGACATGCTCCTGATTTTGCACATTGATTTTATAACCTTCAACATTACTGAACTCATATATAAGTTTTAGAAATTTCGTTGTAGACTTCTCAGGGTTTTCTATGTATAGGATCATATCATCTGCAAATAGTAAATTTTGACTTCTTCCTTTCCAATTTGAATGCCTTTTATGTCTGATTCTTGCTTCAATGCTCACCCAAGTACTTCTAACAAATATTAAATAGAAGAGGTGATAATGGGTTCCTTCCTTGTCCCTGATTTTAGAGGGAAAGATTTTCAGATTTCAAAATTGTAAATGATGTTAACTGGAGGTTTTCATATATATCTTTTATTACGTTCAGAAAGTTTCCCTCTACTCCAATTTTTGAAGTGTTTTTATTAAGAAATAGTGCTGTATTTTGTCAAATGCTGTTTCTGCATCTATAGATATGATCATGTGATTTTTTTCCTTCAATCTGTTTATGTGGTTTTTACATTAATGAATTTTCTTATGGTGACCAATCCTTGCACACCAGGAATGAATTCCACCTGGTCATGGAGTATAATTGATTTATAGTGCTGTTGAATATGATTAGTAAGTATTTGGTTGAGGATTTCCACATCTATGTTCATTAGAGAGATTGGTCTGTAATATTCCTTTCCTGTGGTGTCTTTGTTTGGCTTTCATATTAGGGTAATTTTGGCATCATAGTATGAGTTATGCAATGTTCTTCTGTTTCAAATTTTTGGAAGAGTTTCAGCAAGATTCGTGTTAGTTCTTTATGGAAAGTTTGGTAGAATTCACCTGTGAAGCCATTTGGCCCAGGGCTCTTAGTTGGGAGGTTTTTAATGACTGATTCTATCTCTTTACTTGTGATTAGTTTGTTGAGATCATCAATTTCTTCTTTCATCAATATAGGCTGGTTATGTATTTCTAGAAATTTGTCCATTTCCTCTGAATTGTCATTTTTGTTGGAATATAGTTTTTCAAAGTATCCTCTTATGATAGTCTTCATTTCTGTGGGGCCAGTGGTGATATCTCCTTTGTTATTTCTTATTTTGTGTATTTGCATCTTCTCTATTTTTTTCTTTGTTAGTCTAGCTAAGGGTTTGTCAATTTTATTGATCTTCTCAAAGACCCATCTCTTGGTTTTGTTTATCTTTTCAAGTGCTTTCTTATTTTCTATTTCACTTAGTTCTGCTCTTATCTTTGTTATTTCTTTCTTTCTTCTTTTGGCAGAGTTATTTGTTGTTTTTTTCCTAATTCCTCTAAATGTGCAGTTAGTTCCTCAATTTTTCCTCTTTCTTCTTTTTTGATGTATGAATTTATGGTTCTAAGTTTCACTCTCAGTACTGCTTTGCTGCATCCCATAAGTTTTGGTATGTTGTGTTAGCATTTTCATTAGTTTCAAGGCAGTTATTAATTTCTTTTGAGATTTCCTCTTTGTCCCACTGTATTTCTAAGAGTGTGCTGTTTAATTTCCATATCTTGGTGTGAAATCTGGGCCTCTAGCCCTTGCAGATTTTCAGCTTGATAGTGGTGTATTAAAGTCCCCAACTATAATTGTAGAGACATCTATTCCTTCCCTTAGTTTCTCCAGTGTTTGCCTCAGATATTTGGAGGTACCCTTGTTAGGAGCATAAATGTTTATAACTGTTCTTTCTGTTTGAATGATTATCCCTTTCACTAATATGTAGTGCGCATTTTTGTCTCTCACAAATGTTTTGCATTTAAAGTCTGTTTTGTCTGATATTAACATAGTTACTCCTGCCCTTTTTTGGTTATTATTTGCTTGTAAGATTCTTTTCCAGCCATTCATTTTCAACCTCCTTGAATCCCTGGGTCTAAGATGTTTTTCATGTAGACAACATATAGATGGATCATACTTTCTTATCCAATTTTCCAGTCTGAGACTCTGGACAGGTGAGTTTAATTCATTGACATTCAGTGTTATCACGTTCAAGGAATTATTTATATTAGCAATTTTTTCTTTGGATTTCTGTTTGTTATATTTTGTTCAGTTTTTCAGTCTTTTTAGTTGTTCTTACACTCTCCTCCAACTCTGTCTCTCTTGTTTTTTTCTTTCCTCCTATAGAATTTCTTTTAGTATTTCTTGAAGGGCAGGATTCTTGTTGGCATACTCTATTAATTTCTGTTTATCTGTGAGTATTTGAACTCTCTATCATATTTGATTGTTAGTTTAGCTGGAAAGAGTATTCTTTTTCGGAAATTTTTTTTTCATTTAGTATCTTGACTATGTCGTAAGACTGCCTTCTTGCCTCCATGGTTTCAGATTAGAAATCAGCACTCAATCTTATGAAGCCTCCTTTGTATGTGTGTTTTTTTTCTCTTGCTGCTTATAGAATTTTCACTTTGTCTTGAGCATTGGATAATTTGACATGTATATGTCTTTGGGTAGGCCTGTTGGAATTTATGCTATTTAGGGTGCATTGTGCTTCCTGGATGTGGATGTTCATCTCCCTCACTAGGTGTGGGAAGTTTTTATCCATTATTTCCTCCAACACCCCTTCTGTTCCCTTTCCCTGCTCTTCTTTTTCTGGGATGCTTATAATGCATATGTTTTCACATTTTGCATTGTCATTCAGGTCCCAAAGTCCCTGTTGAATTTTTTTCTCTTTTTATCTATCAATTCTACGGTTTGATTTCATATGTACTGTCTTCCACATCACTAGTTCCTCTCCCTCTTCAAATGTACTGTTATTTGCTGAGAGTGTATTTTTGATTTCTTGGATTATGCTGTTCCTTCCCATCATATCCGTTGTCTTTTTTTTTTTTGCATGATTGCAATTTCTCATGCATGCTCTCCAAGTGTTTTCTTCATATTCTTATCTCTTACTTCACCTCATTAAATTGGCCCTTATTAAATGTTTTGAGAGGTTTAATTACTTGCTTGATGTTCTGCTCTTCTTCCTAATTTTAGTTTGTTCACTGGATTGGGTCATGTTTTCCTGATTATTGGTTTGGCTTATAGTTTCTTGTTGTTGTCTGCTCATCATTTTATCTTGCTGGCTTGATTAACTTCTTTGTCTAGTCTCAGGGATAACTAGTTGTTTTTGAGTGTGTGTTAAGTCTTCTCTTTGCCACTTTGTTCTTATTCTATTTCCTTGCTGTTGGCTAAGTTCACTTGAAGTAAAATATTAGGGCAAGTGAAAACAAAACAAGTAAGAAAAGAAAAAATTAGAATAGTAGTATTGATAGTAAATGTTAGCAGAAGAACCATGTGAGATCTAGGACAATGGGTATTAGACTCATATAAGCTGTGTAGAGTTAGAACAGTAAGAAAAATGGAGTATCTATAATGAGACAGTAAACTGAATATGGGGAGGAATATGGTATGAATTAAAAGACCAGTGTGGTCAGGAAAGTGGGAAAGAGAAAGGAAAAGACAATAATATGGAGAGCGAATAAAAGACAAAACCACACAAAGGTATTAGAAATGAAAATTGAGGGCTAAATTAAGAGCAGTGGAATGTAAGAGAGACACTAAATGATGGAGGATAAAAAGATGTTGAGGAAAGGGTTTAGCATTGGTAGCCAAAATCAGTACACACAGAAAAGAGGAAATCGAGGATAAGGAAACACAGCAAATGTGAATCACTTCCTGGAACACCTAATATTAAAAAAAGAAGAGAAGGAAAAAAGGGAGGGAAGGGGGGGAAACGGGGGTGGAAATGCAAGCAAGAAAAACAGGAAGATGAAGAAAAAGAAGAAGAGGAGGAGGAGGAGGAGGAGGAAAGGGCTGTGGGGGTATAAAGAGGAAGGAAAAAATAAGAAAATAAACCAATAAAAATGACCACAATTTCAAGCAAGGAATCCTTTCTGTATTTAAATAAAATGCTTAGGAGTCTGACCTTCCCCCTTTCTCCCTTTCTCACTTCCCTCTCTCCCAGGGCAGCAGGAAAGCTGTGTGAGGTGTCCAGTAGGAGATTCAAGTGGGTCCTTGGTGTACCAAATCACCAGAGAAAACAATGTGTCTTAATTTCCAAAGACAGAGTGCCCCCACCTCAGCAGGAACCCCAAATATGCTAATGGAAGTTTTCAAAACACATCCTACAGCTGTCTCTCTTAGGTGTGCTACAGGAGGGGCAGTTGATTTTCTGACTCCACCTTCTTCCAGACCAAGTTTCCTAACCCAGCATTTTTAGGTAAATAGGGCTTTCTAGGCAGATTTGCCTCTCCTTTATTCCCCAGCTTTCCCCAAGCCAGCTGGTATGCTCCTCCAAGTTCAAAAAAAAAAGGGGGGTCAGGACCTGAAAATGACCCCGCATTCATTTTGCCCCTCTGCACCTCCCACCCAAACCCTCCAACTCACAGAGTCAGTACAAAACTGAATGGCTAGTGTGTTCTTTTACTGCAGGGAGCTCTGGATTTGGGAGTGGGAAGTCTGGGATATTGTAGACTTAGGGTATGTAGGTCTGTGGAACGTCCGCTGTGGTGGCTTAGGGGACATGGATCTGGAGACCATGCTTCTGGGGACACAGGGCCTAGGAATGCCACCACACTACTGACAGTCCAGGGAATGCCTAAGGGGGAAGAGTCCCACCTCTCCACAACTTCCGACCTCGGTGCTAGAAACCTACAATTCTACCTTAGCAAGCATGATTTCTGTCTCTCCAAATCAATGTCCAAACACCTCCTGCCTTGCAAGTTCCCAAAACAGCCCACTGCAGCAAGATTCCAACCCTACTCAGCTGCTCTTCTGAGGGCGCAATTATGAAGTGCATTCACTCAGATGCCATCTTGCCCCACCCATCAGCTATCATCTTTTAATATCTCCATTTGTTCACCCCAGCTTGTCCTTAAAGGGAAAGTACATCTGCCTCATTATCTAATAAAAGATGAAGAAATGCATATCCTAGCTGTTCTTTAATCCTCTCCTGGTTAGCCATGTATATCACTCTGGCTGCTTAGATACTCCCAACAGTGAACTCAGACACTTGTTCTTGCTGGATTTGGGAAGTATCAGGTCTCGATGCCAGGTTACCTAAGTTTGTTTTTGCATTACTTTTTTCCTCTGGGTAGTAATGCTAGGAAGCATTTCTACCAACTGAAAGGCACAAGGCAGAAAGTACAGTGAAGAGAATGTAGCACATATGCAGAGTATGTTGGAAAACCCAGTAATCCCCAAGCTCACTGACTCCAGGAACTCAGACTGGGTGAAAGCAGCTTCAATTGAGTCTCTACAGACCCTTCACACACCTTCCATCCTGTGCAAGACACCTGGTCATTCTGGGAGCGGTGTGAAGATAAGTCAGCCTGGTTGTTGTCCACAGCCACCTGTTAAGGCCAACAAGGCAATCCTTAGTATTGTCTTAAAGTTCTTGAGAATTCCAGGGGTGCCATACTAAAGGAACGTGTCCCACGGCTGCTGGAAATCCTGGTGTGCCTGTGCTCCAAGTCACTTTACAGGACGGGGAGGACAGAAAACCTCCCAGCATGGGATCAGGGCTCCTGCTCCCACACCACGGCTAGCCAGAACCAGCCCGCCATACCCGAGCTTCCTCCCACAGCTGCCTTCAAGCTTGTCCACTTCTGGGATGGTCACAGGGTGCCCTGGTCCACTGTGGCCTTCACTTCTGTGGAAAGCATCAACTCCAGTATGGCTCCTACACTCCTAGGTTAACAAGAAGCCCAAACAATGGCCAGTGATAAAGTTTTCAGTGTTTGGTACTGTGAAAGTTGGATAGCTCTTTAGGTTAAAAATAAACTTGTATCTTCCCACTTCATTGTAGACAAAAGAAAATTCTGGATGGATTTTAAAAGGTGAAAAACAGCTCTAAGGGTCTTCTAATCATCAAAGCAATGGGGAGAAATCACAAAAAAAATCAACCACTTTGACTATATGTATTAGTCAACTAAAGGGGTACTGATGCAAAGTACCAGAAAGCTGTTGGTATTTACAAAGAGGGTTTATTTTGGGTAGAAGCTTACAGTCACATGATCATAAAGTGTAAGTTACTTCCCTTACCAAAGTCTGTTGCCATATGTTGGAGCAAGATGCCTGCTGGTCTCTGTGAGGATTCAGGCTTCTTCTTCAGACTCCATGGTCCCAGCTTCTTCTGGTCTCAGATGTAGACTGGCATAAGGCTTGTCTCTCTGTCTGGCACTTGTTACTTTATGGGCTTGGCTTCTCTGGTCTCTCCACAAGGTCAGACGTAGGCCTTCAGGTTATCTCTCTTCCCAGGCCTCTGCCATGTCTAAGGAACCATCTCTATTTCTCTGTGTTCTTCTCCTGTGTGTTTACTTCCCCAAGTTCCAGCATCAAAACTCCAACTACATCCTTTGCCATGTCTTTTTCTTGCTGAGTCCCTGCCCACCAAGGGGGTGAAGACTCAATGTCCTACTGACATGGGCCATTCAAACCCCTGATCATAATTTAATACGTAAAAATTAAACCTATGAAGTTAATACAATCTATCATGCCCAGAGGAACAGACCAGTTTACAAACATAATCCAATATCTATGTTTGGAATTCATAAACAATATCAAATGGCTACACTATATAAAAATTAAAGATATTTGAATTAAATCAAATAAAATCCAACAGTTTAAAAAACGTAATGCACCATGGAGAGATCACATTATCTTTAACATACATAACGTAGGATGTTGATTGGCTGAGAGTCACCTCTAGCTAGCAGTGTTATGTCCTCTAGAAGGAAACTTTGTAGGTAAGCCCCTAGACCAGAAGGCCCTTCAGGAACCCAAGGAAGCCCAAGCACCCAAACCACACTCCTGGGATGATGGAATGTCAATTCTCCAAAGAAGGAACTTGGTCTCCTGTCAGGCAAAGTTCTGGAATCCAGAGGTTCTGAGTTACTGCTCAGCCCACTTGAGGCCAGCTGGCAAGAAAGAAAGACAACATGCTCTCCATCACTCACACCACTTCCATATGCCCAGTAAATTAAGGACTTAGAAGGGAGCTGGGCTCCTGGTCATTTTGTGGCTTAAGTCACTCCTGGCCAGCCCATCAGTGGAACACATATGTGGCTGGAGAACACATAGACCAGGCCTCCAGACAACTGGTGGAGAGGTGGGAGGCACCTTCCTCTCTCACACCTGAAAGCCTGGTGGCAAAGTGGATAGGGCAGTAGGTCAGCCAGCTGGGGGCAGCACTAACAGCAGGGTAACAGTGAAAGGGAAGATCCTCATGGAAGAGGCTGGGCTTGTGCTTTCCTCTGATCCTTCTAGGCTGAGTAAGTCCCTAGGGTTCTTATTCTGAGGGGAAGATCCTAAAGGGGAAGAAGGGACTCAAGAACAGAACATGCAATCAGCCTACACTGAATGTGAGGGAAAATGGCACTTTATTTTGTTCCCTAAGCTGGAGAAAATCAGCATAATAGAGTATGTTATGCAACATGACAGAAAACAGCTCATTTCTTCTCCTTCTAATTAGTTCTAAAACTCTCTTTAATGTACGAATGATAAGAAAGCAGCAATGCCTGCCTCCCAAACCCTGGATTAGTTACCAGGAGTCTATCATAGCTCAGAATAACCTTCCTTAACAATGCTGGTGGATGTTATCAGAATCTTAGACAGCTCTTCTTTGTGGGGATTTCGTGTCTACAGAACTTTTGCAGAACAAAATGAAATTTTTTTATCACAGAAAAATAAAGAAAATAATATTCATCACCAGTCAACCTCAGTTAATAACATGGTTATCCATTTCCAACAACTAATCAAACTGAAAAATCTGCTTTTCCTTGATTTGTGTCATCAATTTTTCTTCTTTCCTCTTTTTTTTTTTCTTTCACTACTTTATGGATTGAAGCAGAATGTCATGAATAAAACTGATCCAAATTTAGATGCTACCACAAAACGGAGCTTCTGGGTTTATTGGTATTTCATTATTACCATTTCTCAAGGGAGTTCTTGTTTCACAAAGGATTTTGCTTTTAAGACACAAAGCAAGGCTATACTCAGGCAAGACGGCATCTGAGTGAGTGCACCTTATAACCTCTCCTGCAAAGAAGCAGCTGAATAGGGTTGGAATGTTGCTGGACTGGGCTGTTTCAGGCATTTGCAGGGCAGGAGGTGTCTGGATATCAAATTAGTGGCACGGTGAAAAAGAAGATTCGTGTATAATGTAGAATTTTGGGTCTCTTTCATGGAGATTGGAGCTGCTCATACGAAGCTTCCCCCTGGGGTGGGCAGTCCTGGAGACTTTGCTGAACCAGGGAATTCCCAAGACCTGAGTGGGCTATTTGGGGGCTTGCAGGGTGGGAGGTGTCTGGAAGTCGATTTGGTGAGACAGAGATGGAGGCATTCTTGCGAGACGTGGAATTTTTGGTTTCTGACACAGAGATCAGAGCTTCCAGCTAGAGCCCCTCCCACTAGAGCAGACAGCCCATCTACCTCATCCCCAAACTGCTTGTAGTACAGCGGTGCCCCCAGCAGGCTGTTTCAGGGACTTGCAGGATGGGAGGTGTCTGGAAGCCAATTAGACAAAGATGGAGATCTTTGCGAGATGTTGAATTTTGGATTTCTGAGATGGAGCTCAGAGCTTCTGGCTAGAGCCCCTTCTCATAGGGCTCGCGGCCCATCTGCAGCAGTCCCTGAATTGTCTATAGTACAGTGGCATCCCCAGCAGGCTGTTTCAGGGGCTTGCAGGGCAGGAGGTTTCCTGAAGTTGACTTGGTGAGACAGTGACAGAAGAGACTCTTGTGAGAGGGGGAATTTTGGGTTTCTGACATAGAGGTCAGAGTTTGTGGGCATGACCCCTCCCCATAGGGCTGGTGCCCAGCTGTGGGAATCCCTGAAGGCTAAGTTGCACTGTGTGGCTCCCAGGTTCCCTGTTAACTGGATTTGTGGTTCCCAGGTCTGTGTCCCATAAACCCTGGTGGCTTACACCCCAGAGACTCACACCTCTTGAGTCTGCAATATCACAGGCTTCCTATCCCTGAATCCTCCATGCCCTGAGGTCCATCAAGGTCCTTGACTGTCCTAGCCCTTGGCATTTGTGGGTTTTTTTTTCCTTTTTTTTTTTTTTAACTGTCTTGGTTACTAATATTGCATTATCTCCTGGTCATTACTCCCATTGTATCCCCCAAGGTCCTTTTTTGTTTATTGGGTTTTTTTTTTTCTTTCTTCTTTTCCTTTTCTTGCTTCTTTCCCTCTCTTTTCTTTGCCCACCCCCTTTTTTCTTCTCTTTTTTTTTCTTTTCTCTCTTTTTCTTCCTATTTTATATTATTTTATTTATACAATAGGTGCTGCAGGGAGTGCCTCACATTTGCTGTGTTTCCTCATCCTCCATTTACTCAGTTCTGTGTGAATTGATTTTGGTCACCTACACTAACCTCTTTCCCCCACATCTTTCTATCCACCAACATCTACTGTTTTTCTTACATTCCACCTGCATTTCTTTGGTCCCCAAATTGTCTAACTTTTATTTTCTAATACCTTTGTTCTGTTTTCTGTCTTTTATCCACTCTTGATACTATTGTCTTTCTTTTCTCTTTCCTCTCTCATGAAAACACTGGCCTTTTAATTCATACTATATTCTCCCCATAATCAGTTGACTGTCTCATTACAGATACTTTAATTACTGCTATAACTCTACACAACTTACATGAATCTAATATCCATTCTCCCAGATCTCATATTTTTGCTCTGTTAACATTTATTACCAATACTACTTTAAACATTTTCTCTTCTTATACAATTTCCTTTCCCTGGCCCTAATATTTTCTTTCAAAGTGAACTCATCCAGCAACAAGAAATTAGAATAAGAAGAACAAAGTTACAAAGAGAAGATATGACACTTATGCAAGAACATCAACTAATTAATCCCCTAGACTAGACAAAGAAACTATGGATGATTAAACTCATGAAGATAAAACGATGGCCAGACAGCGAAAAAAAGCTACAAACCAAAAGAATAATCAGGAAAACATGCTGAATCCAATGAACAAACTAAAAACCAGGAAGGGACAGACCATTGGACAAGTAATTAAAGATCTCAGAACATATATTAGAGACCAACTTAATGAAGTAAAGGAAGAGTATAAAAATATGAAGAAAGCACTTGGAAAGGAAATTGCAGACATACACAAAAAGATAACAGATATGATGGGAATGAACACCACAGTTCAAGAAATCAAAAATACACCCGCAGCAAATAGCAGATTAGAAGAGGCAGAGGAGAGAATTAGCAACGTGGAAGGCAGTACATCGGAAATCAAACAGATATTAGAATTCATCGATAAAAAGATAGAAAAAAATCCAGCTAGGACTTAGGGACCTGAATGACAATGCAAAATGCACAAACATACGTATTATAGACATCCCAGAAGGAGTAGAGAAGGGAGAGGGGTCAGAAGGGGTGTTGCAGGAAATAATGGCTGAAAATTTCCCAAATCTACTGAGAGAGACAGATGTACATATCCAGGAAGCACAATGCACCCCAAACATCATAAATCCCAACAGGCCCACCCAAGGACATGTACTTGTCATATTATCCAATGCTCAAGACAAAGAGAAAATTCTAAAAGCATTAAGAGAAAAGAAAATGATCACATACAAGGAGGGTCCATAAGATTAAGTGCTGATTTCTCATCTGAAACCATGGAGGCAAGAAGGCAGTGGTATGCTATAGTCAACGCACTAAAAGAAAAAATTCCAACCCAGGATACTCTACCAAGCTAAACTAGCATTCAAAAATGATGGAGAGTTCAAAATATTCACAGATAAACAGAAATTGAAAGAGTATGCCAACAAGAAACCACCCCTTCAAGAAATACTAAAGGGAGCTCTGCAGGAAGAAAGGAAAATACAGGAGAGACAGAGTTTGAGGAGAGTGTAAGAGCAACAAAAAAGACAAAAAGAGAAGAAAAAAACAAACAAAATATGACAAACACAAGTCCAATCAAAATATGGCTAACATAAATAATTCCTTGAAAGTAATAACACTGAATGTCAATGGATTAAGCTCACCTATCAAAAGATTCAGACTGAGACATTGGATAAGGAAATATGACCCATCTATATGCTGTCTACAAGAAACACATCTTAGACCCAGGGATTCATGGAGGCTGAAAGTGAATAGTTGGAAAACAATCTTACAAGCAAACAATAACAAAAACTAAACAAAAAAAGCAGCAGTAGCTATATTTTTATCAGACAAAATGGACTTTAATTGCAAAACAATTGTGAGAGACAAAGAAGGATACTACATATTAGTGAAAGGGACAATCTCTCAAGAAGAATGAACAATCATAAATATTTATGCTCCTAACTAGGGCGCCTCCAAATACGTGAGGCGAACACTGGAAAAACTAAGGGAAAGAATAGATGCCTCTACGACTATAATGGGAGACTTTTTTTTTTTTTTAATATTACATTCAAAAAATTTGAGGTCCCATTCAACCCCACCGCCCCCACCCCCCACTCCCCCCACAGCAACACTCTCTCCCATCATCATGAAACATCCATTGCACCTGGTAAGTACATCCCTGAGCATCACTGCACCCCATAGTCAATGGTCCACATCATAGCCCACACTCTCCCACGTTCCATCCAGTGGGCCCTGGGGGGATCTACAATGTCCCGTAATTGTCCATGAAGCACCACCCAGGACAACTCCATGTCCCGAAAACGCCTCCCCATCTCATCTCTTCCTCCCATTTCCAGCACCCAGCAGCCACCATGGCCACCCTTCTCACGCCCATGTCACATTTGGTCTGTGGACATTGGATTGGTTGTGTCCATTGCACATCTATGTCAAGTGGGGGCTTGGATTCCACATGGATACTGGATGCACTCCTCCTGCTTTCAGTTGTAGACACTCTAGGCTCCATGGTGTGGTGGTTGACCTTCTTCAACTCCATGTTAGCTGAGTGGGGTAAGTCTAATAAATCAGAGTGTAGGAGTTGAAGTCTGTTGAGGCTCAGGGCCTGGCTATCATATTGTCAGTCCAGAGATTCAAATCCCCCAAATATATTTGAAACCCCAGCACCAACTACAATTCCAGTAAAGTAGCATGCGAGTCTTGTGAAAAGAGATCCCCTCTGAGTCCAGTTCCATCATGCAGAAACACCAACTCCAAAGAAGGGCCATCTGACATGGCAGTGAGCCCCATCTGTATAATGGAAATAAAGACTATCATAAGAGGATACTTCGAAAAAGTATGTTCCAACAAAAATGACAATTCAGAGGAAATGGAGAAATTCATAGAAACACATAAGCAGCCTATACTGACAAAAGAAGAAATTACTGATCTCAACAAACCAATCACAAGTAAAGAGATAGAATCAGTCTTTAAAAACCTCCCAACTAAGAAGAGCCCAGGGCCAGATGGCTTCACAGGTGAATTCTAGAAAACATTCCAGAAAGAACTAACACCAATCTTGCTAAAACTCTTCCAAAAAACTGAAACAGAAGGAACATTTTCAAACTCATTCTATGATGCCAACAATAAACAATACCCTAGTACCAAAGCCAAACAAAGACACCACAAAAGGAAAATTACAGACCAATTTCTCTAATGAACTTAGACGCAAAAATAATGAACAAATACTTGCTAACCATATTCAACAACACATTAAACGAATTATACACCATGACCAATTGGGATTCATTCCAGGTATGCAAGGATGGTTCAACATAAGAAAATCAATGAAAGTAATACACCATCTAAACAGATTGAATGAAAAAAATGACGTGATTATATTTATAGATGCAGGAAAAGCATTTGACAAAATACAGCACCCTTTCATGATAAAAACACTGCAAAAGATTGGAATACAAGGAAATTTTTTGAACATGATAAAGAGTATATATGAAAAACCTACAGCCAACATCGTTTACAATGGTGAAATCCTAAAATTCTTCCTCTAAGATCAGGAACAAGACAAGGATGTCCACTATCACGTCTTCTATTAAACATTGTCTTAGAAGTACTTCCACAAGGACTGAGGCAAGAACCAGATATAAAAGGCATTCAAATTGGAAACGAGGAAGTAAAAATTTCATTATTTGCAGATGACATGATCCTATACATAGAAAACCCTGAAAGGTCTCCAAGAATGCTTCTCGAACTCATGAGTTTAGTAAAGTCGCAGGTTATAATATCAATGTGCAAAAATCAGTAGCATTTCTGTACAACAATAATGAGCAAGCTCAGGAGGAAATCAAGAAACAAATATCATTTACAATAGTCAATAAAAAAATCAAATACCTAGGAATAAACTTAACTAAAGAGGTAAAGAACTTATACACACAGAACTACACAAGATTGTTCAAGGAAATCAAAGAAGACCTAAATAAATAGAAGAATATTCCCTGTTCATGGATAGGAAGACTAAATATTATTAAGATGTCTATCCTACCAAAACTGATCTACACATTCAATGCAATCCCAATAAAAATCAACACAGCATTCTTTAAGGAACTAGAAAAAAGTAATTGTGAAATTTATTTGGAAAGGAAAGAGACCCGCAATAGCCAAAGACATATTGAAAAAGAAAAATATAATTGGAGGAATCACACTACCTGACTTCAAAACATACTACAAAGCTACAGTAGTGAAAACAGCATGGTATTGGCATAAGGAGAGACACACAGAACAATGGAACCGAACTGAGAGTTCTGACATAGATTCTCATATATATAGCCATATAATATTTGATAAAGCCACCATACACTCTCAACAGGGAGAGAATGGCCTATTCATCAAATAGTGCCTGGAGAACTGGATATCCATATGTAAAAGAATGAAAGAGAATTACCATCTCACACCTTATACAAAGATCAACTCAAGATGGATCAAAGACCTAAATATAAGAGTCAAGTAATAGGAAATGGCTTCATGAACTTCACACCAAAAGCACACGCAGCAAAAGAACAAATAGATAAATGGGATTTCCTGAAAATTAAAGCCTTCTGGACCTCAAAGGAGTTTGTCAAGAAAGTAAAAAGGGAGCCTACACAATGGGAGAAAATATTTGGAAAACATATAACAGATAAGAGACTTATAACTTGCATATATAAAGAAATCCTATATCTTGAAAATAAAAAGATAAACAACCCATTTAAAAAATGGGCGAAAAGTTTAAACAGACACTTCTCCAAAGAAGAAATACAAATGGCTAAAAAGGACATGAAAAAATGCTCCAAATCTCTAGCTATCAGGGAAATGCAAATCAAAACTACAATGAGATACCATCTTATTCCCATAAAATTGGCAGCTATGAAAAAAACAGAACAGTACAAATGCTGGAGAGGATGTGGAGGAATGGGAACACTCATCCACTGCTGGTGGAAATGCATAAGGATCCAACCATTCTGGAGGACATTTTGGCTGTTGCTCAAAACTAACCATAGATTTGCCATATGACCCAGCAATTCCGCTGCTGGGTATATACGCAGCAGAACTGAAAACAAGGACACAAACTGATAGATGCACACCAATGTTCATAGCAGCATTGATCACTATTGCCAAAAGTTGGAATCAACCCAAGTGCCCATCAACAGATGAATGGATCAAGAAAATGTGGTATATACATACAATGGAATACTACTTGGCTTTAAGAACAAATACACTACAAACACATGTGATAACATGGATGAACCTTGAGAACCTTATATTGTGTGAAGCAACCCAGGAATTGAAGGACAAATACTACATGACATTAACGATATGAAATAAGTAAACACAAGGTGCCTTAGAGAGCTAGAGACTGGATGATAGGCTTACAGGAAATCGTGGTGTAGAGGAAGGATGTAAGCTGACATCTACATGGGTGAAATCTGTGATAAGCTGGAGGAAAATATGTGTACCCAGAAGGGATAAAATTGGGGCATAGTGTTACCTTTGGGTGGGGCTTTGTGGGCTTTAGGGGGGCTAGGGATAGGCAAATGGGTAATATTGCCAAGAAATTGGGGGGAGTTTGGGGCAACATACGAACATAGAAGATTGTCAGGTATTTGGTTGAGAGTATAATGCTGAGAAAACCTTTTCAAAAATATAATAAGGAAAGTTACCTGTTTAACTTCCTTAAAGGGGATAATCTGATGCAGGACAGACTCCTAGGGAATATGTGAATTCTCATTTTGCCAGAGAGGTTTATATCACTGGGTAGGGACCCATATAATGAGAGTGAAGGTATACCCACATCCTGGGGAGGACTGATGCCATCAAATAGAGGGACCTGTATCTCTCAAGAGAAATGGTGGCTCCCAGGGCATTAGGGCAGTTGAGCATGTCAAGCCCTCAACACTGTTGCAAGTATCTCTGAACATGGCTCTTCAAGAAATGAAGATGGACTGTCACTGTAGGCCCTAAGGGGAGAGGGAAATAGGTATTGAATAGATGGAACCAACATAACTGTGAGGGCAATAGAAGTTTTTCATAAGTGTACGCAAGGATGGATATAAGACATGTAAAATTACACCAAAAATACATAGGGGCTGATAGCCTAAAATGTAAATCATAATGTAAAACATAAGATAACTATAAATTTAGAAAATCGTATAGCCTAAATTATAAACCACAATGTAAACACAAATGTTACCTTGTTTGAAAGCTATTGTCTCAATGTCTGTACATCAGTTTCAGTAAATATGGTATGACTATGTTAAAAGATTATTGCTGTGGAAGGGAAAAGGTTTTCTGTTGGATATGTGGGAGTACTGTATATTGTATATATGAATTACTGTGATCTAAAACTCTTGTGAAGATAAGCTTAATAATTAGAAAAAAGAAAAGAAAAAGATAGGATGTTGAATTTTTCCAAATTAGTATGTACTCTATATCTAACCTTTAAACTCATTGCTATATTCCATTTTACTATTAAGGGAACCTGGCAATATATTGGGCTTCACTTTTCAGGAAGTTTTGCATCACAGAGTAGTTCAGCAATGGCAACAGAGGAATACTGGTGTGGTATGTTATTGACAGGGGACATATGGTTGACAGGGAGTTCTACAGGGCATATATGTTTGGATATTTTCTTAGTGGAAACAATTAAAAATAACAACTGAGGGAGTGCTGAATTCCTAACCAGGGAGCTCTATCACAGTCCCTAAGGGAACAGCAACAATCCCCCAAGTGCAATGGCAAAGACGTAAAAGTAATGAAGTTCCAACAATGAGCCCCTGATACTAATGACTATGCTTGTGAGTCTGTGCACCTGAAATAAGAGCAAGGCCTAAAGCAGTAGTGTGCCTAAGATTTACCTCCTGAGAGCCTCTGTGTTGCTCAAATATGGCAAGTCTCGAAGCCAAACTCAGCATGTAAATGCATTGCCTTCCCCACCCCCCCCACCCCCAGCATGGGACATGACTCCTGGGGATGAGCCTCCCTGGTGCTGAGGGATCACTACCGAGTACCGGCTGATGACGTAACTAGACAATGACTTTGAATAAATGGTTCAACTCGGACCAGCAGAATATCCCTGTCTACATATAATAACAGGAGTTAAAAATGCTTTTTGGCCTAAATCAAGGGGGAAATGGAAAGGACAAATGAGTTTATATGGCTATGAGTCTCTAAAAAAGAGCCTGGAGGTTATCAGAGGGTTTGCCATTATGCACACCTGAGCAGAGTCTCAGAGACAGATAAAGTAGATACAACCCCAGGTATTGGTTCTTCTGAGGGATACAGAGACCCACAGGTCTTATGGTCATGGCAGATGGAGTTCAGTGCCATGTCAGTTGGCCCTTCTTTGGAGTTTGTGTTTCTGTGTGATAGACCTGGACTCAGATATGATCTCTTTTCACAAGCTTTTCCTGTTACTTTATCAGAATTGTAGTTGGTGCTGGGGTTTAAGATATTTCTAGGGCATCTAAATCTCTGACATGACCACGTGATAGTCAGGCCCTGAGCCTCAACAGACTTCAGCTCCTACACTCTGGTTTATTGGACTTACCCCACTCAGATAACATGGAGATGAAGAAGGTCAATCACCACACCATGAAGCCTAGAGTACCTACAACTGAAAGCAGGAGGAATGCATCCAGCATCCATGTGGAATCTGAGCCCCCTGTTGACATAGATGTGGAATGGACACAACCAATCTAAGGTCCACAGGATGGAGGGATAGAATATGGATTAGAGTGGATTTACTGATATTCTATTCATGAACTATTGTGGTTAGTATTCAAAGAAAATGTGGCATTGGTATGGAAAAAGTGGACATGGTGGCTGCTGGGTGTGGGGAATGGGAGTAAGAGATGAGATGTGGAGGCATTCTCGGGACTTGGAGTTGTCCTGGGTGCTGCTGCAGGGACAATTACTGGACATTGTAGATCTTCCCATGGCCCACTGGATGGAACGTGGGAGAGTGTGGGCTATGATGTGGACCATTGACCATGAGGTGCAGCGATGCTCAGAGATGTATTCACCAAATGCAATGAATGTGTCATGATGATGGAGGAGAATGTTGCTATGGGGGGAGTATTGGGGTTAGGGGGATGGCGGGTACATGCAGACCTCATATTTTTTTAATGTAATATTTTTAAAAATGAATTAAAAAAATAAAAACACAAAACAAAACAAACTCCATTTCCCTTTCTCTCTTGATAGCCATTTGGCCCTTTGTGTTTTTAGTATTGTTGAAATTGAGTGTTTCCTGATACTGGTTTGGCCCTTGTTGTGTACCATCAGTTTTCCCTCAGGAAATAGCTGAGGTGTGAACAAAGTGCAGGGTGACACAGAAGGAGGGTTGCTGATGTTGGTGGTGCTGGGGGTAGCAAATGGACGTGACAGTGGAGGAGACCTTGGTACTGCAGATAGAGCTGCTCGCTGAGAAAGGGCACTTGGTAGGAGAAGCAAGGGCTTCCCAGCAGTGGGAAATGGAGCCAGGGACCCAACCCTGGAGGGCACTTCAGGATCAGCTGAGTGGTAGATGGCACCAATAGCCAATTCTCCTGCACTCCCGGCCACCCACAGGAATAACCGTCCCTGCTCCTCTGCTGGTGATTGCATGTGATCAAGGAGCCATGTGTGACTCTTCAGGCAGAAGCATGTAAGCACCCATGGCCAGGAGCTCCAAAGACTTCACACTGAAAGGACAACAGCCTGACTGGTGACCCTCCCTCCACTTGGGTTCCTGAGACTGGACTGAGCAGAGCCTCCCTGCCACACACACACACATACACACACACACACACACCCCTTGGCATGGGAAGTCTATTTACTTTTAGCCACTGTCTCAGTTTGCCAGGGCTAGTCTGACAATGCCCCAGAACTGCTTATTTAAGCCCCCAGGTTGAAGGTTCTATCATGTGCCTCTCTGAGAGTGATCAGATCAGGAAGGAAAGGCTTGGCCCTGTGGATGCAATCCTTAGCAAAAGGGCACTGACCATCACTAGCCAAAGCCAATTAGTCTATGGGGTGTAGCAGTGCTCCAAAATGTATTCACCAAATAGAATGAATGTGCCACACTAATGAAAGAGGTTGATGATGTGGGAGGAGTGGAGTGAGGGGGGTGGGGGTATATGGGAACCTCTTATATTTTTTGAATGTAACATTATTTGTGATCTATGTATCTTTAAAAAATACAACTAAAAAATTGATGGGAGTGGGGAGTGGAGTATATGGGAACCTCTTATGTTTTTTAATGTAACTTTTTGTGTGATCTATTAACTTTAAAAAAAGATATTTAAAAGATTAAAAATTAAAAACCAAACAGTAATTAGAGCTCCACTGACCCAGGGCTTACTGTGAGCCACTGTATGCATGCTAATTACATTCATTCTTATAAGTGGTCCATGAGGTCGGTTCTGTTTGATCTGTCCTAGAATGGCAAAGTGAGACAGAGAGGCTGTGACTTGTGAAGGCTCCATAGCTAGTCACCGTAGCGCTGATACTTCCACCCGGGACTCCTCAGCCTGGGATGCTAACCAACACACTGACTACTGTTAACTGTGCTCCAAGGAAATTGACTTAGGAAGTAATTTGATCAGCTTTGCTAGGGGCTGAACTTACCTGCAATGAATTTTGGGGCAGTTTGGTCCTTCAGCAAACCTGTAGTACAGAATTCACACTCTTTATGATCAATGATCCCAAGGTTGGAGAAACTGCGCCTGGAGCCCTGGAGTTGATCAAATACCAGTGCCCATAATCCCAATACCATGGTGTGAACATTGGTACAAATGGACTTTGAAATGCCTTTTGCTGTTCTTGCTGCTTTTAAGGCTCTTTTCTTTAGATTTTAATTAATATTTATTTCAGTTGCATAATTTCCTTTTGGCATACACAAAGCTCCAGGACTTGAATTTGCCTGTAACCCCAGCTAATCAAAACGGCCATGAAATGCTTTAAACACATAAAATCCCATTTGAATGAATGTATTCTAAAGACAATTCCCATTTTACAGGCGGCAGTAAGGCATTAGAGCAGGAGTCAGCGACTTTCTCTGTGAAGGGCCAGGTGGGAACTCTCCTGTCCCAGGGGCTCTGTCACTATCACTCAACCACGACGTCCTACACAGGGAGGATAGAGAAATGAATGGGTGTGGCTATGTTCTAATAAAACTTTATCAAAACTGGCTGGGGGCCAGATTTGGCCCACAGGCCTTAGTGTGCCTACAGTGTCATATAGAAAGGCGTGCTTATGGCTCATTCTTGATTTTCCTCCAAGGGGCAGATCCCCAGTCACTTCCTACCTCCAGGCCCCTCTCCGGCCCTTGTTCAGTCAGCCCTGGAAGGTGGGACTGCTTATCAGACCTGCAAATTCAAGAAGGAGATACTGAGTCTTCAGGCTCACTCTGCCCTTCTTCGTCTTGGGCCTGGCCCGCAGGGGGCAGGGGCTCTGCTCTGCATTTCTACCACATTCAAGCTTCAGAAACCACAAGCCCCACTGTGCAGTCCTCAACAGTACTTTCCATCAGTGACACCCTATCAAGGAGCAATCTACAATCCACCTTAGGGTGCTATGGAAAGGGACTCCTCAAAGGTACAAACAAAATGGTGTAGCATGGACTCTCTTTGTTATTCTGAAAATCCAGATGAATTTTATATTCTCTCGATAAAGAAGCATTGAACAACTTCAGACACCAAGAGTCCTGGCTTTTTCACTATTATCACATGATGGCCATCAACTCACTGGCAGTATCATAGGTACCATAGACTCAAAATGTAAACCCCATTTAATAAGTGAAACTATTTACAGTTGTTCAAAACCTATTGCTCACAGGAAGAAAATACATGAAGTGTGTGTTGGCAGAAGGTCGGGAACCCTTCCGTTCCACCCCTCTCCGTTTCAATGGCCAGCAGAGACAGGTACCTTGTCAGATGGCCCCAGAAGTCCCCTTCCTTCCTTGCTTCCTCCATCCAGTCCTTCCACATGCTAGAAGCCAGGCAGAGGGGTACCTTGAATTTAAGAGACATCCCGGGGGGCAGGCTGAGGGCCATAGTTGCTTCAACTGGAAACTAAGCTTCTATGTGTGAAGTGAAGCTCATGAGACTCAAGAGGCCTCCCACTAGTACTCCAGCGAGAGTTGACCAGAACTGGGGACTCACCTGGGCACCACTAATACTGGGTGGCTAGGAGAAGAGGAAGGAGGCATTTTTTGGAATTATTTTCCACACCATTAACTTCCTTTCCAAGGGAATCTGTGTTCCACATTATGGGTTGAGCTGTGTGCCCCAAAAAGATACCTTGAAGTCCTAATCCCAGGTACCTGGGAACATGAACTTTTTGCAAAAGCATTACTGCAAGCAGAATCATTTAAACTGAATGAGGCCGACTGCAGTGGGTGGACCTTTAGTCCAGGATGGCTGCTGTTTTTAGAAGGGAGGTGTGGGCACAGATAGAAGGGGAGTGCACCATGGGAAGAGAGACAGAGCAGGCCATAGGGTGACTGAGGAGGCACTGAAAACCGAAGGCTTGTTGGCAAAGGGACAGGTGCCCCAGCGGCCAGGACTGACCCACCAGAACGGCCCACACACTTGAGGCTTCAGCCTGCAGGGCTGAGAGAGCGGTTCCTGGAGTTTTTAGCCACGTAGTTCATGGCACTTGTGACAGCAGCCTGAGAAAAGTGAGATGTCCCTCTTCTGGCACTACCATCCCTCCAGGATGGCTGAGGGATAGCCCAGGTGCCCAGCTGTCCGCCAGGCTGAGGGTCCTCAACCAAGGCTTTTATCTAATCAGATGCCTTGAGGAACGCCCTGGGGACGGACAGAAACAATGTTGAAAAGAAAGGAATGGGTGACCTGGACAACTCTGAACACCCTTCTCTTCCTTCCTTCTGCCCTCTCTTGGGTGCTTCCGGTGCTTAGACCCCAGAGCTCTTCCCACCACGCACATCTTCCCAGAGGGGCCGGGCCAGATGGTGCAGACCTATTCCTGGTTCTTGGTGGGTGGAAAGGCGGCTCGAGGGTTCCAGGGACCCAGGACCGTCCATCAGCCTGGCTGCTTATTCACAGCCCCGGGAACCACCGCACATACTGCTCAGGGGAGCGGTGCATCTGTGTCTCTCAGTAATAGAAGCTCTGCTCTTCAGGGTCCAGGTGCCTGTCCCAAAGACCCGCGGAGCAGCCCCTGACCCCTCCACTCCCAGGCGCCCCATGGAGTCTTCCTCCCTGGTGAGCAATCCCCGCCCCCTCCAGTCACTTGACCTTCCCGGCAGACCTTTCCCAGTATGATGTCCTGCTCCCACCCCCACAGAAGCATCCCCCACCCTGCCCGGGCCCCGCCCCCACCCCCTGCCTGGTCCCCAGACCCCTTCCACGCGGTGCCGCTGGGTGTCCAGTCCCCCTCCGGGTGGCACAGCCCCGCCCCAGCCGCTCCCTGGCAGGGGAGCCCTGCCCCCAGCACCGCCTCACCCCCGCCTATCGATGCCGCCCCTCCCGTCTCACCCTGGCCTGGCAGGAGAAGTCGCTGTGCTCCTCGGGGTCCAGGCGCCGCGGCGGGAAGTAGCTGAAGGCGGACAGCGCCGAGATGGGCGGCGGCCGGGGCTTGCCCCGCAGCGTGGCGGCGGCGATCTCCTCGTCCCCCAGGCCGCCCCCTCCAGCTTCTCCGCCCAGGCCAGGTCGGTCTCACCCGGCCGGGGGCCCCTCCCGAGTCCGCCTGGCTGCCAGGCGCCCGCGTTCGGCAGTTGCCGGGAAACCGCGGCCTCTTGTCACAAAGCTGGGCGGGGAGCGCAGGGCTGGGGGGCAGGGCCAGGGGCGCAGGGCCGAGGGCTCAGCCGGGCTGGGGATAGGACCGTGCCCTCCCGTCTCCCTGCGGGTCCCTGGAGCGCCCACTTGGGACGCGAGGAGCCGCGTCTGCTGGACTGGGGGCCTGCGCCGGCTTGCCCTTGCCCTTGAGCTCGCGGAGGGTCCCAAGCGGGCTGTCTGGAAGAAGTGCAGGCCACCCGCGCTGCATCTGAAACCCTCCGGGAGCCGCGGAACACTAGTGGAAGAAAAAGGTGGAATTCATTGCCATCGTAGAATTAACTCAGTGTGTCCGCAGCAGCATCGTGTCAACGTGCAACGAATCAATTTTCAGCGCCTCGGTCATCATGAGGGATCACCGCTCACGGTACTGGCAGGTGCGAGTGTGCAGCGGCACGAATCGAATCCAGCCAAGTAATATCTGGGAAAACTGAGCTGTTCCGCAGCGCTCTGCTGTTTCTTGAGTCAAATGCTGGTTCAAGAGGTGCGTTCCTTTTGTCGAAAATTCACTTAATTCTAAAGCCTCGAATGTGTGTGTGTGTATCAGTAAAAAGGAAAAGGGGAACAAAACTGGCCTTGGGAATACTTTAACCAGGGTGGCTCTAGGAAGACCGGCTTGAAACATAAATGATAATGAGGAGCCAGACTTGGGAAATCTGGGGAACAGTTGGTCATTCCAGGCAGAGGGAAGAGCATCTGTGGTGGCCCTGAGGCCGAGCCCATTGATGTGCAGGCGGCAGAAAGGGAGGACAAGGACGGTGCAGCTTTCAGAAGGGGTAGGCAGCAGGGAGTGCAGGTGGACAGGCAAGCAGGGGAGGGGTCGCTCTCAGGCTGGGACCAACGAGCACCCCTATCAGGGGGCTTCTTGCCCGCAGGTCCTTGCTGCAGGCAGAGGTTTTAGAGATTTTTCAGTACCATGTCCTTGATGCTAATTAACAAAAACAGTAACCACACATTCACATTGGCACCCCTAGAAGTAGAGGACCCTAGAAGTATGGTACCCCTAGAAGTAGAGCACACTAGCAGTAGGGGACCGTAGAATTATGGCACCCTTAGAAGTATGACCTAGCAACCCAGTCTGTGCTTCTCCTACCCCTCCTTACACGTACCCTCACCAAAAGCTGTGTCAATAAAATCTGACTGGAAAAGAAAGCACCCTAGCACCTCTATGAGAAGCGACGATAGCACCTGCCATTGACTAAGCATTCCCTTCACTGTTTGCCAGGTGCTGCCCTAAGCAATTCCATGGCATGTTTCATTGACTATCCTCCACTATTTAGACTACACTTATTTGAAATTTTGGGGATATCTCAGCCTCCAGACGTGCTCAGTTCACCAATGAGCCAAAATCCCCTCTGGATTTGTGGCCCTAGCCCTTGTGGTGGTGTAGCATTTTTGGAGGGAACTGACTGCTCTTCTTCCCCAGGACTATCTCAACTACACTGATTTCTGCTCCTCCCTAGTTTTCCTTCCATCTGACAAGCATTCCCCAAGTTCCTTATGCACCAGCCTACGAAGGCTTGGAAGGCAGCAACTTCAGGACCACACACTCCACAGGCATCTCTCCCAGCAGCACCATCCCTCTGCTTCCAGGCCTGGCTCAGGCAAAGTGCTTCTTCACTGGGAGGAAGGTAAACAGTGCAAGAGAAACTGCTCCCCTTTTGCTCAGCCGGAACTGTCAGTGTATCGTTCTGCAGCTACTGCTCTGCCCAGCAATTACAGGATCCAGGGACCATCCAGAGTTTCATGGGTGGCGAATAAATCTAAGCTTTGCTGCCCCCTACTGACCAGAGAATACCTCCATTGCTTAAGAGGTGATGCTCACAAGTACAGCTCCTTTTAATCATTTTCCTTTCTCTGCTTTAATTTTGAAGACTAATGGCAAGAAGATGCTGTGTTCAAAATTATCTTCAAATGCATGGCTCCAACACTTCCAACAGGGACACTGGGAAATGTCTTGCTAATCTCTAACCATTTATGTGAATGTCACCTGAAATTCTTCAGGGTCATCATCAGAGACCAGTGCTACGCAGTGAATACTAAAATGGTTTGAATCTTGGTTTCACTTGCTACTAGATGTCACCTGCTTTGTCTAACACCACTACAGGGTTGGTGGGCAGACTATATGAGGAAATTCAGATGGCCCCAGCATTATCGCCCATTTGGCTTGTGTCTATAGAAATATTAGAATTAGATATACATGAGGATTTGGGTCGTAAGGACTGGACTTTGAAATCTAACAACTTGTCAAATCCCTCCTCTTATAGTGGGATGGTTAGTGAACACAGCAGTCATGTACTCAGTAGCTTAAATTTTTCATAACAAGCACATGCATTCTTGCAGGATGAAACATTTTAAGCAGTTGCAGAGGGAGCGCCAGCCCCATGGCCTGACTTTGCTTCATGCTTTGCACAGTGTGCTGCAGCCGGCGCCATGTCTCAGATGCTCCCCATCCACGGCAGCCTGCAACTCAGGAACCCACCCAAGGGCCTCCTCTCACTCCCTGGGTTGGCCTGAAGTCTCCTGCACTCCCGCAGAGGTTTGCAGAATGCCGGCTGCACATCACTGGAATGTGGGCTCACTTATATCTTTGTCCCACACAACTGCTAAGGCAAGCACAGGGGGTCTTTTCTCCTTTACCCTGGAGCACTTAGCACAACACCTGCAAGTGGGAATCCCTTATATGATAGATGTGTGAAGTGCGCAGGGGGAGGCCAGATGAGGCAAGGGCTCCATGGAGGAGGGAACTGAAAGAACAATGCAGGAAAAGGCCATGATGGATGAGGACCTGAGTGGAGAGGGTGGAGGAATGTTCTAGGCTGCACGTTTTCTTCACAGTATTCACAACCACATTACCAATGTGCATGGCAATGTAGTCAGGTCTCCCCTCTTTAAACTCTAAACTCAGGGTTTACTTTCATACCAAGGGTGAGCTGAGAAACAAGGAGGATGGACTAGAGTTGTGGGTTGGTGGGGGAGGGCTGCAAGGTGGGGCAGAGAAGGACAAGAGAACTCACAGAAGGCAGACGTGACACTGGGCTTGGTCTTGGTAGCAAAGAGGGACTGTGGAAGGGTTTCTGAGGCATAGAATGATCCAGAACAGGGCTCAGGCCCAAAGCCATGAACTGCATGAACTGTAAGTAAGTACCGCTAAGAACTGTAAATGAGACCACTTCACATGTTTCCAAGATGTGAGAGTCCTTTCAGCCTGGCCCCCAGGTGAGTGGCAATTCACTTGGGCATATGAACACATCCGAATTGATTGCATCTCTCTCCCGGTCAATCTTTAATTTGCTTCTATATGTCTCATTCCTTCTCTGCAAAGAAGCATAAAATTTTAAAGGGAACTTAGAGCTCTAGAACTCATAGAGTTTCAATAACCTATGCTAAAGATAAAAAAAAAACTTAAAAAGTAAAGATAAAGAGATCTAAAAAGTTACATGTGATGGTTAATCACCATCCAGTTGGTGCCGAGTCATTGGATGATGCAAACCCTGGCCTGCCACTGTGAGGACATTCTGTTGGTGACTTTAGCTTATTAGGCAGTTGGTTGCATCTAAGGCTGGTTACATCCACAAACAAGGGTGACTGCCTTCAGCAAGGAGGGGAGTCCCATCACCCCAGCAGCTGGAGGTCTTAAAGCAACACCAAGTCTCTCAGCAGTCACAACTCCTTTCTCTACTTCTCCAGCTTCTCCCGAGGAAGTCATCTCCTGTGCTGTTTCCAATGCATGGCCTGCCCTAGGAAATCTGAACTTGCCTATCCCTAGGGTCACTAAGCCAATTCTACTAACAAATCCCTTCCTATTTACATATGGCCCCATATCCTATTGGCTGTTTCTTCAGAGAACCCTAATACTGGTAGAAATGCAGATATTACTAGCTAATATGTCCTGTGATTACTTTGAGGTGGGCCTTTTGCTAAACGTTTTTATGTGTATTAACTCATTTCATCCTTATTTTCTGATTAGCCATTTGGAAATGAGGCCCAAGGTTATACAATTTGCAAGAGAGGTTGAAATCAATCCCACGTGCCTGACTCCTGAACACAGATTCGCAGTCCTCTGCTGCATCGCTGCTCAGACCAGGTTCAAGTCTCATCTTCACCCGTGGTTCTATATCCAAGGCAGGCATTGACCATCTCTGAGCTTTGGAGAGGGAACATTGCCCAAGTCCAAGGCCCCTGGAAATCATACAAGCCTGTGTTCAAGTGCTTAGCATGGAGCTCTGCACAGAGCAGGTGCAAAGTAAATGGCAGCTACTTACCCTGTTCAAGGTCCCAGAAATAGCCGGAGGTAGAAACCCAGTCTGCTAACTCTGCAGCCCTTTCCACACCTGCCTGCCTTGTCTCACTCTCCCCTTAAGCTTTAACCTGACTGTAATTGGAGAGTGAAGCATCTGTACTTCACTAAATGCAATGTAATTCACTCATGATTTACGTTTTAGAAGATTTCCCCCACAATCAAACCTGCCCCCTCACAACCCTCCCTAAATTTACTTTACTTCATTGTACATTTAAAATAAAAGCTCGTGAATACATATATACTTAAAGATTTTATTTTAATTGACTCCCCCCCAGTTGTTTGCACTTGCTGTCTGCTCATCTTCTTTTTAGGAGGCACTGGGAACAGAACCTGGGTCCTCCCATGTGGGAGGGAGGCACCTAATTACTCAAACCACCTCTGCTCCATTTGATATGTCTCATTGTGTTTCTTCACTGTGTCTCTTAGTTACATCACTCACTGCATCATCTGGTTGCATCAGCTCACTGTGTCACCTTGTTGCATCAGCTCACCAAGTCCGCTCGTCCTGTCAGCTTATTATTTGGCTCATCCTCTTTAGGAGGCACTGGGAACTGAAACCGGGACCTACCACATTGTGGGTAGGAGTCCAGCTGCTTAAGACACATTCACTTCCCTGTATTTTATTAAAGGATTTTTTTCTGTATCGTTCTATAATTATAAATATTATAGTAGTCTAAAGTGCAGTCATCTGTTTTCCCATTGCTCCTCCTCACCATACATTATATATGCTAACAAAGTACATCAGGACATGGGGAAAAATATTTCTTATATTTGTAAAAAGAGGAAATGAAGTTCTCTAAAGAGCATACTCTTTTCATTTAGCAGATAACTGTTACAAGATGGCAGATTTAAAAATAGTCATTCATTGTATTCCTTTATTGTACTTGATCAGTTCTGTTTGACATATAAAGTCAAGTATCTATGATACTAATATTAAATTGAACTTTAATTTTAAATCAATCACTGACACTTGGTATACACAGTATAGGGAAAATAAAGGCTCCTTCCATGTCTCTGTAAGATCTGGACAGATCCTTTTCAGATCACCAAATAGTCCATAATTCTGCAAAATGGCTAATTCACAAATAAGGCTCTTTTTATACTGACTCCCATAAAAACACAACTCCTTTCATGATCTGAGTTCTGAAGTCACTATTCCTTCTTGTCAGCACTGAACCCCAGGGATTTGAGAAAAGAATTTTCTTGATCAATATTTGACAAATTCAAGCCTTGATTTTACCATCTCAGCCTCATGAAAATGGATCAGTTATGAGAAGAAGAAAGAAAAAAGGAACTGGCTAGTATAATCCTTCATAACTGAAATTACCATGTTGAACTTGTTTGTCTCTAACAACCTGCCCACCAACACTTGCACACACATAAGAATGGAAGCTCCTTGAAGGCAAAGTCACAGTTTTCTTACTTGTTTACTCCCAGAGCCCAGAACAATGCCTGGCACATAATAAGAGCTCAATAAATATTTGTTGGTTAAATAAGAGGGATATTTAAAGAAGGATCAAACATGATTCCTGTCCTCAAAGACACAAACAATACAAGAAGTATGCAACAAGCCAAAGCAGAGTGTGTGAAGAAAATCAGCATTCCAGCCCTCAGAGGAGTTCAGGGTTTTAGTTTGTGGGGAAAGAAGAGTCCTGAGTTGGGTGCTAATGAATGGACAGAATTTAGCCACAGGGAGATGCTGTCTGGAGGGAGAGGGAGCACTGGGCAAAGGAGCAAGGCAAGAGAGAATGGAGTGGATTAGGTGGGAGGGAAGAGACCACCAGCTTGGAGCCAGGTAACAAGGTGCAGCCTGCAGGGGTCGCAAAAGTCAGAGCAGAGGAGGTTCTACTGTATCCTGTGAGTAGGAAAGAGACAAGGTTTTTGATAACAGGCTGGCATGCTGAGGGTTTTCAGAACATTAGCCTGGGGTGTGCAAGATGAACTGGACAAGAGTAAGCCAGAGAGGAAACCGGGGAGCAGACTAGCACCAATACCTTAGAGAACTTGGGAAACTCATCTACATTCTAGTCACTCATCATCATAATCCTTATTAAGTAACTTACAAAGGAAACAATAAGGTCTTAGGCATTAGGGAGTGATGAAGATATTGGTTTTAGTGAGTCATCTTGTCCATTCTTTCCCTTATACCAGGGGGAAATTAAAACAGATATTTCAATAATTTAATAACTCTAAAAACAGAGTTGAGCATATCTTATGAAGAATATAGGCATGTTCTGCTTTTGGAAAACTGAAGGTAAGAAAATTCCATATTTCAAAACAGAAGCCAAAGATTTATAAAAAATATCCGGTACCCAGAAAAGCCTAATTAACAAAGTGGGTACTTAAATTAGAGATATGAGATTCTTAGACCACTGGGCTAGCAGACTACTTAGGACCCTGGAAAAAGCAAGTTTGAATTAGGGATTACTTTGGGGGTGGGGGAAATGGAACCATACAAGGACAACTTGATAATCAAGTAACTGGAAGTGGCATTGTTTAATAGCCTCTTTTCCTAGTAAATTTTTGCTGTTAAAATCTTTTGAGGCCATTAATGCGTAGTGCTACACTGAAAAAAAAACGAAAAATAAACTTATTTTTTATAACAATCCAAAACATTCTTAATATTTTTTGGCCAGTGTTTACTCAAGATTTGGCTTTTCCTAATGGCCAATACTTTCACGTCAATCACAAATCTGTTACTTTTAGTCTACTGAAAATGTACTCGGCTTTATTAATGATGCTATTTATAAAATATTATAAGGAATTTCAAAAAGAAATATCCTGAGAAGTAGTTTTAATTTCTGAAATCATCTATTTTTCTCACCCTTTTAAGAAAATAATCCTTGCCAATTCACTTCAACAGGCCTTGTAACGTAAAAACCACAATAGTTTCTTTATCTTTTGTGTACATCTTCATCAACTGTAAAAGGTAATACAAATCCTTCTTTATCTAATTTAATTTCAATATCTGGTGAGAGAGGAAAAAAGTCTTCATGTGATACCCTCACAAACACTATCTTCCTTTACTACTTTGTTCTATTTTGATTTCTTCCAAACTATTTATCAATAGGACAGAAGGCTGCAAAGAAATGACCACAACCAAATGAGGATGTTCACTCACTCAGCTTCAAGAACAAGCCTATAACCTGAAATTAGGGAGGCTTCCTGGGCTAAAGCAAGGAGTATGTCCTGAAATTAGCCAGGAGCAGTAGGAACCACCCACTCTCTCCTTCTTCTTACAAATGGTGGCACACTCTCAATTCAGACAGTGAAGAAAACCTTCTAAGTTCAGCAAAGTTAGACACCTATGCAGCTCAACCCATCCATCTCTTCCATGCCTCCTGGCAACTAATGAAGCCCATGACTGCAGCACCCCATCACTGCAACATGTGGCCAAGGGAGTGGCTGGAGTTCCCTTCCAGCCCTCTGGTGTATGCCATTCCTTCTTTAGAAAGGACCATGAGAGCAGCAGAGGTGGAACATGTGACATGAAGCCTATCAGAGATGGTCCTCTTTGAGATGACATTTAATTGATGAAAGGAAGGATTTGGACTTGAAGTCACCATAGCCCAGTAGCTATTTCCGGGATGATTCATGTGCTTACATCTGTGCTAATGTGGTAGCCACCAGCAATGGGAGGCCTTGGAGCACTTGAAATGTGATATATGACTAGGGAAATGAATTTTAAATTTTACTTATGTTTAATTTAAATTTAAGTAGCCATCTGCACTAGTGGCTACTATACTAAACAGCTCAGGCCTAAACTATAAGAGCAGCTAAGCAGACATGAGCACTTCTTGTGTTATTCCCTCAATTATACCCTCTTGCCATAGGTGTTTGAGGTCAATATTCTTCTTACTCACATTTTACAGATGAGGAAGTAAAGAAAAAGGTTAAGAAGGGCTAAATACACTGTGCAAAGACATTCTGCTGATCTGTGGCAAGCTGGATTCAAATACAATCTATATACTATATTCTACCATCTACACTCTAGAGCCTCATGCGGGGCAGGGAAGATTCCATTTTGCATTCTGTGGCTACTAAGCTCCACCTGTCTCCCAAAGAGATAACAACCACTAAGGTTCTGTAAACAAACTCCCTGGTACTTACCTATTGTATACCAATAGGGTGTTACATTTTGGAAGCAAAGTAGATCTTGCTCCTAAAAGGTCAACCAATGCAATCACTAAAGATTTATGAAAGTGAAAATCCACAGGGGTCTCCAGGGAATGGTATGGAATAAGAAATGATTTCACTTGATATTTAGGAAGAAGTTTGGGACCCTAAAAATTATATATACAAACATGAGAGAGATAAACAAGATACAAAACCAGAGAATAAAGTGAAGGTAGTGAGTTACCTATGTATAAAAGTTTGATACAAAATTCCTTTAATAAATGATGCTTTTCCAGGACTTAGGACTGATACCTTTCTTAACACAGCAATGAAAAATATCCTCACTATACTTCAAGTCTAATAGCTCAAAATATCTTTAAAATGTGTTTTAGAAGTGGTCACTGAAAAAAGAACAATAAACATCACGACAATGCTGTCAAGTTCAAGAAACATCTCTGAAATTCTCAGAATTGCTTTAAGGACCTGAAGGACACTCAGTTAAATTTTTTAATCCAAGAAGAAATGATAAAACTGACATCTCAATTCAATAAATAAAGGATTGCAATGGAACAAATAGTGATGGAAAATTGGTTATCTGTCTAGAAAAGAACAGGTAAACTCCTACCAAACATCAGACTGTGGGCATATCTCCTTTTACTGAGTTTTGCTTTATTGCACTTTGCAGATATTGTGTTTGTTTGTTTTTTTAAATAAACTGAGGGTTTGTGGCAATCTGTGTCAAGCAAGTCTATCAGTGCCAGTTTTCCAATAACGTGTGCCTTCTTCATCAGTGTCACATTTTATTTTGCCCATTTTCCAACAACATGTGCTCGCTTCATCTGTGTCACATTTTAATTGAGGTATATGTATTTAAAAATAAAAAATAATGTTATAGCATACTTAAAAGTCTATAGTATATGTGCACTGGGAAACCAAAACATGCATGTAACTCACTTTATTATGGTGGTCTGGAACTGAACTTGCCAAATCTCTGAGGTATACCTATATAATAAATCCCAGGTGGATTAAAGATCCAATGGGGAAAAATTAGTAAAATATTTGCACTAACACATATTTAGTGAAATAATCTTATGCATGATGGGAAAGTCAGGAACCATTAAATGACATGTAGATTTGGCCACACAAATCTTAAAAACACAAGGCAATAGAAAGATGAATGAGGGAGCAGGAAGGCAATTCCTAGAAAATACAAATGGTCAATAAACATTTGACAAAATGCTCAACTTCATTATTGCTCACTCAAATGCAATTTAAATACATGACAAGACACCCTTTTCAACTGAATTGCGTGGCAAAAGCTAACAGGACAAAAAAACTGTACAGTGGAGGTGGGGGTGACCCAGCCACCTTCACTCTCTGCTGGGGAGGTGGGACATCTACCATTCAGAATCACTATCTACTGACATTACACTAATAGTCCCACTCTTAGCATTCTAGTCTGAGGCTTGAAGGAGCATGGGCCCCAGTAGAATGACATGCAAGGATGTTTACTACAGCATTGTGGATAGAGACCAAAGATGGAAAGAACCTGAAAGATTATAAGCTGGGTAACTGGTGAGTAAGTCCCATAAAATACTACACCACTTCGAAAAAGAACGTATTTGATCCACACATATTGGTCTTGAGGAAGGTCTATGTATACTGAACATAAGGGTAATTATATGATACACTGGACATAACAAAGAGAAAAGAAAATTGGTTTCCATATTTGTGTACGTTTGGCATAGAAAGCACAGTTACAAATTTGTTATTTCAGGGAATTGAGGTGGTTGGGGTTAACTAATTTTAGTGTTTATCTTTATAGGCCTTGGCATTGTTAAAATTTTTTTAAAAGAAAAGAGTAATGACTTTTTATATATTTAGCTTTTACCAGAATATGATCCTGAGTCAAGTTTGAAGGACACAGAAGAAGGTGTTGAAGTCTGTTGAGACTATTTCCAATCACACAAAAAAGGTGTGCTGTGAAATTTATGAGAGGGAATCTTTATAGCACAGATTCTAAACTAAAGTTTCCCAGAGAAGAGTGAAATTTCTGACTTGGTTTAAAAATGCACTCAGAAATAATTAGGATTTGTAGAGTTCAGAGATTCAGACTTTTTAATCAAATGGCTATTGTGCATGCTAAACCCTTTAAAACCCTTGAAGTGAATCAAGGAATACTAAGACTCATACACCTTCAACACTTGAAACCATCTAGAAATCTCATATAGCGGGAACTGGTCCTATAGGACAAGACAGAAATGGGGTCAATTTACCAAAGAAAAGGCCAGCTATTACACATAGCTCCAAGTAAATGAAAGTTTTCCCTTTTAATAAAGTTATGGAGACAAGTCAAAAGAGAAGTGACTTAGTTTTCAGAAGGGGCACAAGAAAACTGTTTGCCCTCAGTGAAATAATGCCATATACTTTTTGTTTTTACCTTATAGAAAGGATATTCTAGAACTGAGGATAAGTACAGTTGTGTCAGTTGTGCTAGACTCAGTCTGTCCAGACATGATTCTTCACCTGAAATGAAAAGCATTCCAATCAGTTTCGTTTCAATTTTCCTACTTGTAATGAAAAAAATCATGAACATCCAGCACTAATTAATTCATTCCAGAAGTGTGATGGATTTTTAAGTGACACTAGAAAATGAACTTGTTAGAATTATGCCCTCATGCTTGCTTAACCAGTGACATCTTATTTTGACTTCTACAAACCCAAGCTCCTAACTTCTGCCCCTTGTTGGGAGTCAGGCAGTTACAGCAGCAGACGCCTGCTAATGGGAGCATCTCGATGATCCCCCACAGGAGCATGAATGGTCTGTTGAGGTGCTGATGTCTTCCACCTATAGGAAGCATATCCACCAGCCCATCAAGCCACTGAACCACCACCATGGCAGCGCCAATCACGTGAGGGATGACTTCTACAGGAAGAACAACATCCCCAGCATCAAGGCTCCTGGCTTTAGGTACTTTTCTCCAGCCTGAGGGTCACCCCAGGCCCCAAAGTCCCAGGAGCTCCTTTCATGGGGGAAGAGGGACAACTGGGGCATTAAATCCTCATTGTGCTGACATCTCGAAACTGCAGAGATTCCCGCATTTGGCCTTATGGTGGGGACAATGAACGACAAGCAGCTTCCCTAAGGGGCCCTGGTTAAGAACCTGGCAGACACCTTTAGAATGTAGGCACATCCAGCAGGTGGATTTTTACATGAGACTTTTTCAGATTAAGTGATGCTGGTGACTCATTCACTGCGGGCACCTTCACAACATTAAAAATATCCCCCCACCTTAAGTGACTGGGATTTGTGTTCATGGGCTTTCTGCATTTGTATTCTGGGAGGGGTGTGCAGTTCTTTTCCTAATAGTCACAGAAGCCACTACTACCTGATATTATCTGTAGTGTACCTAAAACAATGCTTGCAATTTACTTTCCTCAAGAGGAAATATCAGGAAAGTTACATTTTAGCACAAATGAACTCTAGATATACTGCAGTGCAATTTCTCCCCAGAGGTCTGAACTGCAAATAATGGAATTTTGTTCACTTGAGGACAAAATTCCCTAGGAAGGATGGATGGCCCTGGTGGCCAGCATTTTCTGCTGTCACCCTGTAAGTGAGAAGCAGCTGAGGTCATGAGGAAAGCATGGAGCTTGGCATTCACCAGGGTTGGGTAGAATTCTGGCTCCTCCATTTTCTAGCTCTGAGGTCTAGTGTAAGTCTTGTCATCTCTCTGAGCCTACATTCCCCCATCTTTACAGTGGGGAATGCTAACCTTGTCTGTGTCTGAGTCTGAATTCAGTGTCTCAGGGTTTGGAGGCTAGACATCAGATCAAGGGATTAGCAACGACACAGTCCTGCAGGGGGCATCCTGATGTTGGCTCAGCCTCTGCTCATCACATGGCCATCTGAATCCTGTGGTCTCCACTTCTGCACAGGGGTACATCTCTCTAGATCCCCTCCTTGTGAGGTCTCCAGTCCTGTAGGATGAAGGCCCTCCTGGCTCAAAATTTGGTTTCATCTTAAAAGGATCTTTGAGATTCTTCCAAATAGCTCCTGCCCACAGCACTAGGGACCAGGATTTGAATGTGTCTTGGGGGATATGAGTCAGCCCCCATCAGTAAGTCTGTGAGGGGCTTGGTGAGCTCACAGACTTGGTCATAAAACAGGTGGCCCTCTGGTACACCACCCTGCTCATCAATCGTGCTGAAGATCAACTTTTGATGATTTTAAAGCAGTTGCTTTTTTTTTCAAATTCTACTCAGTTTATTCATTTTTTAACAAGATATTACATTAAAAAAAATATGAGGTCCCCATTCACCCCCACCGCCCCCACACCACCACTCCCCCCACAGTAACACTCTCCCCCATCATCATGTCACATCCATTGCGTCTGGCGAGTACATCTCAAGGCATCGCTGTACCCCATGTCCTGTATTCCACACCATAGCCCACACTTTCCTATGTTCCATCGGGTGGACCATGGGAGGACAAACAACATCTGGCAATTGTCCCTGGGGCACCACCCAGGACAACTCCAAGTCCCGAGAATGCCTCCACTTTTCTTCTCTTCCTTGCCTTCCCCGCAACCAGCAGCCACCATGGCCACTTTTTCCTCATCAATGCCACATTTTCTTGATTATTAACCACAATAGCTCATAAATAGAATATCATTAAGTCCACTCTGATCCTTACTGTATTCCTCCTTCCTTTGGACCTTGGCTTGGTTGTGTTCATTCTACATCTATGTCAAGAGGGGTTTTAGATTCCACATGGATATTGGATGCAATCCTCCTGCGTTCAGTTGTAGGCACTCTAGGCTCCATGTTGTGGTGGTTGACATTCTTCAACTCCATGTTAGCTGAGTGGAGTAAGTCCAATAAATCAGAGTGTAGGAGCTGAAGTCTGTTGAGGGCAGGGCCTGCCTATCATATTGTCAGTCCAGAAATTCAAACCCCCAAGATATATCTTAAGCCCCAGCATCAACTACAATTCCAGTAAAGTAGCATGAAAGGCTTGTGAAAAGAGATCCCATCTGAGTCCAGCTTCATCACGCAGAAGCACTAGTTCCAAAGAAGGGCCATCTGACATGGCAGTGAACCCCATCTGCCATGACCATAGAAACTGTGGGTCTCTTTAGCCATCAAAAGGACCAATACCTGGGGGTGTATCTACTTTATCTGTCTCTAAGACTCTGCTCAGGTGTGCATATGGGCAATTCTTCTGACAACCTCCAGACTCTTTTTTAGAGACTCATAGCCATATAAACTCATTTGTCCTTTCCATTTCCCCCTTAATTTAGGTCAAACAGAATTTTTAACTCCTGTTATTATATGTAGATAGGGATATTCTGCTGGTCTGCATTGAACCTTTAATTCAAGGTCATTTTCTAGTTGCATCATCAGCTGGTACTTGGAAGTGATCCCTTGGTGCCAGGGAGTCTCATCCCCGGGTGTCATGTCCCACGTTGTTGGGAAGGCATTGCATTTACATGCTGAGTTTGGCTTCGAGACTGGCCACATTTGAGTAACACGGAGGCTGTCAGGAGGGAACTCCTAGGCACAGTGCTGCTCTAGGCCTTGTTCTTATTTCAGGCATATAGGCTCACAAGCATAGTCATTAGTATCAGGGGCTCATTGTTGGACCCTCATTCCTTCCTGATCCTTACCGTTGCACCTGGGGTACTACCGCTGCTCCCCTCCGGACAACGGCAGAGCCCCCACTGGCCAGTAACCCAGTACCCCCCCCAGTTGTTGTATTTAATTTTTTCCACTATGAGTATATCCAAACATTTCCATACCCTCTGGACGTATGCCCTGTATAACTCCCTGTCAATCATATATCGCCTGTCAATAACATCCCATACCAGTATTCCTCCGCTGCCATTGTTGAACCACTCTGTGATCCAAAACTTACTGAAAAGTAAAGCCCAATATAATGTCAGGTTCCCTTACTAGTAAAATGGAATATAGCAATGAGTTTAAAGGTTAGCTGTAGAATGCATATTGATTTGGAAAAATACTACATCTTATCTTTTTCTTTTCTTTTTTCCTAATTATACAGCTTCTCTTCAGAGGAGTCCCAGATCACAGTAATTCATATATACAATGTATAGTACTCCCACACATCCACCATAAAACCTTTTCCCTTCCACAGCGATAATCTTTCAACTTAGTCATATCATATTTACTTAAACTGATGTACAGAATCTGAGACAATAGCTTTCAAACAAGGTGACATTTGTGCTTACATTGTGGTCCATACTTTAGGATATACAGTTTTCTAAATTTTTTAGTTATCCTTTGTTTTACATTATGGTTTACATTATTAGGCTGTCATCCCCTATATGTTTTTGGTGTAATATTACATGTTTTATATTCATCCTTGTGTACTCTCACGAAACTCCTCTCTTGCCCCCACATTTACATGGTTCCATCCATTCAACATCCATTTTCCCCTCCCCTTGGGGCCCACAGCGACAGCCAATCTCCATTTCCCAAGGAGCCACGCCCAGATATACTTGCAACAGTGCTCAGGGCCTGACTTGCTCAACTGCCCTAATGCCCTGGGAGTCATCCTTTCTCTCGATTGATACAGTTCCCTCTATTTGATGGCATTAGTCCTCCCCAGGGTGTGGGTCCACCCCCACTCTCACTACTTGGGTCTCTACCCAATGGTACAACCCACCCTGGCAAAATGAGCATTCAGACATTCCCCAGGAGTCTGTCCCGCATCAGACCATTCCCTCCAAGCATCCTAAACAGGTAACCCTCCTAATTATATTTTGATATGGTTTTCTCTGCATTTTACTCTCAACCAACACCTGACACTCTCATTTGTTCATATGTTGCCCCTCCCTCCCCCAATTTTTTGGGCAATATTACCCCTCCGCCCATCCCAAGGCCCCCTCAAACCCCCAAAGCCCCACCCAAAGGCAACCCCTTGCCCCCATTTTATCTCTTCTTTGTGCGCATACTTACCGCCAGATCATCATAGATTCCACCCCTGCAGACGTCAGCTCACATCCTTCCTCTACCCCCCGATTTCCTGTAAGCCTATCTTCCAGTCTCTAGCTCTCTGAGACAGCTTGCTTATTTCATATCATTGAGGTTATGTAGTATTTGTCCTTCAATGCCTGAGTTGCTTCACTCAATATAAGGCTCTCAAGATTCATCCATTTTATCACATGTGTTTGTAGTGTATTTGTTCTTAAAGCTGAGTAGTATTCCACTGTATATATATACCATATTTTATTGATCCACTCATCTGTTAATGGGCATTTGGGTTGATTCCAACTTTTGGCAATAGTGAACAATGCTGCAATGAACATTCGTGGGCATATATCTGTTTGTGTCCTTGTTTTCAGTTCTTCTGGGTATATACCTGCAGTGGTATTGCTGGGTCAAATGGCAAACCTATGGTTAATTTTTTGAGAAACCACCAAACTGTCCTCCAGAATGCTTGGATCCTTCTGCATTCACACCAGCAGTGGATGAGGATTCCCATTTCTTCACATCCTCTCCAGCATTTGTATTCTTTTTTTTTTTTCATAGCTGCCAATCTTAAGGGAGTAAGATGGTACCTAACTGTAGTTTTGATTTGCATTTTCCAGATAGCTAAAGATTTGCAGCATTTTTTCATGTCCTTTTTAGCCATTTGTATTTCTTCTTTGGAGAAGTGTCTTTTTAAACCTTTCCCCCATTTTTTAAATGGGTTGTTTATCTTTTTATTTTCAAGATATAGGAGTTCTTTATATATGCAAGTTACTCGTCTCTTATCAGATATATGGTTGAAAAATATTTTCTCCCATTGTGTAGGTTCCCTTTTTACTTCCTTGACAAACTACTTTGAGGTGTAGAGGGCTTTAATTTTGAAGAAGTCCCATTTAACTATTTGTTCTTTTGCTGCTCGTGCTTTTGGTGTGATGTTCATGAACCCATTTCCTATTACAAGGTCTTGTAGATGTTTCCCTACACTGCTTTCCAAGGTCTTTATGTTTTTGGCTCTTATATTTAGGTCTTTGATCCCTCTTGAGTTGATCTTTTTATAAGGTGTGAGATGGTAATCCGCTTTCATTCTTCTACATATGGATATCCAGTTCTCCAGGCACCATTTATTGAATAGGCCATTCTCTCCCAGTTGAGAGGGTTTGGTGTCTTTATCGAATATTATATGGCTATATATATGAGGTTCTATATCAGAACTTTCAATTCAATTCCATTGGTCTGTGTGTCTCTCCTTATGCCCATACCATGCTGTTTTCACTTCTGTAGCTTTGTAGTATGTTTTGAAGTCAGGTAGTGTGATTACTCCAATTTTAATTTTTCTTTTTCAATACGTCTTTGGCTATTCGGGGCCTCTTTCCTTTACAAATAAATTTCATAGCAAATTTTTCCAGTTCCTTAAAGAAGGCTGTGTTGATTTTTATTGGGATTGCATTGAATGTGTAGATCAGCTTTGGTAGGATAGACATCTTAATAATATTTAGTCTTCCTATCCATGAGCAGGGAATATTCTTCCATTTATTTAGGTCTTCTTTGATTTCCTTGAACAGTCTTGTATAGTTCTCGGTGTATAAGTTTTTTACCTCTTTAGTTAAATTTATTCCCAAGTATTTGATTTTTTTCTTTACTATTGTGAATGGTATTTGTTTCTTGATTTCCTCCTGATCTTGCTCATTATTAGTGTACAGAAATGCTACTGATTTTGCGCATTGGTCTTGTAACCTGTGACTTTACTAAACTCATTTATGAGTTCCAGAAGCTTTGTTGTAGACCTCTCAGGGTTTTCTATGTATAGGATCATGTCATCTGCAAATAATGAAATTTTGACTTCTTCCTTTCTAATTTGAATTCCTTTTATATCTAATTTGAATTCCTTTGAATTCTTGCCTCAGTGCTCGATCAAGTACTTCTAAGACAATGTTTAATAGAAGGGGAGACAGTGGGCATCCTTTTCTTGTTCCTGACTTTAGAGGGAAGGATTTTAGTATCTCTCCATTGTAAACAATGTTGACTGTAAGTTTTTGATATATACTCTTTATCATGGTCAAAAAATTTCCTTGTATTCCAAACTTTTGGAGTGTTTTTATCAAGAAAGCGTGCTGTATTTTGTCAAACACTTTTTCTGTATCTATAGATATAATCATGTGTTTTTTTTCCTTCAGTCTGTTTATATGGTGTATTACATTGATTGATTTTCTTATGTTGAAACATGCTTGCATACCTGGAATGAATCCCACTTGGTCGTGGTGTATAATTCATTTAATGTGTTGTTGAATATGACTATCAAGTATTTTGTTAAGTATTTTTGCGTCTAAGTTCATTAGAGAAATTGTTCTGTAATTTTCCTTTCTTGTGGTGTCTTTGTTTGGCTTTCGTCCTAGGGTAATGTTGGCAAGAAAGAAGGAGTTAGGTAATGTTCCTACTGTTTTGATTTTTTTGGAAGAGCTTCACCAGGATTGGTGTTAGTTTTTTCCGGAATGTTTTGTAGAATTCACCTGTGAAGCCGTTTGGCTCTGGGCTCTTCTTAGCTGCAAGGTTTTTAATGACTGATTCTATCTCTTTACTTGTGATTGGTTTGTTGAGATCATCAATTTCTTCTTTCATCAATATAGGCTGCTTATGTGTTTCTAGGAATTTGTCCATTTCCTCTGAATTGTCATTTTTGTTGGAATATAGCTTTTCAAAGTATCCTTTTATGATAGTCTTTATTTCTGTTGGGTCAGTGGTGATATCTCCTTTCTCTTTTCTTATTTTGTGTATTTGCATCTTCTTTTTTCTTTGTTAGTCTTGCTAAAGGTTTGTCAATTTTATTCATGTTCTCAAAAAAACAGCTCTTGGTCTTGTTTATCTTTTCAAGTGCTTTCTTATTTTCTATTTCATTTAGTTCTGCTCTTATCGTTGTTATTTCCTTCCTTCTTCTTCCTGTGGGATTACTTTGTTGTTTGTTTTCTAATTCCTCCAAATATGCAGTTAGTTCATCAATTTTTGCTCTTTCTTCTTTTTTGATGTATGAATTTATGGCTATAATTTTCACTGCCATTACTGCTTTTGCTGCATCTCATAAATTTTGGTATGTTGTGTTATCATAATCATTTGTTTCAAGGTAGTCATTGATTTCTTTTGAGATTTCTTCTTTGACCCACTGTTTTTCTAAGAGTGTTCTGTTTAATTTCATTATTTTGGTGTGAAATCTGGGCCTCTGGCCCTTGCAGAATTCCAGCTTCCCTCCACTGTGGTCAGAGATATTATTTTGTATGATTTTGATCTTTCTGAATTCATTAAGCCTTTCTTTGTGGCCTAGCATAGGTCTATCTTGGAGAATGATCCATGTGCACTTGAGAAGAATGTATATCCTGCTGTGTTTGGGTGTAATGATCTGTATATGTCTATTAGACAAGCTCCTCTAATATACTGTTCAAATATTTCATTTCTTTGGTGATTCTCTTTTGAGATGTTCTGTCCAGAGTTGATAGTGGTGTATTAAAATCCCCCACTATAATTGTAGATGTGTCTATTCTTTCACTTAGTTTTTCCAGCATTTGCCTCACGTATTTAGAGGAGCTCTTGTTAGGAGCATAAGTAGTTATGATTGTTCATTCTTCTTGACAGATTGTCCCTTTCACTAATATGTAGTATCCTTCTTTGTCTCTCACAATTGTTTCACATTTAAAGTCTACTTTGTCTGATATTAATATAGCTACTCCTGCCTTTTTTTGGTTATTGTTTGCTTGTAAGATTGTTTTCCAACCATTCATTTTCACCCTCCATGAATCTCTGGCTCTAAGATGTGTCTCTTGTAGACAAAATATAGATGGGTCATATTTTCTTATCCAATGTTCCAGTCTGAATCTTCTCATAGGTGATTTTAATCCATTGACATTCAGTGTTATTACTTTCAAGATATTATTTATGTTAGCCATATTTTGATTGGACTTCTATTTGTCACGTTTTGTTTGTTTTTTTTTCTTCTTCTCTTTTTGTCTTTTTTGTTGATCTTACACTCTCCTTCAACTCTGCCTCTCCTGTTTTGTCCTTTCTTCCTGCAGAACTCCCTTTAGAATTTCTTGAGGGGGAAGTTTCTTGTGGGCATACTCTTTCAATTTCTGTTTATCTGTGATTATTTTGAACTCTCCATTACTTTTGAATGCTGGTTTATCTGGATAGAGTATTCTTGGTCAGAAATTTTTTTCCTTTAGTACTTTGACTATATCATACCACTGCCTTGCCTCCATGGTTTCAGATGAGAAATCAGCACTTAATTTTATGGAGCTTCCCTTGTATGTGACGGTTTTCTTTTCTCTTGCTGCTTTTAGAATTTTCTCTTTGTCTTGAGCATTGGATAATTTGACAAGTATGTGTCTTGGGGTAGGCCTGTTGGGGTTTTTGATGTTTGGGGTTCACTGTGCTTCTTGGATATGTACATCTGTCTCTTTCAGTAGATTTGGGAAGTTTTTGGCCATTATTTCCTGCTACACTCCTTCTGACTCCTTTCTCTTCTTTTCTCCTTCTGGGATGCCTATAATACGTATGTTTGTGCATTTTGCATTGTCATTCATGTCTCTAAGTCCTAGCTGGATATTTTCTATCTTTTTATCAATCAATTTTTCTATCTCTTTGATTTCTGGTGTACTGTCTTCCACATCACTAATTCTCTGCTCTGCGTCTTCTAATCTGCTGCTATTTGCTACAGATGTATTTTTGATTTCTTGAACCGTGGTGTTCATTCCCATCATATCTGTTATCTTTTTGCATATGTCTGCAATTTCCCCTCCAAATGTTGACTTCATATTGTTAACCTCTTCCTTTACTTCATTAAATTTGTCTGTGATATATGTTCTGTGATCTTTAATTACTTGTGCAAAGTTCTGCTCCCCTTCCTGATTTTTAGTTCGTTCATTGGATTCAGCCATGTTTTCCTGATTACTGGTTTGTTTTGTAGTTTTTTGTTGCTGTCTGGTCATCATTTTATCTTGATGGGTTAATCAGTTTCTTAGCTTCTTTGTCTAGTCTTGCCTGGGAAAGGCAATTGTGTAAGAAAGGAAAATGCATAAAGTAGTATTGGTAAGAAATGTTAACAGAGCAACAATATGAGTTCTGGGGGAATGGATATTAGGTTCATGTATGTTGTGTAGAGTTATAGCAGTAGGTAGAGTACCTATAATGAGGTTGTTGACTGAATATGGGTGGAATATGGTATGAATTAAAAAGCTAGTGTTTTCGTTAGAGAGGGAAAGAGAAAAGAAAGGCAATAGTTTCAAGAGTGGATAAAAGACAGAAAACAAAACAAAGGTATTAGTAATTGACAGTTAGACAATTTTGGGGATCACAGAAAGGGAGGTGGAATATAGGAGAAACAATAGATGATGGAGGATATCAAGATGTGGGGGAAAGGGGATAGTGTAGGTAGCCAAAATCAATTCACACAGAAATGAGGCAGTGGAGGATGAGGAAACCTAGCAAATGTGAGGTGTTCCCTCCAGTACCTATTGTATAAGTAAGATAAAATAAGAAGAAAATGAGTGACAAGAGAGAAAGAAGAAAAACAAAAGACCTTGCGGGATACAATGGGAGAAAATATTAGGAGATAATGCAATGTTAGCAATCACTACAATAACAAAACAAAACAAAACAAAACAAAACAAAAAAAGAAAAAATAAAAAACACAAATGTTGAGGGCTAGGACATTCAATGACATCAGATGGACATCAGGGCGTGGTGGATTCAGGGATGGAAAGTCTGTGATATTGCAGACTCAAGAGGTGTGATTCTTGGGGTGTAGGTCCCCAGGGTATAGGGGACACAGACCTGGCAAACTCAAATCTGGTTAACAGGGAGCCTAGGAGCATCGCAGTGCAACACAGCCTTCAGGGATCCCCACAGCTCAGTGCCAGACGTATGGGGGAGATCACATCCACCAACTCTGACCTATGCTTCAGAACCCCACTATTCACCCTCTCACTAGTGTCTCCTCTGTGGCTGTATCACTAATTCGACTTCAGGACAGCTCCCGCCCTGCAATCACCCGCAACAGCCACCTCTGGGTCCCTCTACACTGCAGCAAATTTAATGACGCTGCAGATCAACAGCCAGGCCCAGCCGGCGTGGCTCCAGCCAGAAGCGCAGATATCAGTGTCCTAACCCGAAATTCCCATGCCTCGCAAAAGATTCCCCTAATCGGCTTCCAGACATCTCCCACCCTGCAGACCCCTGAACCAACCTCCTCATGATGTCTTTTTTTTGTGAGTGATTTAAGGCTGCTACAGATTGGCAGCCAGCCTTGGGGGTGGGGCTCTAGCCAGAAGCACCATTATTCATGTCAGAAATAAAAAATTTCCCCACCTCACACAAAACTCCCATCTGTCTCCACAAATCAGTCTGCAAAGGCCTCCTGCAGCTCCACCCACCCCAGCAGGGAATGTCCCACACACAGCCCCCACCACTGTGTAAGAGAAACTCAATTTTATCTTATACATGAATTTTCTCTATTGCCTTCCCACCAAATCAATATCCAGACACCTCCTGCCCTGCAAAATCCTGAAACAGCCTGGTCCCGAAGAATTTCCAATGCTGCCCAGTTGATTCTATGCAGGAGAGACACTCAGGTGCACTCACTCAACCACCATCTTGCCCCGTCCCTCTCCCCCTGCCTTTGAATTCAGCCCCTGCCCTCCAGCAAGTGTGAGGGAGGAACAATTCTTATCCAGCAGTGACCCCTAGTGGTGGTAGTTTTGCCTCTGACTTTCCACCACAGAGCCGCTTTCTTTTTCCTACAGCTTCTTCTGCCTCTTTTCTTCCCATCAGACATACATGAGAGAACTGTCCAGGACACAAGAGCAGAGGTTCTCGTCTCACAAAATGATTTTAAGAGCCAAAGATGGGTTCCACATATTAGTAAAAGGGGTAAACTTTCAAGAAGAAAGAACGAAAATAAACTTTTATGCACCTAAGCACGAGGCTCAAAATACATGAGGCAAACACTGGGAAAATTAAGTGGAGAAATAGATGCTTATACAAGTATAGTGGGGGGATTTAATACAAAATTATTATGACTAGACAGAACATCTCAACAGAGAATCAATAAAGAAACAAAGACTCTGAATAATACACTAGAGGATCTCGACCTAACTGACATATACAGAACAATACACCCAAATACAGTGGGATATACTTTCTTCTCAAGTGCACATGGACCATTACCCAATATACACCACATACTAAGCCACAGAATAACACTCAAAGAATTAAAAAAGATTGAAATTATACAAAGTAATTTCTCTGATTATAATGGTATGAAGCTTGAAATTAGCAGTGGCCAGAAAACTAGGTCAGACACAAATATATGGAAATTAAACAACACACTCGACAACAAACACTGGGTCAAGGAGGAAATTACAAAAGAATTCAGGAAATACCTTGAAATGAATGAAAAGGACAACAATACATATCAAAACTTATTGGATTCAGCCAAAGCTGTATTGAGAGGGAAATTTATAGACATAAATATATAAATGAAAAAAAAAAGAAGAGCAAAAATCAAAGACCTAACTACACACCTGTAGGAATTAGATAAAGAAAAACAAACTTACCCCAAATGAAGTAGAAAGAGCTAAATAAGATTAGAGTAGAATTAAATGAAATAGAAAATAAGAAATCACTAGAAAAAATTAAGAAAACTAAAACATGGCTCTTTGAGAAGATCATTAAAATTGAAAAACTCTTAGCTATACCAACAAAGAAAAAAGGAGATAAGATGTAAATACACAAAATAATAAATGAAGAAGGGGATATCACCATTAACCCCATAGAAATAGAGTACCAGAAGAGGATACTTTGAGAAATTATATGCCAACAAGAAGGATAATATAAAGGAAATGAAATATTTCTTAGAAACACACAAGCAGCTTACATTGACAAAAGAATTTGATGAACTCAACAGACCAATCACAAGTAAATATGGAATCAGAACCTCCCAAATAAGAAGAGTGCAGGATCAGACAGCTTCACAGGTGAATTCTACCAAACATTCCACAGAGAACTAACACCAATCCTGCTTAAACTCTTCCAAAAAAAACAGAAGTAGAAGGACCGTTGCCTAGCTCATTCTACGATGCCAACATTACCCTAAAAACAAAGCCAAACAAAGACACCACAAGAAAGGAAAAATACAGACCAATTTCTGCAATGTCCTTAGATGCTAAAATCCTCAAAAAAATACTTGCTAATCATATTCAAAAACACATCAAATGAATTATATACCATAACCAAGTCAGTTTCATCCCAGGTATATAAGGATTATCCAACAAAAGAAAATCAATCAATGTAATACACCACATAAACAGATTGAAATAAAAAATCACATGATTATATCTACAGATGCAGAAAAGCATTCACCAAAATACATCACCCTTTTCCTGATAAAAATCCTGCAAAAGAGATAGTAATAGGAGGAAAATTTTTGAACAAGAGTATATATGAAAAAGCCACAGCTAACAACATGTACAATTGTGAAATCCTAAAACCTTTCCCACTAAGATCAAGAACAAGACAAGGATCTCCACTGCCACTGCTTCTATTTAACATTGTGTTAGAAGTACTTACTCAAGCACTTGGGCAAGAAAAAGATATAAAATGCATCCAAATTGAAAGGAAGAAGTCAAAATTTCACTATTTGCAGATATCATGATCCAATGTATGAAAGGCCCTGAGAAATCTACACCAAAACTTGTAGAACTTATAAATGATTTCAGTAATGTCACAGGTTATAATATTAATGCACTAAAGTCAGTAGCATTTCTGTACACTAGTAATGAGCAATCTGTGAAGGAAATCATGACAAAAATCCAATGTACAAGATCAAATAAAAGAATCCAATACCTAGGAATAAACTTATTGAAAATGTAAAGGATTTCTACACAGAAAACTACACAGCTCTGTTAAAGTAAATCAAAGAAGACTTTTTTAAAAATGAAGAATATTCCATTTTCATGGATGGGAAGACCAAACTTCATTAAGATGTCCATCCTACTGAAAATGATCTACACATTTAAAACAATCTCAATAGAAATCAACACATCCTTTTTATTGAATTGGAAAAACTAAATATGAAATTTAAATGCAAGGGCAAGTGTACCCAAATAGCAAAAGATATATTGAAAAAGAAAAATGAAATTGGAGGAATCACACTTTTTGACTTTAAAACATTCTATAAAGCTACAGTGGTCAAAACTTCATGGTATTGACACAAGGATAGACATACCAACAAATTGAGCCAAATTGAGAGTTCTGATATAGAATCAGATATTCAAAAATGCTACCAAACACATTCAACTGGGAGAGAATGACATCTCCAACAAATTGTGCTTGGAAAACTGGAATCCATATCCAAAAGAATTTGAAAGAAACACCATCCCACACTATATACAAAAATCAACTCAGGATTGATCAAAGATCTAAATGTAAGAGCAAACAGCATAAAGACCTTGAAAGATAATCTAGTGGAGCATTTACAGGACCTTGTAATAGGGAATATTTTTTCATCTTTTTATTGTTTTTAATGTTACATTAAAAAAATATGAGGCCTCCATATACCCCCCACCCCCCTCACCCCACTCCTCCCACATCAACAACTTCTTTCATCATTGTGGGATATTCATTGCATTTGGTGAATACAATTTGGAGCACTGCTTCACCACATGGATAGTGGTTTACATTGTAGTTTACACTCTCTCCCAGTCCACCTAGTGAGCCATGGCAGGACATATATTGCACAGTGTCTTTCCTTGCAGTACCACCGAGGACAACTCCAAGTCCTGAAAATGCCCCCACATCATATCTCTTCTTCCCTCTCCCTAACCTCAGCAGGTACTGTGGCCACTTTCTCCACATCAATGCTACAAATTCTTCCATTACTAATCACAATAGTTCCATAGTTGAATATATCATTAAGTTTACTCTAATCCATACTCTAATCCTGCAGCCTGTGGACCCTGGGATGTTTATGTCCACTCCACCTGTATATTGCAGGAGCTTAGGTTCCACATGGATGAAGGATGCAATTTTCCTGCTTGCAGGTGTAGGCACTCTTGGCTCTGTGGTGTGGTGGTTGACCTTCTTCACCTCTCTGTTAAGTGGTGAGGGTAAGTCCAATAAACCTGACAGTATAAGTTGCAAGTCTGCTGAGGCTTAGGGCCTGACTATCACTTGGACAGTCCAGAGATTCAGGTCTCCTGAATATACACCAACCCCAGCGCTAACCACAGGTCCAGTAAAAGTGACAGAAGAAGCATGTGTAGAAAGGTCATATGTGAATCCAACTCCATCACACTCAGGAACACAAACTCCAGAGTAGGGCCCACTGACATGGCACTGAACTCCAGAGCCATCTGCCATGACCATAGAACCTGTGGGTCTTTATAGCCCTCAGGAGAACCAGTACCTGAGGTTGTATCTACTTTGGCTGTCTCTGGGACCTTGCTGAGGTGTGTGTAAGCACAACCTCTCTGATGACCTCCTGACTCTCTTTTAGAGACTCATAGCCATATAAACTCATTTGTTCTTTTCATTTCCTTTTATTCAAGATCATAAACCATTTTTTAATGCCTAATATTACATGTAGGCTGAGGTAGTCTGCTCTTCTGAGTTGACCCTTTTATTCAAAGTCTTTTTCTAGTTACATCACCAGCTGGTGCTTGGTAGTAATTCCTCAGCACTAGGGAGGTTCATCCCTGGGAGTTGTGTCCCATGATGGGGGGAAGGTAATGCATTTACATTCTGAGTTTGGCTTGAACTTCACATCCAAATCCCAAGCAGTGAAAGAAAAAAATAGATAAATGGGAACTCCTCAAAATTAAAACTTTTACACCTCAAAGGTGTGATGGAAGAAAATATATGGTAATTATATATCTGATAGGAGCCTAACATACAGCATATATAAAGAAAACATATATAAAAACAAAAGACAAACAACCCTTTTAAAAATGGGGAAAAGAGAAAGACAAAGTAGATACACCTCCAGGTATTGGTGCTCCTGAGAGGTATGGAGACACACAGATTCTACGGTCATGGCAGATGGCTCTGGAGTGGGCCTTACTATGGAAATTGTGCTCCTGAGTGTGATGGAATTGGACTCAGATGTGACCTTTCTACACATGCCTCTTTTGTCACTTTTATTGAACTTGTAGTTTGTCACTGGGGTTGGTGTATCCTAAGAAGACTTGAAGCTATGGACTGGCCATGTGGCAGCTGGGCTCTAAGCCTCAGCAGATTTGAACTCCTATTCTCTGGTTTGCTGAACTTGCACAGGCCAGCTAACAGGAAAGTGAAAATGGCTAACCACCACACCAGGGAACTGAGATTGCCTACAACTTTAAGTAAGAGAATCATATCCACCAACCATGTTGGATATAAGTCCCCTCTCAATATAGAGGTGGAATGGACATCACCAACCCAGGGTCTACAGGATGGAGGAATAAATTATGGAATAGTGTGAACTTACTGGTATTCTTCTGTAAAATTATTTTGAATAGTAAGGGAAGCAGCTGTAACATTGATCTGGAGAAAGTGGCTATGGTAGTTGCTGAGGGAAGGGAGAAGGAAGAGTTGAGATGTGGGACATTTTTGCTACTTGGAGTTGTCCTAAATGATATTGAAGGGACAGATGCTGGACATTATATATCCTGCCATAACCCACTGAATGTACTGGGGAGAGTGTAAACTACAATGTAAATTATAATCCATGTGGTCTGGCAACGCTCCAAAATGTAGTCACCAAATGCAAATAATATGCCACAATGATAAACAAGGTTTTTGATGTGGGAGGAGTGGGAGGGTGGTGTGTCGGAAATGGAAGAACCTTCTACATTTTTTTAATACAACTTTATTTTGTGATCTCTGTATCTTTAAGAAACATACAATTTAATAAGTAAAAAGAAAGAATACGGAACTAGCTCATGGAATAACATGGATGAACCTTGAGGTCCTTATGTTGAGTGAAGCAAGTCAGACATTGAAGGACAAATATTACATGACTTTTGATATAAATTAAGCAAATCAAGCAGACTCAGAGAGCTATTGTCTGTAAGAGATATTTAGAGGAAATATAAAGGGAGAAGTTTGTGAGCCAATGCCCATATGGACCAAATCTATGATAAGGTGAAAGTGTGTCATTGGGTGGTGAAGGACTATGACAAAACATTGGTGATACTATTGGGTTAGGCATTGCTGGTTTGACAGGGGTGGGGTAGTGAGGGTACGTTGGACAGCTCATGGAACTGGGGGAGGGTTGGGCAATGGACCATGTGAACACTGGGAATTGTCAGGTATGTGGTTGAATGTAAAAAGTTGAGAACACTCCTATGGCAATATGACAAGGGAGGGTTACTGCCTTATGGTGTTGGATGGGGAGCATTCAGGACAGGGTGCACCTGGGGCAGCCTTCTAGGGAGAGTGTGCGTGATCGTTTTGTCATAATGTTTTGTGTCGGTGTGTGGAAACACACATAATGAGTGGGAAGCTGTTGAACTCCCATCCTGGGGAGAACCTATATCTTTTCAAACAATGGGACAGGAGTCATTTGAGGGCATAGGTGATTCCTAAGAGGGGAGGACAAACCAGAATGTCAGCACTTCAGTGTTGCAAGTAACTATGAATCTTATCCAAGTAGTGAAGCCAGATGATCAATACTGGCCCCAAGGGGAGGCAGAGGGATCACACAGCGTATATGAAAGAGGATTATTTATTGGGCAATGGAAGTGTTCCACATGATCTTACAATGATGGACACTGGTCATGTTAAATGTCATCAAAATTTATAAATGACCACACCATGGAGCCTAGAGTGTCTACAACTGAAAGCAGGAGGAGTGCATCCAGTCTTCATCTGGAATTTAAGCCCCCACTTGACATAGATGTGCAATGGACACAACCAATCCAATGTCCACAGAGAAAATGTGGAATGGGTGTGGGAAGGGTAGCCATGGTGGCTGCTGGGTTTGGGGAATGGGAGGAAGAGATGAGATGTGGAGGCATTTTCGGGATGAGGAGATGTCTTGGGTGGTGCTTCCTGGACAATTACGGGACATTGTAGATCCCCCCAGGGCCCACTGGATGGAACGTGGGAGAGTGTGGGCTATGATGTGGACCACTGACTAGGGGTGCAGTGATACTCAGAGATGTACTTACCAGGTGCAATGGATCAGTCACGATGATGGGAGAGAGTGTTGCTGTAGGGGGAGTGGGGGGTGGGGGTGGTGGGGTTGAATGGGACTTCATATTTTTTGAATGTAATTTTTAAAAATAAATAAATAATCTATTAAATAATTTATAAATTAATGTGCTGTAAAATGTAAACCATAATATAAACCATTGACCGTGGTTAGTAGCTATGATTTACTGCTTGTATAACAGTTGAAACAAATGTACCATCCACATGTAAAACGGTATTAACATGGGAAGGGGAAAAGGGGGGAGGATGTTGGGTATATCGGGTCCCCTATATGCTGTGTGTGACTTTTCTGTGACCTAAAACTTCTTTGAAAACAAAATTTTATACTTTTGTTTAATGGAATAAACAAAATGGAGTAAATGGAAGGAAATGTCAGTATACACACAGTACAATATATATTAAACTGATGAAAGAAAAAAGTTTTTAAGAAAATAATAGTTTTCATTATTTTGTAATATCCCAAATTTTAAATTTTATTTTAATTTTTTTTGTATTTTATTTTTAATATTTAACCTATCATTATTATTTGATTTTCCTAATAATTGTATTTGGCTATTTTATTGGCTTCATTTTTGAAGAAGCTTTGGATCACAGAAGAGTTACAATTGGAGAAGGGGAGAATCATTAGTGTGGAGTGTCAGTAATGAGGGATACATGGGAGGAATTTCTCCTGGAAATACACGTAAGGTATATAAAAGTTTTCACATATTCATGTGGCATTGCCACAGTGGGTGGAGAGACACACAATAACTGAGAGAATATTGAATTCTAATCCTGGAGAGCTCTGCTACATTCTCTAATGGAACTGCAGCAATCCCCCAAGTACAGGGGCAATGACTAGTGAAGAAAAATGGCCCATTGATGGACCCTTGATATTGATGACTATGCTTATGAGCCTTTGCTCTTGAAATTGAAACTTAGCCTTGTGTTTAGGGTGCCTAAAATTACCTTCTGAGATCCTCCTTGTTGCTCAAATGTAGCCTCTTTCTAAGACAAATTCAGCATACAAATGCGTTGTCTTCCCCCCAGAGTAGGACATGACTCCTAGGGATGAGCCTTCTGTACATTGAGGGATTACCATCACCAATCAAATAGCAGGGTAACTGGAAAAATATGTAAAAGAAAAGGGGGGGGGATGTAAAAACAAATGAGTTCAGAAGGCCGAGAGACTTCAAAGTGAATTGGGAGGTCATTTCAGAGGTAGCACTTATGCACATCTCAGCAGGATCTCATAGACTGCCAAAATAGATACTACCCCAAATATTCTCCTGAGAGCTCTGGAGACACCTAGGTCCTATGGTCATGATAGATAGGTCAGGAATTTGGTGCCTTCCCAGTGGGCCTACCTTGGGGTTTGTGCTCCCCATTGTGACAGAGTTGGGACTCAGTTATGACTTCCCTACACATAGCTCATCTGTCCCTTCTATTTGAACTTTTACTTGGTGATGGTGTTAGTAGGTGTACACCCAAGAAACTTAAGTCTTTGGACTGCCCATGTGCCAGCTGTGCCCTGAGCCTCAGTGGAGTTGCAAGACCTACTCTCCAGTTCATTGGACCCACCCAGGGCAATTAACAAAGAGGTGAGGATGGGCAACCACTATACCAAGGAAATAAGAAAGCCTACAACTGCCAGCAAGAGCATCCCATCCATATATGGGATCAAACTCCCCTCTCAATTAGAGTTGGATTGGGCATCACCATCCCAGATTCCTTAAGAATGGGAAAGAACTTTGGACTAGAGTGGACTTACTGGTATTCTTCTATAGCCTTATTGTCTATACTTATTGTTACTTATTGTAATTCTAGCAATGGAAGAAATTATAACATTGGTGTGGAGGCAGTGACCGCTGGAGGATCTGAGGGCAAGGAGAGGGAAAAACAGTTGTAACACGGGGGCATTTTGGGGACTTGGAGTTGTTCTGAATGGCTTTGCAATGAAAAATAAAGGCCATTATATGTCTTCCCATAACCTACAAAATTATGTGGGAGAGAGTGTCAACTACAATGTAAACTATAATCAATGCTCAGTAGCAATATCCTGAAATGTGTTTATCAATTGCAATAATGTATGTCCCTAATGAAAGATGTTGTTTATGTGGGAGAATGTGGGAGCTACGAGGAGCAGGGCATATGGAAATTCCTACACTTTTTATGTAATATTTATTTAATCTAAGTACCTATAAAATAATTTAAAAAAATATTTTTTAAAAAAGAAACCTGTCTAATTGGATAAGACAAAACAGCAGAGATATTAGAATGATCACTGTTTGCCCAGGCCTTAGGCAGAGGGAGGTACATTGAGTAGGTGAAGCTCAGAAATTTTCAGAACAGTGAAATTATTCTCTATTATACTGGGATTTCAGGCATATGACATTATGCATTTTTCAAAACCCATTGAACTTGACAACATCCAAGTTCAAAAATAATCTAACTTATTGTAAATGCATCAAATGCCCTATCTGAGGGGTATGGGAGGAAAAGATGCGGGATTAGTAATACTGGATATGAACAGTGTCTGTAATATGAAATCAATGTGCACTGTACACAGGTATGCTACTCTATTTGATATTATGTCCCATCAGGGTATGGGTTAACAAATTTTACTTTTATACATGTACACTGGAATTAAGCAATGAAGTAAATGAATGGAATATGGAAAATATGCTTCCCAACATGGTGTGGAAGGATTCAGATAAGCAAGGGGAGGATGTTAGATTGTTCTGTTAATGATTTAGAGACAGACACATCAGTGTGAATTCGTGTGGAGGTAAATATAGTTACACAGGGTTGCATGTAGAAATATTTGCAGATATGTATATATACATAGGATTGTGTACACACATGTGTGTTTTTGTAATATCCATGGAGATGGCCCAGTAGCAAGGAACATATATCGTCCAGACTTTAGATATTAAAAGCATTTTTGCAATAAGAATTTTCTTGGAAAAAATAGCTGCCTGCAGGACTAGGTCAAGAAATATACAAAAAGAGTCTGGAGTATCTCTTAGTACCAAAAAGTTAGTATGTGTTAAAATAAAACTGGTAATATTGGAGATAATTTCAAATAGACACAGCACATAGCCAAAAGGGTTCCAAAGGTCAAACTGGAATAAACTGAAAAACAAAATAAAGTAGTACTGTATCACAACACAAAGTAAGAAATAAATGTCATGAGGCAATCCTAATATAAATAATTGATTTTTAAAAGATACATATTTATTGTGAAGATGAATTCCATAATATATGGAGATATTTTTCTCTCAAGGCAGTGGCACAAACATCACACTCCTGAATGTGGGCTTCATGTATTAATTTCATTCCAAAAGCCATATATGGAAATGCAGAGAATTGATGAGTATTGGGGAAGCTAGGGAAGCTCCAAACACTGTTGATCAAGGTCAACATCAAGAGTGATAAGTCATGTTGATAGGATGCACCCTAGATATGATGCAATGAAAATAACACATTATCCTGTTATCTTCCTCCAAAATCCCATTAACCCTGTCTAAACATGAGAAGAATATCAGGCAAATTCAGAGTGAGGGGCACTTTACAAAATACCCGACCTACACTCCTCAAAAGTATACAAGTCATAAAACATGAGGAGAAAATCTGAGACGTTGTCACTGCCTGAATGGCTTAAGAATTTTTGAAAATAAATATAATTTGCTATTCTGGCTTGGAGGTGTTAAGATATTGGAAAAGTATGTGAGAAGTTCTTGAAAATCCTCTCTACTATCCTTGCACCTTTTCTGTAAATCTAACACAGTTTTAAAATATTAATTTTATTAATAAATAAATTATTAGTTAAGTGCAAAATTCTAGAAACTTTGAACTCCAAGGTTCAATCCATGACAATTACATTTACATACCTTGGATAAGAATATAGCATTGCTGCCTCACATTATTCTTCCATTAAATCAGAATAGTGAAAAACAATTTTATGGAATAATTGAATTAAATGAAATAATGAATACAAAATGCCTGACGTTGTGCTTAGGATAAAAATGAATATTTTTCTTTGTAGTCCAAGCCCACACAGATTCACTTCCCACTACAATTGTGCTATTTCCATCCCTCATCCTCTCTGTAGGGTTTTGGCAACAGCGATCGTCATGTTGACTGAGAGTAAGCTTTCATCATGGCAAGTAATTTCACGACCATCACCTTCTATAAACCTGCCCTGACTCTCAATAATTTAAAACATAAATATCCATGTTCTGCACAAAACACCAGGCTCTCTATACTATGGCTACTGCCAAACTGGTCAGGCTGCTTATCCCCTTTTCACATCCTACCCCTTCATTGTTCATCAGATAGCAAGAACTAATTTTAAAACCTCACCACACCATATGGTTACCTTGATTGGATTGTTTCCCTCTTGTTTCTTCTTGGTGCGCTTCTGCACCTTTCTCCTCTTGAAGTTACCCAATCTCTACTTTCATTGTCAGTGCAGTCATCTCCCTTGTGAAGCCTTCACTTGTCTCCACAGAATGAGCATAAACTTTTAGATCCACTTCACCAGGATGTCAGTGCCTTCTCAGGGTATTTCATGTAGTCACTACTATTTTTGCTTGCACATAATCTCTATAAGATGTGGAATAATATTTTACTTATCTCTTTATTCACAAAATATTATTTAGTAACTTCCATGATGTGTTTGATGACTAAATGATTCTTGAATGACTAAAATTAAAAATGAATGAGGGATGTGCAGAAAGGTCACATCTGAGTAAAATTCCATCATACTCAGGAATACAAATTCCAAAGTAGGGCCCACTGACATGGCGCTGAACTCCAGAGCCAGCTGCCATGACCATAGAACCCGTGGGTCTCTGCAGCCTTCAGGAGAACTAGTACCTGACCTTCTATCTACTTTGGCTGTCTCTGGGACCCTGCTGAGGCATGCATAAGCACGACCCTTCTGATGACCCCCTGACTCTTTTTTGGAAACTCATAGCCATATAAACTCATTTCTCCTTTCCATTTCCTCCTTTTATTCAAGGTCAAAAAACAGTTTTTAACAACTGTTATTACGTTATTACGTGAAGGTTGAGATATTCTGCTGGTCTGACTTGACCCTTTTATTCAAAGTCTTCTTCCAGTTACATCATCAGCTGGTGCTTGGTAGTAATCCCTCAGCACCAGAGAAGCTCATCCCTGGGAGTCATGTCCCATGATGGGGGAAAGTAATGCATTTTCATGTTGAGTTTGGCTTAGAGTGTGGCCACATTTGACCAACATGGAGGATCTCAGGAGGTAACTCAGGCAAACTGCACCTCTAGGCCTAGTTCATATTTTAGGCACACAGGCTCATAAGCATAGTCATCAGTATAAAGGGCTCATTGTTGGACCATCCTTATTAGTCTTTGTCATTGCATTTGGGGATTGATGCTGTTCCATTGGGGAATGTGATAGAGCTCCCTAGTTTAGGAACTCAACATTCCCTTATTTGAAGTTTTTAATTGTAACCACTATGAAAATATCCAAACATTTTTATGTACCTTATATACATGCCTGGAGAACTCCCTCCCAACCATGTGGCTCCCATCAATCACATCCCACACAGTGTTCCTCCCCTGCCAGAGTTGAACCTGTCTGTTCACACTGAGACTATTTTAATATTTACTCTTTGAAATCTAAATGTGATTTTGAAAATAATTGATTCTTCCTTCCAATGTACAATATATAGTCAAAATAACCTGCTGGATGTTGATGAAATTTAGAATATTAAATTTGTTCAACACACAAAAAAAATTCTTAAAAAATGAAGCCTAATATATTGTCAATTTCCACAAATAATAAAGTGGAAGATAGTGATGGATTTAAAGGTTAGATATAGAATACATAGTAATTTAGAAAAACTAAATAAAGTAAAAATAAATTGGGGTATCAAAAAATGAAAATGCTTCATTTTTGATGTTTTGTCTTTCATTAATGCAATAGGTGTTGCCCCGTATGTACAGTGGCAAGGCAATTTCATTTCTTCCTCAGTGTCTACATCCTTTCTTTTTTTCTAATTATTTGTTTTGTCTTCACAAAATGCTTAGATCACAGTAATTCACATTTATAATATAGGGTATTCCCACATATCCAATATCAAACATTTTGTCCCTTCCCTAGCAATGATATTTTTACATGTTCATATTGTGTTTCCTGCACTTGATGTACAGATATTGAAACATAAATTTCAACCAAGGTTCCATGTTGGCTTACATTATGATCTATATTTTAGACTATACAATTTTCTAAATTTTTAGGTATCTTATGTTTTACATTATAGTTTACATTTTAACCTATAGACTTTTATACAATTTTGGTGTAATTTAACATGTCCTATATCCATCATTGCATGATCTTGTGGAACACTTCCATTACCCTACAGTTACCCTGATTCCATCTATTCAATACCCCTCTCCCCCTCCCCAGAGCACCCACTGTGACAATCAGTCTTCATTACTTGAAGGACCATATTCAGAGATACTTGCAACAGTGTTGATGGCTTGACATACTCGACTGTCCTAACCCATTTAGAGCCACCAGTATTCTTGAGAGACACATTTCCCTGTTTGAGAACATCAGTCCTCAGGATGTGGGTATAACTTTACACTAATTGTATGGATCTCCAACGAGTGATATAACCCACTATGACAAAATGAGCATTCACACACTACCTGGAAGCCTGACCTGTGTAAGATGTCCCCCCTTAAGCATCTTAAACATGTAAACTTCCTTATTATATTTTCTAAAAAGTTTTCTCAACATTACAGTTTCAACCACATGCCTGACAATCTACTATGTCCAAATATTTCCCCACCCTCCCCCCAATTTCTAGGGCCATCTAACCCTTCCTCCCATCCCTAGCCCCGCTCAAGCCATTAAAGCTCCACCCAAGGCATCCGTATGCCCCCATTTTATTCCTTCCCTCTACAAATATTTACATACAGCTTATCATAGATTTCACCCATGTAGGTGTTAGCTCTCTTCCAAACTTTCTTTAAGCCTATCAACCAGTCTGTAGCTCTCTGAGACAACTTATCATGTAATATTTGTGCTTCAATGCCTGGGTTGCTTCACTCAACATAAGGCTTTCAAGATTCATCCATGTTATCACATGTGTTTGTACTGTATTCCATCTTATAGCTGAGTAGTAGTCCATTGTATGTATATGCCACATTTTATTTATCCATTCATCTATTGATGGGCATTTGCATTGATTCCAACTTTTGGCAATAGTAAATAATGCTGCTATGAACATTGGTGTGCATATATCAGTTTGTATCCTTGTTTTCAGTTCTACTGGGTAAATACCCACCAGTGGACTTGCTGGGCCATATGGCAAATCCATAGCTAGTTTTTTTTGAAAAACCACCAAACTGTTCTCCAGAATGGCTGTATCCTTCTGCATTTCCACCAGCATGAGTGAGTGTTCCCATTCCTCCACATCCTCTCCAGTACTTGTAGTCTTCTGTGTTTTTGATGGCTGCTAGTCTCGTGGGAGTAAGATGGTATCTCATTGTAGTTTTGATTTGCATTTCCCTAATATCTAGTGATTTTGAGCATTTTTCATGTGCTTTTTAGTCATTTGCATTTCTTATTTGGAGAAGTTTCTATTTATTTTTTATTTTTTATTTTTTATTTATTTATTTATTTTTATTGACTTTGTAATAATATTACATTAAAAAATATATATATATATATATGAGGTCCCATTCAACCCCACTACCCACACCCCACCTCTGCCCCCCCAGCAACACTCATTCCCATCATCATGACACATCGATTGCATTTGGTAAGTACATCTTTGGGCACCTCTGCACCTCATGGTCAATGGTCCACATCATGGCCCATACTCTCCCCCATTCCATCCAGTGGGCGCTGTGAGGATTTACAATGTCCGGTGATTGCCCCTGAAGCACCATCCAGCGCAGATCCATGTCCCAAAGACGCCTCCACCTCTCATCTCTTCCTGCCTTTCCCCATACCCATCAGCCCCCATTTCCACTTTTCCCAATCCAATGCCACCTTTTCTATGTGGACATTCGATTGTCTGTGTCCATTGCACCTCTATGTCAAGAGGAGGCTCAGAATCCACATGGATGCTGGATGCAATCCTCCCACTTTCAGTTGTAATCACTCTAGGCTCCATGGTGTGGTGGTTGTCCTTCTTCAACTCCATCTTAGCTGAGTGTGGTGAGTCCAATGAATCAGATTGTAGGTTCTGGAGTCTGTTGAGGCTCAGGACCTGGCTATCACATTGTCAGTCCAGAGATTCAAATCCCCTAAATATCTCTTAAACCCCAACACTAACTGCACCTCCAGCACATTAGCATGAAAGTCTTATGAAGAGAGATCCCATCTGAGTCCAGATTCATCACACTTAAACACCATTTCCAAAGAGGGGCCATCTGACCTGGTAGTTAAACCCATCGGCCTTGACCATAACTCCCATGGGTCTCTTTAGCCCTCAAAGGAACCAATACCTGGGGGTTGTATCTGCTTTATCTGTCTCTCTGACTCTGCTCAGTTGTGCATAAGGGCAATACTTCTGCCAGCCTCCAGACTCTTTTTTAGAGACTCATAGCCATATAAACTCATTTCTCCTTTCCATTTCCCCCTTACATTAGTCAAATAGCATTTTAAAGTCATGTTATTTTATGTAGACAGGGATATTCTGCTGATCCGCATTGAACTTTCCGTATAACGTCATTTTCCAGTTGCATCATCAGTTGGCAGTTGATAGTGCTCCCTCGGTGCCAGGGAGCCTCATCCCCGGGTGTCATGTCCCACGCTGGGGGGAAGGCACTGCATTTACATGCTCAGTTTGCCTTCAAGACTGGCCACATTTGAGTAACATGAAGGCTGACAGGAGGAAATTCCCAGGCACAATGCTGCTCTAGGCCTTGTTCTTATTTTAGGCTTATCAGCTCACAAGCATAGTCATTAGCATCAGGGGCTCACTGTTGAGCCCTCACTCCCTCCCGGTCCCCACCGCTGCACCTGGGAGACTGTCGCTGCTCCCCTAGGGACCACAACAGAGCACCACTGGCCAGGAACCCAGGACCCCCCCCCCTGCTGTGGTTTTTAATTGTTGCCACTATGAGTATATCCAAACATTACCATGTACCCTGGACATATGTTCTGTACAGCTCCCTGTCAGCCATATATCACCTGTCAATGGTATCCTATACCAGTATCCCTCCATTGCCATTGTTGAACCACTCTGTGATCCAGAACTCCCTGAAATTTGAAGCCCAATATAATGTCAGGGACCCTTACTAGGAAATGCCATATAGCGATAGGTTTAAAGGTTAGATAAAGAATACGTGATGACTTGGAAAAAATTCTACATCCTATCTTTTTCTTTTTTTTTTCCCCCTAATTATTGAGCTTCTCTTCACAGGAGCCCTAGACCACAGCAATGCATATATATAATATACAGCACTCCCATACATCCACCACAAAACCTTTTCCCTTCCACAGCGATACCCTTACACCCTATTCACATCATATCTACTTACCGTGATGTACAGAGTCTGAGACAATAGCTTTCTAACAAGGTGACATCTGTGCTTACATTGTGGTGCATACTTTAGGATACACAGTTTTTTACATTCTTAGTTATCCTATGTTTTACATTATGGTTTACATTATCAGTCTGTCATCTCCTATATGTTATGGTGTAATATTACATGTTTTATATCCATCCTTGTGTACTCTCACGAAACTCCTCTCTTACCCCCCATTTACCTTGGTTTGCGGGTTTGAGGGTGGCTGGGGAGGGGCGGATGGGTAACAATGCCCAAAAGTGGGGGGAGGGAGGAGTAGCATACGAAGACAGGAGAGGGTCAGGTGTTGGTGGAGATTAAAATGTGGAGAAAATCATATCAAAATATAATAAAGAGGGTTACCTGTTTAGAACACTCGGAGGGGAGGGTCTGATGCAGGACGGACTCCTGGGGAATGTCTACATGCTCATTCTGCCAGTGTGGGTGACACCATGGGGTAGAAACCCAAGTAGTGAGAGTGGGGGTGGACCCAAATCCTGGGGATGACTTATGCCATCAAATAGAGGGAACTGTATCCCCTCGAGAGAAAGGGTGGCTCCCAGGGCATTGGGGCAGTTGATCAAGTTAGGCCCTGAACACCATTCCATCTATCTTTGGAAGTGGCTCCTCGGGAAACGGAGGTTGGCTGTCAATGTAGGCAGCAAGGTGGAAGGGAAAATGGAAGTTAAATGTGTGGAACCGAGGAGTTTCTATTTAAGTCTTGCCACTTTTTAAAATGGGTGGGTTGTCTTTTTATTTTTGAGATATAGGAATTCTTTATATTTGAAGGATATTGGTCTCCTATCTGATATATGGTTACCAAATATTTTTACCCATGGGGTAGCCTCTCTTTTCATTTTCTTGACAAAGTCCTTTGAGGTGCAAAAGGCTTTAATTTTGAAGAAGTCTCATGTATCTATTTGTTCTTCTACTCGTGCTTCTGGTGTGAAGTACATGAAGCCATTTCCTATTACAAGGTCCTGTAGGTGTTTCCCTACATTGCGTTCTAAGGTCCTTATGGTCTTATGGTCTTGGCTCTTATATTCAGTTCTTTGATCCATCTTGAGTTGATTTTTTTATAAGGTGTGAGTTGGTAATCCTCTTTCAGTGGGTTTGGTGGTCTTGTGAATATCATATGACTGTATCTATGAGGAGCTATATCAGAATTTTCAAATTGGTTCCATTGGTCAGTGTGTCTCTCCTTGTGCCAGTACCATGCTGTTTTCACTACTGTATTATGTTTTGAAGTCAGGTGGTGTAATTCCTCCAATTTTGTTTTTTCTTTTTCAATATGTCTTTGGCTATTCGGGGCCTCTTTCCTTTCCAAATAAATTTCTTAGCGAGTTTTTCTACTTCATTAAAGAATGTTGTGTTGATTTTCATTGGGATTACATTGAATGTGTAGATCAGTTTTGGTAAGATAGACATCTTAATAATATTTAGCCTTCTTATCCATGAACAGGGAGTATTCTTCCATTTATTTAAGTCTTCTTTGATTTCCTTGAACAGTGTTGTGTAGTTTTCTGTGTATAAATTTTGTACATCTTTAGTTAAATTTATTTCTAGGTATTTGATTTTTTAATTTACTATTGCAAATGGTATTTTTTCTTGATTTCCTCCTCAGGTTTTTCATTAGTGTTGTACAGACATGCTACTGATTTTTGTGCATTGATCTCATAACCTGTGACATTACTGAACTCATTTATAAATTCTAGAAGCTTTGTTGTAGATTTCTCAGGGTTTTCTATGTATAGGGTCATATCATCTACAAATAGTGGAATTTTGACTTCTTCTTTTCAAATTTGAATGCCTTTTATGTCTGGTTCTTGCCTCAATGCTCAGGCAACTACTTCTAACACAATATTAAATAGAAGGGGTAATAATGGGCATCGTTGCCTTGTTCTTGATCTTAGAGGGAAAGATTTTCAGATTTCAAAATTGTAAATGATGTTAACTGGGGGTTTTCCATATATATCTTTTATCAAGTTCAGAAAGTTTCCATCTACTCCAATCTTTTGCAGAGTTTTTATTAAGAAATAGTGCTGTATTTTGTCAAATGCTTTTTCTGCATCTGCAGATATGATCATATGATTTTTTTCCTTCAATCTGTTTATGTGGTGTTTACATTAGTGTATTTTCTTATGTTAAACCATCCTTTCATATGAGGAATGAATTCCTCCTGGTCATGGTGTATAATTCGTTTAATGTGCTGCTGAATATGATTAGTAAGTATTTTGTTGAGGATTTCCACATCTATGTTCATTAGAGAGATTGGTCTGTAATTTTCCTTTCCTGTGGCGTCTTTGTTCAGCTTTGATATTAGGGCAATATTGGCATCATAGTATAAGTTAAGCAATGTTCTTCTGTTTCAATTTTTTGGAAGAGTTTCAGCAAGATTGGCATTAGTTCTTTATGTAAAGTTTGGTAGAATTCACCTCTGAAGCCATCTGGCCCAGAACTCTTACTAGTTGGGAGGCTTTTAATGACTGATTTTATATCTTTACTTGTGGCTGATTTATTGAGATTGTCAGTTTCCTCTTTCATTAATATAGGTTGCTTATGTGTTTCCAGGAATTTGTCCATTTTCTCTGAATTTTCATTTTTGTTGGAATATAGTTTTTCAAAGTATCTTCTTATGATAGTCTTTTTTTCTGTGGGGTCAGTGGTGATATCCCCTTTCTCATTTCTTATTTTCTGTATTTGCATCTTTTTTTTTTTCTTGTTAGTCTAGCTAAGGGTTTGTCAATTTTATAGATCTTGTCAAAGAACTGGCTCTTGGTTTTGTTTATTTTTTCAAGTGCTTTCTTATTTTTTCATTTAGTTCTGCTCTGATCTTTGTTATTTCTTTCCTTTTCCTTTGCGTTTAGTTTGTCATTGTTTTTTTTTTACTAAATCCTCCAACTGTGAAGTTAGTTTTTCAATTTTAACTCTTTTTTATCACGTGTGAATTTATGGCTATAAATTGCCCTCTCAGTACCACTTTTGCTGCATCCCATAAGTTTTGATATGTGCATTATCATTTTCATTTGTTTCAAGGTAGTTATTGATTTCTTTTCAGAGTTCCTCCTTGACCCACTGTTTTTCTAAGAATGTGTTATTTAACTTTCATATCTTGTTGCCAAATCCAGGTCTCTGACCTTTGCAGATTTCCAGCTTCATTCCACTGTAGTCAGATAAATTATTTTGTATGATTTCAAATTTTCTGAATTCACTGAGACTTTCTCAGCAACCTATCCTGTTGTCTATCTTGGAGAATGATCCATGTGCACTTGAGAAGAATGTTTATCCTGCTTTATTTGGATGTAATGTTCTGTATATGTCTATTAGGTCCAGTTCCTCTAATATATTGTTCAAAGTCTTTTCTTCTTTATTGATTTTCTTTTGAGATGTTCTGTCCAAAGGTGATAGTGGTGTATTAAAGTCCCCCACTATAACTGTAGAGGCATCAATTCCTTCCCTTAGATTCTCCAATGTTTATCTTACATATTTGTAGGCACCCTTGTTAGGAGTGTAATGTTTTTTGTTTGTTTTTGTTTTTGTTGTTAAAGATGTATTTATTTATTTCTCTCCCCTCCCCCACACACTAGTTGTCTGTTCTCTGTCTTTTTGCTGCATCTTCTTTGTCTGCTTCTGTTGTCAGTGGCATTGGAATCTGTGTTTCTTTTTGTTGCATCATCTTGCTGTGTCAGCTCTCTGTGTGTGCAGTGCCATTCCTGAGTAGGCTGCACTTTCTTTCACACTGAGCAGCTCTCCTTACAGGGTGCACTCCTTACGCTTGGGGCTCCCCTACACGGGGACACCCCTGCATGGCACAACAATCTGTGTGCGCATCAGCACTGTGCATGGGCCAGCTCCACATCGGTCAAGGAGGCCCCAAGCAGGTCCAGGGTTTGAACTGTGGACCTCCCATGTGGTAGACAGATGCCCTAATCACTGAGTCAAGTTTGCTTCCCAGGAGCATAAATGTTTATACCTGTTCTTTCCTTTTTGAATGATTATCCCTTTCACTAATATGTAGTGTCCATGTTTGTCTCTCACAATTATTTTGCATTTAAAGTCTATTTTGTCTGATATTAACATAGTTACTCCTGCCCATTTTTGGTTATTATTTGCCTGTAAGATGTTTTCCAGCTATTCATTTTCAACCTCTTTGAATCCCTAGGTCTAAGATGTTTTTCATGTAGACAACATATATGTGGATCATACTTTCTTATCCAATCTTCCAGTCTGAGTCCCTTGACAGGTGAGTTTAATCCATTGACATTCAGTGTTATCACTTTCAAGGAATTATTTATATTAGCCATATTTTCTTTGGATTTGTGTTTGTTATATTTTGTTTGGTTTTTTAATTTTTTTTGTCTTTTTATTGTTCTTACACTCTCCTCCAACTCTGTCTCTCCTGTTTTTTATCTTTCCCCCTATAGAACTTCCTTTAGTATTTCTTGAAGGGCAGTATTCTTGTTGGTATAATCTATTAATTTCTGTTTGTCTGTGAATATTTGAACTCTCTATCATATCGAATGTCAGTTTAGGTGGACAGAGTATTCTTTTTTGGAAATTATTTCTTTTAGTACTTTGACTATATCATACCACTGCCTTCTTGCCTCCTTGGTTTGAGATGAGAAATCAGCACTTAGTTTTATGAAGCCTCTTTTGTATGTGATGTTTCTCTTTTCTCCTGCTGCTTTTAGTATTTTCTCTTTGTCTTGAGCATTGGATAATTTGACAAGTATATGTCTTTGGGTAGGCCTGTTGGGATTTATGCTATTTAGGGTGCATTGTGCTTCCTGGATGTGGACATTCATCTCCCTCAATAGGTTTGGGAGGTTTTCACCCATTATTTCCTCCAACACCCCTTCTGTTCCCTTTCCCTTCTCTTCTTCTTCTGGGATGCCTGTAATGCATATGTTTTCACATTTTGCTTTGTCATTCAGGTCCCAAAGTCCCTGTTGAATTTTTTCTCTCTTTTTATCTATCAATTCACTGTCTGTTTGATTTAGGGTGTACTATCTTCCATAGTGGAAGACAGTACATCACTAGTTCTTTCCTCTCCCTCTTCAAATCTGCTGTTATTTGCTGAGAGTGTATTTTTGATTTCTTGGATTGTGCTGTTACTCCCCATCATATCCATTTTTTTTTTTGCATGACTGCAATTTCTTCTGTATGCTCTCTAAGAGTTTTCTTCATAGTCTTATCTCTTCCTTCACCTCATTAAATTGGCCCTTATTAAATGTTTTGAGAGCTTTAATTACTTGTTTGATGTTCTGCTCTTCTTCCTACTTTTTAGTTTGTTCATTGTATTGGGTCATGTTTTCCTGATTATTGGTTTGGTTTGTAGTTTTTTGTTGGTGTCTGGTCATCATTTTATCTTGGTGGGTTGATTAGCTTCTTTGTCTAGTGTCAGGGTTTAATTAGTTGCTGCTTTTCATGTGTGTTAAGTCTTCTCTTTGCCATTTTGTTCTTCTTATTCTATTTCTGTCCTGTTGGCTAAGTTCACTTGAAGGAAAATATTAGGGTAAGTGAAAGCAAAAAGAGTAAGAAAAGAAAAAAGTATAATAGTAGTATTGTTAGTAAATATTAGCAGAAGAACCATGTGAGATCTAGAACAATGGGTATTAGACTCATGTAAGCTGTGTAGAGTTATAACAGTAAGAAAAATGGAGTATCTATAATGAGACAGTAACCTGAATATGGTGAGGAATATAGTATTAATTAAAAGACCAGTGTGGTCAGGAAAGTGGGAAGAGAAAGGAAAGGACAATAATATAGAGAGTGAATAAAAGACAGAAAACAGTACAAAGGTATTAGAAATAAAAATTGGGGGCTAAATTAAGAGCCTTGGAATGTAAGAGAAACACTAAATGATGTAGGATAGAAAGATGTAGAGGAAAGGGGTAAGTATTGGTAGCCAAAATCAGTACACACAGAAAAGAGGAAATAGAGGATGAGGAAACACAGCAAACGTGAATCACTCCCTGCCACACCTAATATAAAATGCTTAAGAGTCTGACCTTCCCCTTTTCCCCCTTTTTCCCTTATCTCTCTCCCAGGGCAGCAGGAAAGCTGTTTGAGGTGTCCAGTAGGAGAATCAAGTGGGTCCTTGGTGAACCAAATCACCAGAGAAAACAATGTCTCTTAATTTCCAAAGAGAGCGTGCCCACACATCACCAGGAACACCAAATATGCTAATGGAAGTTTTCAAAACACATCTTTTTTTTTTATTTTTTTAATTGACTTTGAAATAATATTACATTAAAAATATATATGTGAGGTCCCATTCAACCCCACCCCCGCACCCCACCTCTCCCCCCCCCCCCAGCAACACTCGTTCCCATCATCATGACACATCCATTGGATTAGGTAAGTACATCTTTGGGCACCTCTGCTCCTCATAGTCAATGGTCCACATCATGGCCCATACTCTCCTCCATTCCATCCAGTGGGCCCTGTGAGGATTTACAATGTCCGGTGATTGCCTCTGAAGCACCATCCAGGGCAGCTCCTTGTCCCAAAGACGCCTCCAACTCTCATCTCTTCCTGCCTTTCCCCGTACCCATCAGCCACCATGTCCACTTTTCCCAATCCAATGCCACCTCTTCTATGTGGAAATTGGATTGGTTGTGTGCATTGCACCTCTATGTCAAGAGGAGGCTCAGATTCCACATGGATGCTGGATGCAATCCTCCCACTTTCAGTTGTAATCACTCTAGGCTCCATGGTGTGGTGGTTGTCCTTCTTCAACTCCATCTTAGCTGAGTGTGGTAAGTCCAATAAATCAGATTGTAGGTGCTTGAGTCTGTTGAGGCTCAGGACCTGGCTATCACATTGTCAGTCCAGAAATTCAAATCCCCTGAATATATCTTAAACCCCAACATTAACTGCACCTCCAGCACATTAGCATGAAAGTCTTATGAAGGAAGATCCCATCTGAGTCCAGATTCATCACACATAAACACCATTTCCAAAGAGGGGCCATCTGACCTGGTAGTTAAGCCCATCGGCCATGACCATAACTCCCATGGGTCTCTTTAGGCCTCAAAGGAACTAATATCTGGGGGTTGTATCTGCTTTATCTATCTCTCTGACTCTGCTCAGTTGTGCATGAGGGCAATCCTTCTGCCAGCCTCCAGACTCTTTTTTAGAAACTCGTAGCCATATAAACTCATTTCTCCTTTCCATTTCCCCCTTACTTTAGGTCAAACAGCATTTTAAAGTCATGTTATTTTATGTAGACGGGGATATTCTGCTGATCCGCATTGAACCTTCCATATAAGGTCATTTTCCAGTTGCATCATCAGTTGGTAGTTGATAGTGGTCCCTCGATGCCAGGGAGGCTCATTCCCAGGTGTCATGTCCCACGCTGGGGGGAAGGCATTGCATTTACATGCTGAGTTTGGCATCGAGACTGGCCACATTTGAGTAACATGAAGGCTGACAGGAGGAAATTCCCAGGCACAGTGTTGCTCTAGGCCTTGTTCTTATTTTAGGCTTATCAGCTCACAAGCATAGTCATTAGTATCAGGGGCTCACTGTTGAACCCTCACTCTCTCCCGGTCCCCTCAAAACACATCTTACAGTCCATCTCCCTTAGTTGTATTACAGGAGGGCTAGTTGAATTTTTTTTTAAAGATTTATTTATTTATTTCTCCCCCCTTCCCCCCCCCCCCCCCGGTTTTCTGTGTCTATTTGCTGTGTCTTCTTTGTTCGCTTCTGTTGTTGTCAGGGGCATGGGAATCTGTGTTTCTTTTTGTTGCATCATCTTGTTGTGTCAGCTCTCCGTGTGTGCGGCATCAATCCTGGGCAGACTGCACTTTCTTTCAGGCTGGGTGGCTCTCCTTACAGGGCACACTCCTTGCACATGGGGATCCCCTATGTGGGGGACCCTCCTGCTTAGCAGGGTACTCTTTGCGTGCATCAGCACTGTGCATGGACCAGCTCCACACAGGTCAATGAGGCCCGGGGGTTTGAACCGTAGACCTCCTATGTGGTAGGCAGACACTATAACAACTGGGCCAAGTCTGCTGCCTAGTTGATTTTCTGACTCCACCTTCTCCCAGACCAAGTTTCCGATCCCAGCACTTTTAGGTAAATTGGGCTTTCTCGGCAGAATTGCCTTTCCTTTCTTACCCAGTTTTCCCCAAGCCAGCTGGAATGCTCCTCAGCTCAAAAAAAAAAAAAAAAGAGGCGGGGTGTCAGGACCTGAAAATTGAACCCCCATCTCATTTGGCCCCTCTGCACCTCCCACCAAAACCCTCCAACTCACAGAGTCACTCCAAAACTGAACGGCTAGTGTATTCCCTTACGGCAGGGAGCACTGGATTTGGCAGAGTGCTGGATTTGGGAGTGGGAAGTATGGGATATTGTCCGCTTGGGGCCTGTGGGTCTGTGGAAAGTGGGCTGCGGTGGCTTAGGGGTCATGGACCTGGGGACCATTCTTCTGGGGAACACAGGGCTTGGGAATGTTGCCACACTACTAACAGTTCAGGGAATGCCCTAGGGGGAAGAGTCCCACCTCTCCACAACTTCTGACCTCAGTGTTAGAAACCCACAATTCTACCCTTAGCAAACACGACTTCTGTTCCAGTCTCTCCAAATCAATGTCCAAACACTTCCTGCCTTGCAAGTCCCCGAAACAGCCCACTGCAGCAAGATTCCAACTGTACTCAGCCGGCCTTTTGCAGGAACAATTATGAAGTGCATTCACAGGTGCCATCTTGCCCCACCCATCAGCTATCATCTTTTAATATCTCCATTTGTTCATCCCAGCTTGTCCTTAAAGGGAAAGTACGTCTGCCTCATTATCTAAAAAAATGAAGAAATACACTTGCTAGCTGTTCTTTAATCCTCCCCTGGTTAGCCATGTATATCACTTTGGCTGCTTATATCCTCCCGACAGTGAACTCAGACACGTGGTCTTGCTGGATTTGGACAGGATAAGGTCTCGAACCTAATGCCAGGTTGCCTAAGTTTGTTTTTGCCTTACTTTTTTCCTCTGGGTGGGTAACAAAAGGAAGCATTTCTACCAACTACAAGGCACAAGGTAGAAAGTACAGTGAAGAGAATGCAGCACATATGCAGAGTATGTTGGAAAACCCAGTAACCCCCAAGCTCACTGACTCCAGGAACTCAGACTGGGTGAAAGCAGCTTCAACTGAGTCTCTACAGACCCTTCACACACCTTCCATCCTGTGCAAGACACCTGGTCATTCTGAGAAAGGTGTGAAGATAAGTCAGCCTGGTTGTTGTCCACAGCCACCCTGCTAAGGCCAGCAAGGCAATCCTTAGTATTGTCTTAAAGTTCTTAAGAACTCCAGGGGTGCCATGCTAAAAGAACTTGTCTCACAGCTGCTGGAAAATCTGGTGTGCCTGTGCTCCAACTCAATTTACAGGATGGGGAGGACAGAAAACCTCCCAGTATGGGCTCAGGGCTCCTGCTCACACACCACCACTGGCCAGAACAAGCCCACCACACCTGAGCTTCCTCCCACTGTGGCCTTCAAGCTTGTCCACTTCTGGCATGGTCACAGGGTGCCCTGGTCCACTGTGCCTGTCCACTTCTGGCATGGTCACAGGGTGCCCTGGTCCACTGTGGCCTTCACTTCTGTGGAAAGCATCACCTCCAGTATGGCTCCTACACTCCTAGGTTAACAAGAAGCCCAAACCATGGCCAGTGATAAATTTTTCAGTGTTTGGTACTGTGAAAACTGGATAGCTCTTTGGGTTAAAAATAAACTTGTATTTTCCCACTTCATTGCAGACAAAAGAAAATTCTGGATGGATTTTAAAAGGTAAGTGAAAAAACAGCTCTAAGGGCCTTTTAATCATCAAAGCAATGGGGAGAAATCAAAAAGAAAATATCAAACACTTTGACTATATGCCTTAGTCAACAAAAGGGGTACTGATGCAAAGTACCAGAAATCTGTTGGCATTGACAAAGGGGGTTTATTTTGGGTAGAAGCTTACAGTCACAAGGCCATAAAGTGTAAGTTATTTCCCTCACCAAAGTCTGTTGCCACATGTTGGAGCAAGATAGCTGCTGGTCTCTGTGAGGATTCAGCCTTCTTCTTCAGACTCCATGGTCCCAGCTTCTTCTGGTCTCAGCTGTTGGCTGGCATAAGGCTTGTCTCTCTGTCTGGGGCTTGTTTCTTTATGGGCTTGGCGGCTCTGGTGTTGCCACAAGGTCAACAGTAGACCATCAGGTTCTCTCTCTTTCCAGGCCTCTGCCATGTCTATAGAGCCATCTCTGTTCCTCTGTGTTCTTCTCCTGTGTGTTTACTTCCCTGGGATCCAGCATCAAAACTCCAACTACTTCCTTTGCCATGTCTTTTTCTTAGTGAGTCCCTGCCCACCAAGGGGGTGAAGACTCAATGTCCTACTGACATGCGCCATTTCAACCCCTGATCATAATTTAACAAAGTAAAAGTGAAACCTCTGAAGTTAATATAATCTATTATGCCCATAGTAAGAGACCAGTTTACAAACATAATCCAATAACTATGTTTGGAATTCATAAACAGTATCAAATGTCTATACTATATAAAAATTAAAGATATTTGATTTAAATCAAATAAAATCCAACATTTTAAGAAATGTAATACACCGTGGAGAGATCACATCATCTTTAACATACATAACGTAGGATGTTGATTGGCCGAGAGTTACCTCTTGCTGGCAGTGTTATGTCCTCTAGATGGAAACTTTGTAGGTAAACCCCCAGATCAGAAGGCCCTTCGGGAACCCAAGGAAGCCCAAGCACCCCACCCACTCTTCTGGGATGATACAAGGTCAATTCTCCAGAGGAGGAACTTGGTCTCCTGTCAGGGAAAGTTCTGGAATCCAGACCCTCCCCTCTGAGGTTCAGAGTTACTGCCCAGCCCACTTGAGGCCAGCTGGAAAGAAAAAAAGATAACATGGTCCCCATCACTCACATCACCTCCATATGCCTAGTAAATTAAGGACTTAGAAGGAAGCTCGGCTCCTGGTCATTCTGTGGCTTAAGTCCTTCCTGGCCAGCCCACCAGTGGAACACATGTGTGGCTGGAGAAGAGCCACAGGGTCCAACACATAGACCAGGTCTCCAGACACGTGGTGGAGAGGTGGGAGGCACCTTCCTCTCTCACACCTGAAAGCCTGGTGCCAAAGGGGACAGGGCAGCAGGGTAGCCAGCAGGGGACAGTGGTAACAGCAGGGGAACAAGGAAACAGAAGATCCTCAAGGAAAAGGCTGGGCTTGTGCGTCCTCTGACCCTTCTGAGCTGAGTTAAACCCTAGGGTTCTTATTCTGAGAGAAAGATCCTAAAGGGGAAGGATGGACTCAAGAACAGAACATGCAATTACCCTAAACTGAATGTAAGAGCTCATGGCACTTTATTTTGCTCCCTAAACTGGAGAAAATCAGCATAATAGAGTATGATATGCAACATTATTGAAAAATGCCCATTTCTTTTCCTAATGAGTTCTAAAACTCTCTTTAAATTAAGAATGATGAGTAAGCAGCAATGCCTGTCCCCCAAGCCCTGGATTAGTTACCAGGAGCCTATCATAGCTCAGAATAACTTCCCTTAGCAATGCTGGTGGAAGCTATCACAATCTTAGACAGCTCTTCTTTGTGGGGATTTCGCATATTCAGAACTTTTGCAGAACAAAATGAAATTTTCTATCACAGAAAAATAAAGAAAAAAATATTCATCACCAGCCAGCCTCAGTTAGTAACATGACTATCCATTTCCAAAAACTAATCAAACAAAAATCTGCTTTTCCTTGATTTGTTTCACCAATTTTTCTTCTTTCCTCTTTTTTTCTTTCACTACTTTATGGATTGAAGCAGAATGTCATTAATAAAACCGATCCAGATTTACATGCTACCACAAAACGGAGCTTCTGGGTTTATTGGTATTTCATTATTACCATTTCTCAAGGGATTTCTTGTTTCACACAGGATGATGCTTTTAAAACACAAAGCAAAAAGAACCCCACTTACTTTTCTCTCTTGATGTCCATCTGGCCCTTTGTGTTTTGAGTATTATTGAAATTCAGTGTTTCCTGATACTGGTTTGGCCCTTGCTGTCTACCATCAGTTTTCCCTCAGAAAACAGCTGAGGTGTGAACAAAGTGCAGGGTGACACAGAAGGAGGGTTGCTGAGGTTGTTGGTGCTGGGGGTAGGAAACAGACGTGACAGTGGAGGAGACCTTGCTACTGCAGGTTGAGCTGCTGGCTGAGAAAGGGCACTTGGTAGGAGAAGCAAGGGCTTTCCAACAGTGGGAAGTGGAGCCAGAGACACAACCTCAGAGCGTTGTTCAGAATCAGCTTAGTGGTAGATGGCATGAATAGCCAATTCTCCTGCACTGCCGGCCACCCACAGGAGTAACCGTCCCTGCTCCTCTGCTAGGTGCTTGCATGTGACCAAGGAGCCATGTGTGACTCTTCAGGCAGAAGCATGTAAGCACCCATGGCCAGGAGCTCCAAAGACTTAACACTGAAAGGACAACAGCCTGACTGGTGACCCACCCTCCACCTGGGTTCCTGAGACTGGACTGGGCAGAGCCTCCCTGCCACATACACAAACACAAACACACACACACACACACACACCTTTTGGCATGGGAAGTCTATCTTTACTTTTAGCCGCTGTCTCAGTTTGCCAGGGCTAGTCTGACAATGCCCCAGAACTGCTTATTTAAGCCCCCAGGTTAAGGTTCTATCATGTGCCTCTCTGACAGTGGTCAGATCAGGAAGGAAAGGCTTGGCCCAGTGGACCCAGTACTTAGCAAAAGGGCACTGACCATCACTAGCCAAAGCCAATTAGTCTATGGGGTGCAGCAGTCCTCCAAAATTCACGAAATACAATGAATGTGCCACACTAATGAAAGAGGTTGTTGATGTGGGAGGAGTGGAGTGAGGCGGTTGGGGGTATATGGGAACCTCTTATATTTTTTGAATGTAACATTTTTTGTGATCTATGTATCTTCAAAAAATACAACTAAAAAATTGATAGGGGTGGGGGTAGGGAGTGGGGTATATGGGAACCTCTTATGTTTTCTAATGTAACATTTTGTGTGATCTATTAACTTTGAAAAAAGATAATTAAAAAATAAAAAAATAAAAACAAAACAGTAATTAGAGCTCCACCGACCCAGGGCTTACTGTGAGCCACTGTATGCGCACTAAGCACATTCATTCTCTTAAGTGGTCCATGAGGTCAGTTCTGTTTGATCTGTCCTAGAATGGCAAAGTGAGACAGAGAGGCTGTGACTTGTGAAGGCTCCACAGCTAGTCACCACAGAGCTGATACTTCCACTTGGGGCTCCTCAGCCTGGGCTGCTAACCAACACACTGACAACTGTTAACTGTGCTCCAAGGAAATTGATTTAGGAAGAATTTGATCAGCTTTAGTACAGAGTTTGATCAGCTGTAGTACAGAATTCGCCCTCTTTATGACCAATGATCCCAAGGTCAGAGAAACTGCTCCTGGAGCCCTGGAGCTGATCAGATACCAGTGCCCATAATCCCAATACCATGGTGTGAACATTGGTTCAAATAGACTTTGAAATGCCTTTTGCTGTTCTTGTTGCTTTTAAGTCTCTTTTCTTTAGATTTTAATTAATATTTATTTCAGTTACATAATTTCCTTTTGGCATGCACAAAGCCCCAGGACTTGAATTTGCCTGTAACCTCAGCTAACCAAAACTGCCCTGAAATGCTTTAAACACATAAAATCCCATTTTAATGCATGCGTTCTAAAGACAGTTACCAGACATTGTATGTCCTCCCATGGCCCACTGGGTGGACTGTGGGAGAGTGTGGGCTATAATGGGGACCATTGACCATGAGGTGCAGCGGTGCTCAGAGATGTATTCACCAAGTGCAATGAATGTCTCATGATGATGGAGGAGGTTGTTGCTATGGGGGGAGGAGAGGGGTGAGGGGAGTGGGGGGGGTATATGGGGACCTCATATTTTTTTAATGTAATATTTAAAAAGTAAAGACAAAAAAATAAATAAATAAAGACATTTCCCATTTTCCAGGAGACAATAAGGCATTTGAGCAGCAGTCAGTGACTTTCTTTCTGGAGGGCCAGGGGGGAACTCTTCTGGCCCTGTGGGCTCTGTCGTTATCACTCAACCCCAACATCCTGCACAGGAACGTTAGAGAAATGAATTGGTGTGGGTGTGTTCTAATAAAACTTTATCAAAACAGGCAGGCAGCCAGATTTGGCCTGCAGGCCTTAGTTTGCCGACCCTGTCATATAGAAATGTGTGCTTATGGCTCATTCCTGATGTCCCACCAAGAGATAGAGCCCTGGTCAATTCTTACCTCGGGGCCCCTCTCTGGCCCTTGTTCAGTTAGCCCTTGAAGGTGGGGCCACTTATCAGACTGCCAAATTCTGGAAGGAGATATTGAGTCTTCAGGCTCACTCTGCCCTTCTCCCTCTTGGGCCTGGCCCGCAGGGAGCAGGGCCTCTGCTCTGCATTTCTACCACATTTAAGCTTCAGAATCCACAAGCCCCACTGTGCAGTATTCAGCGGTACCTTCCATCAGTGACACCCCATCGAGGAGCAGTCTACAGTCCACCTTATGGAAAGGGACTCCTCAAAGGTACAAACAAAACGGTGTAGTGTGAACTGTCTGTTATTCTGAAAATCCAGATGAAATTTATATTCTCTAGATAAAGAAGATTTGAACAACTTCATACACCAAGAGTCCTGGCTTTTTGACTATTATCTCATGATGGCCATCAACTCACTGGCAGTATCATAGGTACCGTAGACTCAAAATGTAAACCCCACTTAGTAGTGAAACTATTTACAGTTGTTCAAAAGCTATTGCTCACAGGAAGAAAACAGATGAGGTGTGTGTTTACAGAAGGTCAGGAACCCTTCCGTTCCACCCCCCTCCTGTTTTAATGGCCAGCAGAGACAGGTACCTTGTCAGATGGCCCCAGAAGTCCCCTTCTTCCATCCAGTTCTTCCACACACTAGAAGCCAGGCAGAGGGGTACCTCAGATTCAAGAGACATCCCGGGGGGCAGGCTGAGGGCCATGGTTGCTTCAACTGGAAACTACGCTTCTGTGTGTGAAGTGAAGCTCATGAGACTCAAGGGGCATCCCATCAGTACTCGAGCGAGAGTTGACCTGAACTGGGGACTCACCTGGCCACCACTGATTGTGGGTGGCTAGGAGAAGAGGAAGGAGGCATTTTGTGGGATTATTTTATACACCATTAACTTCCTTTCCAATGGAATCTGTGTTCCACGTTATGGGTTGAGCTGTGTACCCCAAAAAGATACCTTGAAGTCCTAATCCTGGGTACCTGGGAACACGGACTTTTTGCAAAAGCGTTATTGCAAGCAGAATCATTTAAATTGAATGAGGCTGACTGCAGTGGGTGGACCCTTAGTCAAGGATGGCTGGTGTCTTTAGAGGGGGGTGTGGACACAGACAAAAGTGGGGGGCGGTAGCACCATGGGAAAAGAGACAGAGCAGGCCATAGGGTGACTGAGGAGGCACTGAAAACCCAAGGCTTGCTGGCCAAGGGACAGTCGCCCCAGCGGCCAGGACTGACACACCAGCACGGCCCACGCACTTGCGGCTTCAGCCTGCCGGGCTGAGAGAGCCGTTTCTGGTGTTTTTAGCCACCCAGTTCATGGCACTTGTGACAGCAGCCTGAGAAAAGTGAGGTGTCCCTCTTCTGGCAGTCCCATTCCTCCAGGAGGCCTGAGGGATAGCCCAGGTGCCCAGCTGTCCGCCAGGCTGAGGGTCCCCAATCAAGGCTTTTATCTAATCAGATGCCCTGAGGAACACCCTGGGGAAAGACAGAAACAATGTTGAAAAGAAAGGAATGGGTGACCTGGACAACTCTGAACACCCTTCTCTTCCTTCCTTCCGCCCTCTCTTGGGGGCTTCGGCTGCTAGATCCCCGAGGTCTTCCCACCACGCACACCTTCCCAGAGGGGCCGGGCCAGAAGGTGCAGACCTATTCCTGGTTCTCCTTGTCGGTGGGAAGGCGGCCCGAGGGATCCAGTGGCCCAGGACCGTCCATCAGCCTGGTTGCTTATTCACGGCCTCGGGAACCACCGCACATACTGCTCAGGGGGCCGCATCCTGCACACTGAATAGCCTCGGGGCTCCCTTTCTAGACTGTCTGCGCACCCCCGGATTGCTGCAAGGCCCCTCCAGCCCGGGGGAGGGGTGCCTCTGTGTCTCGCAATACTAAAAGCTCTGCTCTTTCGGGTCCAGGCGCCCATCTCACCGACCCTGCCGAGCAGCCCCTGCCCTCTTCACCCCCGGGCGCCCCATCCAGTCTTCCTCCCTGGTGAGCACTCCCTCCTTGCTCGCCTCCCACTTGACCTTCCCGGTAGCCCTTTCCCACTATGATGTCCTGCTCCCACCCCCACAGAAGAATCGCCCACCCTGCCGGGGTCCCGCCCCCACGCCCTTGCTTGGCCCCCAGATCCCTTCCACGCGGTGCCGCTGGATGTCCAGTCCCCGCTCCGGGTGGCACAGCCCTGCCCCAGCCCCTCCCTGGCAGGGGATCCCTGCCCCCAGCACCGTCTCACCCCCACCGCGCGGTGCCGCCCCCCCCCCCCGCCTCACCCGGGTCTGGCGGGAGAAGTAGCTGCGCTCCTTGGGGTCCAGGCGCCGAGGCGGGACGTAGCTGAAGGCGAACTGCGCGGAGATGGGCGGCGGCCCTGGCGTGCCCCGCAGCGTGGCGGCGGTGATCTCCTCCTCATCCGCCAGGCCTTCCTCTTCCAGCTTCTCTGCCCAGGTCATGTGGGTCGCACCCGGCCAGGGGCCCCGCCCGAGTCCGCCTCCCTGGCTGCTCGGCGCGCGCGTTCAGCAGTTTCCTGGGAACAGCGGCCTCGCGTCACAAAGCTGGACGGCGGGCGCAGGGCTGGGGCGCAGGGCCAGGGGCGCAGGGTGGAGGGCGCAGCTGGGCTGGGGATGGGACCGTGCCCTCCCGTCTCCTTGCGGGTCCCTGGAGGGCCCACTTGGGACGCAAGGAGCCGCGTCTGCTGGACTGGGGGCCTCCGCCTGCTTGCCCTTGCCCTTGGGCTCCCGGAGGGTTCCAAGCGGGCTGTCCGGAAGAAGAGCAGGCCATGGCAGCGCGGCATCTGAAACCCTCCAGGAGCCGCGGAACAGTAGCGGAAGACTCAGGTGGAATTCACTGCCGTGGTATGTTAACTCAGTGTGTCCGCAGCAGCATCGTGCCAACGTGCAATGAGTCTGTTTTCAGCGCCTCGGTCACCACGAGCAGGCACCGCTCACGGTACTGGCAGGTGCTGTTGTGCAGCGGCACAAATCGAATCCATTCAAGTAGTATCTGGCAAAATTGAGCTGTTCCCCAGCGCTCTGCTGTGTCTTGAGTCAAATGCTGCTTCAAGAGGTGTGTTCCTTCTGTCGAAAATTCGCTTAACTCTAAAGCCTGGGATGTGTGTGTATCAGTAAAAAGGAAAAGGAGAACTAAACAGGCCTTGGGAATACTTTAACCAGGGCGGCTCTAGGAAGACTGGCTTGAAACATAAATGATAATGAGGGGCAAGACTTGTGGAATCTGGGGAACAGTTGGTGATTCCAGGCAGAGGGAAGAGCATCTGTGGTGGCCCTGAGGCCGAGCCCATTGATGTGCGGGTGGCAGAAAGGGAGGACAAGGGCGGTGCAGCTTTCAGAAGGGGAAGGCAGTAGGGAGTTCAGGTGGACAGGCAGGCAGGGGAGGGGGCGGTCTCAGGCCCGGACCAACGAGCACCCCTCTCAGGAGGCTTCTTGCCTGTATGTCCTTGATTCAGGCAGAGGTTTCAGAGATTTTTCAGTACCATGTCCTTGATGCTAATTAACAAAAGCAATAACCACACACTTACAGTGGCACCCCTAGCAGTAGGGAACCCTAGAATTATGGCACCCCTAGAAGTATGACCCAGCAAGCCAGTCTGTGCTCCTCCTACACCTCTTTACAAATGGACACAACCATTCTAAGGTCCACAGGATGGAGGAATAGAGTATGGATTGGAGTGGACTTACTGATATTTCTATTCATGAAGTATTGTGATTAGTAATTGAAGAAAATGTGGCATTGGTGTGGAGAAAGTGGCCATGTTGGCTGCTGGGGGTGGGACTGGGAGGAAGAAATGTAAATGTGGGGGCATTTTTGGGATTTGGAGTTGTCCTGGGTGTTGCTGCAGGGACAGTTACTGGATATTGTATGTCCTCCCATGGCGCACTGGGTGGACTGTGGGAGAGTGTGGGCTATGGTGTGGACGATTGACCATGAGGTGCAGCGGTACTCAGAGCTGTATTCACCAAATGCAATGAATGTCTCATGATGATGGAAGAGATTGTTGTTATGGGGGTTGGAGTAGGGTGAGGGGGGTGGGGGGTATAGGGTGTGACAGGGAGGGACAAGAGAGCTCACAGAAGGCAGAAGTGACACTGGGCTTGGGCTGGGTAGCAAAGAGGGACTGTGGAAGGGTTTCTGAGGCATAGTATGATCCAGAATAGTGCTCAGGCCCAAAGCCATGAAATGCTCTAAGAACTGTAAGTGAGACCACTTCACAGGTTTCCCAGAGATGTGAGAATCCTTTTGGCCTGGCCCCCAGGTGAGCGGAATTCACTTGGGTATATGAACACATCCGAATCGATTGCAGCTCTCTCCTGGTCAATCTTTCATTTGCTTCTATTTGTCTCATTCCTTCTCTGCAAAGAAGCATAAAATTTAAAAGTGAACTTAGAGCTCTAGAACTCATAGAGTTTCAATAACCTATGCTAAAGCTTAAAAAGCCTTAAAAAGTAAAGATAAAGAGATCTAAAATGTTACAGCATGAGTGGGTCATGCGATGGTTAATCACCATCCAGTTGGTGCCGAGTCATTGGATGATGCAAGCCCTGGCCTGCCAGTGTGAGGGCATTCTTTAGGTGGCTTTAGACCATTAGGCAGTTGCAGCTATGGCTGATGACATCCACAAACAAGGGCGACTGCCTTCAGCAAGGACAGGAGTCCCATCACCCTGGCAGCTGGAGGTCTTAAAGCAACACCAAGGCCCTCAGCAGTGGCAACTCCTTTCTCTCCTTCTCCAGCTTCTCCCAAGGAAGTCATCCCCTGTGCTGTCTCCAATGCATGGCCTGCCCTAGGAAATCTGAACTTGCCTAACCCCAGGGTCACTGAGCCAATTCTACTAACAAATCCCTCCCTATTTACATATGGACCCATATCCTGTTGGCTGTTTCTTCAGAGAATCCTAATACTGGTAGAAATGCACACGTTACTAGCTAATATGTCCTGTGATTACTTTGTGGTGGGTCTTTTTCTAAATGTTTTTATGTGTATTAACTCATTTCATCCTTATTTTCTGATTAGCCATTTGGAAATGAGGCCCAAGGTCATACAATTTGCGAGAGAGGTTGAAATCAACCCCACGTGCCTGACTCCTGAACACAGATTCTCAGTCCTCTGTTACATTGCTGCTCAGACCAGGTTCAAGTCTCATCTTCACCCGTGGTTCTGTATGCAAGGCAGGCATTGACCATCTCTGAGCTTTGGAGAGGAAATACTGCCCAAGTCCAAGGCCCCTGGAAATCATACAAGCCTGTGTTCAAGTGCTTAGCATAGAGCTCAGCACAGAGCGGGTGAGAAGTAAATGGAAGCTCCTTTCCCTGTCCAAGGCCCCGGAACTAGCCAGAGGTAGAAACCCAGTCTCCAAACTCTGCGGCCCTTTCCACATCTGCCTGCCTTGTCTCACTCTCCCCTCAAGCTTTAACCTGACCGTAATTGGAGAGTGAAGCATCTGTACTTCACTAAATACAATGTAATTCACGCATGATTTACATTTTAGATTTTCCCCCAATCAAACCTGCCCCCTTACAACCCTACCTAAATTTACTTTACTTCATTGTATATTTAAAAAGAGAATACTCCTGAATATATATATACTTAAAGTTTTTATTTTAATTTACCCCTCCCCCCTGGTTGTTTGTACTTGCTGTCTGCTCATCTTCTTTTTGGGAGGCACTGGGAACTGAACCTGGGGCCTCCCATGTGGGAGGGAGGCACCTAATTACTCAAACCACCTCTGCTCCATTTCATATGTCTCATTGTGTTTCTTCACTGTGTCTCTTACTGCATCATCTTGTTGCATCAGCTCACTGAGTCATCTGGTTGCATCAGCTCACCAAGTCAGCTAGTCCTGTCAGCTTGCTATTTGGCTCACCATCTTTACGAGGCACTGGGAACTGAACCTGGGATCTACCACAGTGTGGGTACGAGTCCAGCTGCTTAAGACACATCCACTTCCCTATATTTTATTAAAGGATTATTTCTGTATAATTCTACATTTATAAATGTTATAGTAATCCAAAGTGCTGTCATCTGTTTTCCCATTGCTCCTCCTCACCATACATTATATCTGCTAACAAAGTACATCATGAAATGGGAAAAAAAACATTTCTTATATTTGTAGGAGGAGGAAATGAAGGTCTCTAAAAAGCATACTCTTTTCATTTAGCAGATAACTGTTACAAGATGGCAGATTTAAAAATAGTCATTCATTGTATTCATTTATTGTACTTGATCGATTCTGTTTGACATATAAAATCAATTATCTATGATACTAATATTAAATTGAACTTTAATTTTAAATCAATCACTGACACTTGGTGTTCACGGTATAGGGAAAATAAAGGCTCCTTCCATGTCTCTGTAAGATCTAGACAGATCCTTTTTAGATCACCAAATAGTCCATAATTCTGCAAAATGGCTAATTCACAAATAAGGCTCTTTTTATGCTGAGACCCATAAAAACACAACTTCTTTCATGATCTGAGTTCTGAAGTCACTATTCCTTCTTGTCAGCACTGAACCCCGGGGTTTTGAGAAAACAATTTTCTTGATAAAGATTTGACAAATTCAAGCCTTGATTTTAGCATCTCAGCCTCATGAAAATGGATCTGTTATGGGAAGAATAAAAAAAAAAGGAACTGGCTAGTATAATCCTTCACAATTGAAATTACTGTGTTGAACATATTTGTCTCTAACAACCTGCCAACAAATACTTGCACACACATAAGAATGGAAGCTCCTCGAGGGCAAAGTCACAGCTATCTTACTGGTGTACTCCCAGAGCCCAGAACAATGCTTAGTACAAAATAAGAGCTCAATAAATATTAGTTGCTTAAATAAGAGGGATATTTAAAGGATCAAAGATGATTCCTGTCCTCGAAGGCACAATCAATACTAGAAGTATGCAACAAGCCAATGCAGAGTGTGTGAAGAAAATCAACATTCCAGCCCTCAGAGGAGGTCAGGGTTTTAGGTTGTGGGGAAAGAAGAGACCTGAGTGGGGTGTTGCTGAATGGACAGAATTTAGTCATGAGGAGATGCTGTCTGGAGGGAGAGGGGGCACCTGGTCAAAGGAGCAAGGGGAGAGAGAATGGAGTGGGTTAGGTGGGAGGGAAGAGACCGCCAGCTTGAAGACAGGTAACAAGGTGCAGCCTCAGGGGATCCCAAAAGTCAGAGCAGAGGAGGTTCTACTGTATCCCGTGAGTAGGAAAGAAACAAGGTTTCTGATCACAGGCTGGCATGCTGAGGGTTTTCAGAAGATTAGTCTGGGGTGTGCAAGATGAACTGGACAAGAGTAAGCCAGAGAGGAAACCAGGGAGCAGACTAGCACCAATAACTTAGAGAACTTGGGAAATTCATCTACATTCTAGTCACTCATCATCATAATGCCTTATTAAGTAACTTACAAAGGAAACAATAAGGTCTTAGACATTAGGTAGTGATGAAGATACTGGTTTTAGTGAGTCATCCTGTCCATTCTTACACTTACATCAGGGGGAAATTAAAACAGATATTCCAATAATTTAATAACTCTAAAAGCAGAGTTGAGCATAGCTTATGAAGAATATAGGCATATTCTGCTTTTGGAAAACTGAAGATCAGAAAATTCTGTATTTCAAGGGAAGCAGACTTGGCCCAGTGGTTAGTGCATCTGTCTACCACATGGGAAGTCCACGGTTCAAACCCCGGGCCTCCTTGACCCGTGTGGAGCTGGCCCATGCACAGTGCTGATGCACGCAAGGAGTGCTGTGCCATGCAGGGGTGTTCCCCGCATAGGGGAGCCCCACACGCCAGGAGTGCGCCCCATAAGGAGAGCAACCCAGCATAAAAGAAAGTGCAGCCTGCCCAGGAATGGTGCTGAACACACAGAGAGCTGACACAACAGGATGACTCAACCAAAAGAGACACAGATTCCCATGCCACTGACAACAACAGAAGCAGACAAAGAAGATGCAGCAAATAGACACAGAGAACAGACAACCGGGGTGGGGGTTGGGAGGGGAGAGAAATAAATAAAATAGATAAATCTTAAAAAAAAAGAAAAATCTGTATTTCAAAACATAAGCCAAAAATTTATAAAAAATATCAAGTACATTGAAAAGCCTAATTAACAAAGTGGGTACTTCAATTAGAGATATAAGATTCTCAGCCCACTGTCCTAGCAGACTACTTAGGACCCTGGAAAAAGCAAGTATGAATGAGGGATTACTTTGGTGGGTGGAGGGAATGGACCCATACCTGGACAACTTGATAACCAAGTAAATGGAGTTGCCATTGTTTAATAGCCTCTTTTCCTAGTAAATTTTTGCTGTTAAAACAAACTCTTTTGGGGCCATTAATGCATAGTGCTCCTCTGAAAAAAAAATCAAAGAGAAATAAACTTAGTTTTTATAACAATCCAAAACATTATTTTTTTGGCCAAAATTTACTCAAAATGTGGCTTTTCCTAATGGCCAGTACTCTCACATCAATCATAAATGTGTTACTCTTTAGTCTACTGAAAAAGTACTTGGCTTAATTAATGATGCTGTTTATAAAATATTACAAGGAATTTCCAGAAAACATATCCTGAAATGTAGTTTTAATTTCTGGAATCATCTATTTTTCTCACCTTTTTAAGAAAATGATCCTTTCCTATTCACCTCAACAGGCGTTTTAATATAAAAACTAGAACAATTTCTTTATCTTTTGTGTACATCTTCATCAACTGTAAAAGGTAATACAAATCCTTCTTTATCTAATTTAATTTCAATATCTAGTGAGAGAAGGAAAAAATTCTTCATGTGATATCCTCACAAACACTATCTTCCTTTACTTCTTTGTTCTGTTTTGATTTCTTCCAAACTGTATTTACCAATAGGACAGAAGGCTGCAAAGTAATGACCACAACCAAATGAGGATGTTCACTCACTCAGCTTCAAGAACAAGCCTGTCAGCCTGAAATTAAGGAGGCTTCCTGGGGTAAAGCAAGGAGTAGGTCCTCAAATTAACAGGGGAGCAGTAGGAACCACACACTTCCTCCTTCTCCTTACAAATGGGAGCACACTTTCAATTCAGACAGTGAAGAAAATGTTCTAAGTTCAGCAAAATTAGACAACTTAGCAGCTCAACACATCCCTCTCTTCCATGTCTCCTGACAGCTAATGCAGCCCATGACCGTGGCACCCCACAACTGCAACATGTGGCCAAGGGGAGTGGCTGGAGTTCGCTTCCCAGCCCTCTGGTATATGCCATTCCTTCTGTAGAAAGGACCATGAGAGCAGGAGAGGTGGAACATGTGACCATTTGAAGCCTATCAGAGATGGTTCTCTTTGATATGATTTTTAATTGATGAAAGGAAGGACTTCACTCAAAGTCAGCATAGTCAAGCAGCTATTTCTGGGAGGATTTGTGTGCTTATATCTGTGATAATGTGGTAGCCACCAGCTATGGGAGGCTTTGGAGCACTTGAAATGTGATATATGATTAGGGAAATGAATTATAAACTTTACTTATGTTTAATGTAAATTTAAGTAGCCATCTGCACTAGTGGCTACTATACTGGACAGTGCAGGCCTAGACTATAAGAGCAGCTAAACAGACATGAGCACTTACTGTGTTATTCCCTCATTTATTCCTTCTTACCATAAGTGTTTGAGGTCAATATTCTTCTTAATCACATTTTACAGATGAGGAAGCAAACAGAAAAAGGTTAAAAAGGGTAAGTACACTGTGCAAAGACATTCTGCTACTCTGTGGCAAGCTGGATTCAAATACAGTCTATATACTATATTCTACCATCTACACTCTAGAGCCTCATGTGGGGCAGGGAAGATTCCATTTTGCATTCTGTGGCTACTAAGCTCCACCTGTCTCCCAAAGAGATAACAAACACTAAGGTTCTGTAAATAAAACCCCTGTTACTTACCTACTGTATACCAATAGGTTATTAACATTTTGGAAGCAAAGTAGGATCTTGCTCCTAAAAGGTCGATCAATTCAATTACCAGAGATTTATGAAAGTGAAAATCCACAGGGGTCTCCAGGGAATGGTATGGAGTAAAAAATGATTTCATTTGATATTTAGGAAGGAGTTTGGGATCCTAAAAATCATATATTCAAATATGAGAGAAAAATAAGATACAAAACCAGAGAATAAAGTGAAGGTAGTGAGTTACCTATGTATAAAAGTTTGACACAAAATTCCTTTAATGAATGATATTTTTCTAGGACTTAGGACTGATATCTTTCTTAACACAGCAATGAAAAATATTCTTGTTATAGTTAAAGTCTAATAGCTCAACATATTCTTAAAATGTGTTTTAAAAGTAGTCACTGAAAAAAGAACAATAAACATCATGGCAATGCTGTCAAATTCAAGAAACATCTCTGAAACTCTCAGAATTGCTTTAAGGAGGACACTCAGTTAAAATTTTTAATCCAAGAAGAAATGATAAAACTGACATCTCAATTCAATAAATAAAGGATTGCAATGGAACAACTAGTGCTGGAAAATTAGTTATCTGTCTAGTAAAGAAGAGTTAAACTCCTACCAAACATCAGACTATGAGCATATCTCCTTTTACTGAGTTTTGCTTTATTGCACTTTGCAGATATTGTGTTTGTTTGTTTTTTTAAATAAACTGAGGGTTTGTGGCAATCCTGGGTCAAGCAAGTCTATCAGTTCCAGTTTTCCAACAATTGTGCTTTCTTCATCTGTGTCACATTTTAATTGAGGTATATACATTTAAAAATAAAAATAATGCTTTTGCATATTTAAAAGGCTATAGTACACGTGCACTGGGAAACCAAAACATGCATGTAACTCACTTTATTATGGTGGCCTGAAACTCGACCAGCCAAATGTCTGAGGTATACCTATATAATAAATCACAGGTGGATTAAAGATCCAATGGGGAAAAATTAGTAAATATTTGCACTAACACATATTTGGTGAAATAATCTTATGCATGATGGAAAAGTCAGGAACCATTAAAAGACAGGTAGATTTGGTCACACAAAACTTAAAAACGCAAAGCAATAGAAAGATGAATAAGGGAGCAGGAAGGCAATACCTAGGAAATACAAATGGCCAAAAACATTTGACAAAATGCTCAACTTCACTACTGCTCACTCACATGCTATTTAAATACATGACAAGACACCCTTTTCCACTGAACTGACTGGCAAAAGCTAACAGGACTAAAAAAACACAGCCACCTTCACTCACTGCTGGGGAGGTGTGACATCTACCATTCAGAGTCACTACTGACATTACACCAGTGGTCCCACTCTTAACATTCTAGTCTGCAGCTTAAAGGAACATGGGCTGCAGTAGAATGACACACAAGGGTGTTTACTACAGCACTGCTGATAGAGACCAAAGTTGGAAAGAACCTGAAAGATCATAAGCTGGGAAACTGGTGAGTAAGTCCCATAAAATACTGCACCACTTTGAGGAAGAACGTATTTGTTCCACACACATTGGCCTTGAGGAAGGTCTATGTATACTGTACATAATGGTAAATTATATGATATACTGGACATAAAGAGAAAAGAAAATTGGTTTATATATTTGTGTATGTTGGGCATAGAAAGCACAGTTACAAATTTGTTATTTCAGGGAAGGGAGGTGTTTGGGGTTAACTAATTTTAGTGTTTATATGCCTTGGCATTGTTAAAAATGTTTTAAAAGAAAAGAGTAACGACTTTCCACTTCTTTACCTTTTACCACAATATGATCCTGAGTCAAGTTTGAAGGACAAAGCAGAAGGTGATGAAGTCTGTTGGGACGATTTCCAATCACACAAAAAAGATGTGCTGTGAAGTTTATGAGAGTGAATCTTTATAGCACAGATACCACCTAAAATAACGTCTACCAGAGAAGAGTGAAATTTCTGACTTGGTTAAAAAATACACTCAGAAATAATTAGGATTTGTAGAGTTCAGAGATTCAGACTTTTTAATCAAATGGCTATTGTGCGTGCTAAGCCCTTTAAAACCCTTGAAATGAATCAAGGAATATTAAGATTTGTATGCCTTCAACACTTGAAACCATCTAGAAATCTCACACAGCAGGAATTGGTCCTATAGGACAAGACAGAAATGGGGTAAATTTATCAAAGAAAAGGCCAGCTGTTGCACCTAGCTCCAAGTAAATGAAAGTTTTCCCTTTTAATAAAGTTATGGAGACAGGTCAAAAGAGAAAAGACTTAGTTTTCAGAAGGGGCACAAGAAACCTGTTTGCCCTCCTTGAAATAATGCCATACACCTTTTGTTTTTACCTTATAGAAAGGATATTCTATGACTGAGAATAAGTAAAGTTGTGTCAGTTGTGCTAGACTCAGTCTGTACAGATATGATTCTTCACCTGAAATGAAAACATCCAAATAAGTTATGCTTGAATTTTGGTACATGTAATGAAAAAAATCATGAACATATAGCACTAATTCATTCATTCCAGAAGTGTGATGTATTTTTAAGTGACACTAGAAAGTGAAGTTGTTAGAATTATGCTCTCATGCTTGTTTAACCAATGACATCTCATTTTGACTTCTATGAACCCAAGCTCCTACCTTCTGCCCCTTTGCATGATTCAGGCAGCTACAGCAGCAGACCCCTGCTAATGGGAGCATCTCAATGATCCCCTACAGGAGCATGAATGGCCCATTGAGGTGCTGATGTCTTTCACCTATGGGAAGCACATCCACCAGCCCATCAAGCCACTGAACCACCACCATGGCTGTGCCAACCACGTGAGGGCTGACTTCTACAGGATGAACGACATCCCCAACATCAATTCTCCTGGCTTTGGGCACTTTTCTCCAGTCTGAGGCTCACCCCAGGCTCCAAAGGCCCAGGGTCTCCTTTTACAATGGGTGGGGAACCGAGGGCCTTATATCCTGGGTCTGCTGACATCTAGAAACTGCAGAGATGCCCCCATCTGGCCTTATGGTGGGGAAAATGAAAGACAAGCAGCTTCTGTAAGGGCCCTTGGTCAAGAGCCTGGGAGACACCTTTAGGATATAGGCACATCCAGCAGGTGGACTTTTACATGAGACTATTTCAGATTAAGTGATGCTGGTGACTCATTGACTGCAGGCACCTTCACAACATTAAAAATATCCCCCCACCTTAAGTGACTGGGATTTTTGTTCATGGATTCTCTGCATTTGTATTTGGGGAGGGGTGTGCAGTTATTTTCCTAATAGTCACAGAAGCCACTACTACCTGATATTATCTCTAGTGAACCTAAAACAATGCTTGCATTTTACTTTCTTCAAGAGGAAATATCAGGAAAGTTACATTTTAGCACAATTGAACTCTAGATATACTGCAATGCACTTTCTCCCCAATGATCTGAACTGCAAATAATGGAATTTTGTTCACTCGAGGACAAAATCCCTAGGAGGATGGATGGCCCTGGTGTCCAGCATTTTCTGTTGTCACCCTGTAAGTAAGAAGCAGCTGTGGTCATGAGGAAAGCATGGGGCTTGACATTCACCAGGGTTCGGTAAAATTCTGGCTCTTCCTTTTTCTAGCTCTGAGGTCTAGTGTAAGTCATGTCATCTCTTTGAGCCTACATTCCCCCATCTTTACAGTGGGGGATGCTAACCTCGTCTGTCTGAGTCTGGCTGGTTTCTGTGACACGTACCATAGGCAGTAGGAATTCAGTGTCTCAGGGTTTGGAGGCTAGACATCAAATCAAGGGATTAGCAGGCACATGGTCATGCAGGGGGGCATCCTACTGGTGGCTCAACCTCTGCTCATCACGTGGCCATCTGAATCCTGTCGTCTCCACTTCTGCACAGGGGTCCATCTGCCTAGATCCTCTCCTTGTGAGGTCTCCAGTCCTGTAGGATGAAGGCCCTCCTGGCTCAATTTGGTTTTATCTTAAAAGGATCTTAGAGATTCTTCCAAATAGCTCCCACCCACAGCACCAGGGACCAGGATTTGAATGTGTCTTGGGGAATATGAGTCAGCCCCCATCACTAAGTGAGGGGCTTGGTGTGCTCCCGGAGTTGGTCATGAAACAGGTGGCCCTGTGGTAGACCACCCTGCTCAACAATCGTGGTGATGATCACCAACTTTGTGTGGTTTTTAAGGCAGTCACTTTTAACCTCATTTGGAAAAGTTTACTTTGGATAGAATATGAAAAATTGTTTCAGTGTTAAGATACTATCTATATTTTTAATGAAGTAATCCCTTGGAAAAGATAATCCCTCATCTTTTGTGATTAAATTCTCCAGTTTAGTAGTTGAAAGGTAGGTGATTCAGTTGATTTCAAGCCTGATTCCTCAATCATCGGTTTTATTGTTTTGAAGACCAGGTCATTCTCAAAGGACACATGACATTGAATTACTGGTAATTTCAAGGCTGAGTGACTTCTAAATATGTGTTTATTAATTTGAAGCCAGCTTTTTTCACAATATTTGCCTTTTAATTTTTTCAAACAATTAACAATATTTTATTCAGAATGCCTTTGGGTCCATGATATCATATTAGTAATGCCATAAAAGAAAATATATAAAGTTTGGGTTATAGACATTTTTATCAATAACTCTTTCTTCAGTCTAGATTACCAAGAAAAACAATGCATCTGTGGGAGATGCCTTCATCTGAAAGTGACAGCAATAAATTAATTTCAAACTTAAGTTATTTTCATTTAGTTTAAATTAGACCTTTAACCTTTTAGTGCTTACTTTTAATAAGCAGGGTTTGAAATGGGCAAGATTTCAAAAGCTCTCATGTTTGTTAGACAGCTAGGGAAATTAAATGTATTTCTGTAGATGGGACATTTTCAACTTAAATGTGTTAAGTATGCCCATTAGAGCCATATCAAGCAGAAACATATTCTTAGATTAAAATAATTTGTTTTACTAATCAGATATCCACCATTAGTCAAAAATGATTTTTCTATTGTTAGACATATCTAGAGCAAGGGGAAGTGGAGTGGTTGCTGGCTTTAAGAATTGCACATTGAGTTTGGAAAAAGAATAATATAGAGGATTCAAGACAAAGCCTAGTCATTTCTAAACAGATGCTTTGAAATACTGGAATTTTAAAGGGTGTGGACTTAAAGTGTTTTTGTGTTTTCTAAAGATTTTATTATTTATTTATTTATTCATTTATTTATTTAATTTATCTCTATATTTCTCACCCTCTCATTGTTTGTACTCACTGCCTACTCTCTATGTCTAGTGTTTTTTTTTGTTTTTGTTTTTTTTTAGGAGGCATCTGGAACAGAACCCAGGATCTCTCATATGGGTGGGAGGTGTTCAGCCATTTGAGATACATCTGCTCCCTGCTTGTAGCATCTTTTGTAGTGTTTCCTCATTGTGTTGTCTCATTGTGTCATTTTGTTGTGTCAACTTGCTGCACCAACACTTTGCATCAGCTCTCTGTCTTGTTAGTTTTCTTTAAGAGACACTGGGAACTGAAGCCAGGACTTCCCAAGTGGTGCCCAACTGCTTGAGCCAATTCTGCTTCCCCTAAAGTGCTTTTAATGAAAGAATACTTCCTACAAAGCTTAAGCGTTTAGAAGAACTTTGAGTATGGGCATTTTCACTCACCTATGGATGTCACTGTTCATTGGCTTGACAGAAGTGAACTCCAAGGCTTCTGATTTGCATTTTTAGTTCATAGAGTTGTTCAGTTGCCTGAAGCTTTGCATAGGTTTTACTCTGTCTTGGAATTCAGGGAAGAGGCAATTTTCCATTCCATTCTTGCCTCAGCCATTGGACAACTGTGAAAATTTGGAGATGTCCCTTATCCTCTCTGCAATTCAGTTTTGTTTTTGTAAAATACAGGGGCTGGTCTAGTGCCTGGACTCTCAGCCACAGGATCTCAAGATTGACCTTGAATCAGAGTCTCCTGGACAACTGTTAACTAAAACAGCCTGCCCTATCCCTGGAGTTTCTGATTCAGCAGGTCTGGATCTGGGTCTGAGAATTTGCCTTTCTAACAAATTCCCAGGTGATGCTGTGGCTGCTGGTAGGTGGGTTGGGGGGAACCCCAATTAGCCAGGCCCTTGTATGCATAGAGTTTCATCAGGTAGACTCTGATCATAATGCTGATTGCTTTTAAGGCCTATTGGTTAGAAAGACTGCTGATAAAGCCTCAGGAAAGAAAAATCTTCCCTTTGTGTTCTTTCTGCCATAAACCCCAAATTGAGATAATCTCATGGGGGTAGAGGGGAGGGACCATATTTGAGAGGATTTAGCAATCACTAGCTGTGGACATTTCCATGGGCTAGCAAAGGGGACGGCTGTGCTACCTCAGGAAGGTCTCTATGACATGGGCTATGGGTGGGAGGCTCTTTGTCTCTTCAGAGATAACTTAAACTGTCTGACTTGTGGGTGTGAAATGGTAAGAGGCTGCAGTCCTGCCCTTGGTGACAATGGCAACATCTCCAGTCCCAGGAAACAGTTTAACAATGCAAGGTCTATAAACTTTAAGTATTAAGGGGAAATGTAAACCAAATATGCTAAAAGCTTATCTAGAATGTATGAAGTCCATGCAAAAACCTAACCTAGGATGTGGAAGATATATATGCTAATTCAAGCCTATTGAGAACTGAAACAAAGGGACCATTTAATGTTTCCTCCATATAAAAGGGATTCAAAAATCTTGTTCAGTGCTCAGGATTGAAACAGAAAGCTCCTGAGTCCAACCACCATCAATAAACCATTTTTCCTTCTCAAAATCATTCCTGAGTCCTGGCCTCTCTATACACAAATAATTGAACCTCTCTCAAATTCTACAACAATATCATACTACTTTCTGTCTTTTAACCATTTATTTCACCCTTTGTAATAATCTTCATTTCAACACTATTCTCCAAGTCTCTCTCTTTTTTTCCCTTTCAGGATGCAGTAGTCCCTTTTGTATCTCTTGTAAGTCTTTTGGTAACATTCTATTAGTGTTCGTTTTTTTTTCCTGTGAAAACTTTGGACTCACCCTCATTTTTGAAGTTCAGTTTTACCAGATACAAAATTCTTGGCTGATGGATTTTTCTTTTTAAGTACATTAAGTACTTCATACCACTTTCTTCTCTTCTTCATGGTTTCAGATGTGAGGTCAGCACTTAATCTTACTGAGGTTCTATTGCATGTGATGCTTTTCTTTTGCTGCTTTCAGAATTCTTTTTATCTCTTATGTTTGTCATTCTGAATAGCAGGTGTCTCAGAGTAGGTCTATTTGGATTTACTCTACACCTGGTGCATTGTCCTTCTTGGATTTTGATATTTATATCCTTCATAAGGGTTGGGAAGTTTCCATTTGCTATTCCCTCAAATATTCTTTCTACCCCTTTTCCATTCTCTTCTTCTGGGAAACCAATAGTGTAAATTTGTGTTCTTGAACACTTGTTTCACTTTTTCCACTGTCTTCTCTTTTACTCTCCTGTCTTTTCCAGTTCAGGTGTTCTGTCTTTGAAATCACTAATTCTGTCATTGAACATTGAAAATCTGCATTTATTGTCTCTAATGCATTTTTAAATTCATTGAACTATATCACTCATACATCAACATACATAAACAGTAAGTGTATAGTAGTTGTAAACTTACAAAACATATATAACATCAAACAAACATATATAATACCTCACCCTACCACCAATAACTTATATTATTTTTAAAACTTTTTAACTAATAAAAAGTATTGTCAAAATATTACTACTAAACAATTTTCCCCTAACCAATCCAATTATTATCTTTACATCATTCATATATGAGCATACATAAACAATTAAGTGTATAGTATAAGTTGTGAACTTACAAAGCAAACCTGCATAACATCATACAGGGGTCCCATACATCAACCCTCCACCAACACCTTGCACTGTCATGAGACATTTGTTACAAATTATGAAAGAATATTGTCAAAATCTTACTATTAATCATAGTCCTTATGTTACATTTGTTGTGTTTTCCCCCAACCCACCTCATTATTTTTTAAATATTTTCTATGACAGAAGTTGTAACCTTATAAAAAATCATGCATATGTGCAGAATTCCCAAACAACACCCTCCATCAACACACCACAATGTGGTGTGTGTCATTTGCTACAGATGAAATAATATCAACTGATTGTTACCATGTCCATAGTGTACATTTGGCTCACTTTTTCTGTACTGCCTCAGTACCAACACAGTGCATCTTTCACACAGATGCAAGAATATTACATTATTACTACTAACCACAGTCCATAGGTCACTCCAGCTGTGTTTTTCCCATCCTTCTCCATATTCCCAACACCCAGCAGTAGTGATCTACATTTGTTTTACCTAACAAAGGACACTCTTGCATCTGTATCATCAATCACAATTCCCACCCACCTCTTAGTTTACTATGCTACTCAGTTCCTAAATTATTTCCTAGCATTCTGTCAATTGGCATTTTCAGAACTAGACTACCATTTTCAGCCACATCTCCATTTATAAACTAGCTGTTACTCACTGTGTGTTACCATCCACTCTATACATTTCCATACCTTTACAGTAAAGCTAATTAAAAATTCTACATACATTAAACACCAGTAGTCCACTCAGTCCTTCTCTTATCTCTTCTAAGAATCCACCACCCACCACCAGGTATTGAAGATATTTTCCTAAAATGTCTTCTATAAATTTTATGGTGCTTGCTTTTATTTTCAGTTTGTGATATATTTTGAGTTAATTTTTGGATAAGGTGTGAGATAGGAGTCCTCTTTCCTATTGTCAGCTATGGATGTCCAATATTTTCAGTGCCATTTGTTGAGTGGATTGTTCTGTCCAAGCTGTGTGACTTTGACAGGCTAGTAAAAAATCACTTGAACATATATGTGAGTCTGTTTCTGAACCATAAATTTGAGTCCATTGGTCTATTGTGTCTGTCTTTAGGCTAGAACCATGCTATTTTTACCACTATATGTAGGTATTATGATTTAAAGTCTGGAGATGAGGGCTTCCTTTTCCTTTTTATGATGTTTCTTGCTATTCAGGACTCCTTACCATCCCAAATAAATTTAATGATTGTGTTTTCAATTTTTTTCTTTAATGCTGCTGGAATTTTTATTAGGATTGCATTAAGTCTATATATCAACTTGAGTAGAATTGACATCTTGATGATATTTAGTCTTCCAATCCATGAGCATGGAATGTTCTCCCAGTTATTTAGGCCATTTTTGAATTGTTTTAACACTGAGTTGCAGTTTTCTGAATACAAGTGCTTTGCAACATTGGTTAGGTTTATTCCTGACTATTGAGTTTTATCTGTTATATTGTATTTTCACCACTCTTTTGACACTATTAGTGTCACTTTTATTTAGACACTTTTATTGATATAATCTTCATTTCTATACTTTCTTCCAGGGCCCTCTCTCCTGTCTTTTCTTTTCAGGCTCTAGCACACCCTTTGGTATTTCCGAAAAATCTGGTCTCTTGCTTAGAAATTCTCTCAGTTTCTGTTCATCTGTGAATATTCTAATCTCACCCTCATTTTTGAATGACAGACTTGCTGGATATAAGATTCTTGGCAGGAAGTTTTTCTCTTGTACTATCTTAAATATATCAGACCACTGTCTTCTTGCCTCCATGATTTCTGGTGAGAAATCAGCATATACTCTTATTTGATATCCCTTATATGTTATGTATTTCTTTTCTCTTGTTGCTCTCAGAATTCTCTGTCTTAGGCCCTTGACATTTTGATGAATATGTGTCTCGGAGTTGGTCTATTTGGATATTTTTTGGATGGAAGTACATTGTGCTTCTTGGACAGGGATCTGTCCTTCAATAAGGTTGGGAAATTATCTATCATTTTTTCTTCAAATATTTCTTCTGCCCCTTTTCCCTTCATTTCCCCTTCTGGGACACCCATGACTTTTATGTTTGCATGCTTTTGCTGTCATTTCTTTCCCCAAAACCTTGTTCAATTTTTTTCCATTCTTTTCTTCATCTGTTCTTTTATATGTTCACTTTCAGAGGCCATTTCTTCATGTTCACCAATCCTTTCTTCTGCCTCCTCAAATCTGCTCTTATATGATTCCAATGTTTTTAAAATTTCATTGATTGCACCTTTCATTCCCATAAGATCTGCTATTTTTCTATGTATGTTTTCAAATTCTTCTTCGTGCTCATCCAGTGTCTTCTTTTTTTATTTTTTATTTTTTGTCTTTATTTTTATATTTTAATATTACATTAAAAAATATGAGGTCCCCATATACCCCCCACTCCCTCCCTCCCCCTCCCCCCATAGCAACAACCTCCTCCATCATCATGAGACATTCATTGCATTTGTTGAACACATCTCTGAGCACCACTGCACCTCATGGTCAATGGTCCACATTATAGCCCACACTCTCACACGTTCAATCCAGTGGGCCATGGGAAGACATACAATGTCCAGTAACTGTCCCTGCAGCATCACCCAGGACAACTCCAAGTCCCAAAAACACCTCCAGTGTCTTCTTAATATCCTTAATTTCTTTGGCCATCTCATTGAATTTATTAAGAAGATCTCTTTGAACATCTGTAATTAGTTGTCTCAACTCCTTTATGTCATCTGTAGGCTTATCTTGTTCCTTTAACTGGGTCATAGCTTCCTATTTCTTGGTGTGGATTGTACTATTTTTGTTGGTGTCTTGGCATCTGGCTTACTAGAGAATTTATTCTGGGTGCAGTTTTTCTCTTTAGTTTAGGGCTTCCTATCATTTCTCCCTTGCTGGTTGAGCAGAAGGAACCAAGCATGTAGTTGGTGCTGTAAGCTATGGAGGCTCAAGCTGCCCTCATTGTGCCAGGGGCCAATGAAGCTTCTTCCAACTTTCTCCTTTGCCAGGGGTAGGGACAGAGTCACAGCTATGTAGAATAACCCAAGTGCAGGCCTAGACTGTAGTTGCCCAGAGAGACTGATGAAGCTTCATAACTTTTTCTCCCCTGCCTGGGACAGGGATGGAGCTGCAGGTGTGGGCAGCAATCTATGCAGTGCAGGTCAAAGATGACTACAGTTGCCCTGGTAGACTTCTGATTTTTCAGTCTTTTACAGCCAAAGTTCCCTGCAGTTACCTGTATAGGCTGGTGCAGGGCTCCTCAGGCTTCTCCCTGCCAGAGGCAGGGCTGAAAGCCTAGGTGGGCTGCAGGCTGATCTGCATGAAAGAAACTGGTTCCTGCCAACACTGAGAATTTCAGTCAGCCTGGCTTCCCCTCAGGCTGTAGGTGAAGTCAGAATGATGGCTACTGGCCTCTTTTTGACTTGGGCTGGTTCACACCCCAGCTGTTCCCAGGGTTATATCTTAGCCAGCTGAGTCTACCAATCAGCAGCCCAAATTGGCAGCCAACTGTCTCCTACTTCCCCATTTCTGGGAAATGGAGCTTCCAATTCCAGCCACAGAATAGCGTCTGGGGTGGATCCTGCAGCCAGAGTAGGATAGTCACCAGCCTCCACGGCTTAGCTGGTAATTTCCCAGAGAGGCTGATGCAGGTCTCTGCAGCTTCCTCCCTGCTGAATAAGGCACTGGGGCCTAGGCTTGAGCTGTAATATGACCTGGGTTGGAAGAAGCCGGTCCCCACCAGCACTGGGATCCTCAGTCTACCCTGCTTCCCCTCATGCCAGGCGCAGAGTTAAGTTGGTGGCTCCCCACCTCTTTCTGACTTGGACAGTCTCAAACTTTAGCTGTTCTCAGGATTATATCATAGCACACTGAATTTACTCATCAGTAGCTGAAATTCGTGCCCAACTGACTCTTCCTCCCCCATTTTGGGGAAGTGGAGCTTTCAGTTCCAGCCATGGAACAGCTCCCAAGGTGGCTTGTGCCTTCAGTGGATGATAAGCACCGACCTCCGTGGCATGGAGTACTCTACTTATGAGTCTTCTCTGAAGATTCATCTTCAGATGAATCTTCTACTCCTTCAAGGACATTGCAGGATGCTCTTCTGGCTTCCTGGAGCACCCAAAGAGGTGCTTCAGCTAGCTCCAGAGAGCTCTTTCTGTTTACTAACTGCCCCGTAGCAGGAGCTGATTCTAGGAGCTCCTTACTCTGCCGCCATCTTGCTGGTTCCTCTAATATATATTTTATATATATATAAATATTTTAAAGATACATAGATTACACAAAATGTTACATTAAAAAATATGGGGGGTTCCCATATGGCCCACCCCCTCATCCCCCACTTTTCCTTCATCAACAACTTCTTTAATTAGTGTGGTGCATTCATTGTATTTGCTGAATACGTTTTGGAACACTGCTACACAGCATGAATTATAGTTTATGGTGTGGATTACACTACCCCAGTCCACCTAGTGGGTTATGTCCCTGCAATATCATTCAGGATAACTCCATGTCCCCAAAAAGCCCCATATCACACTTCTTACTCCCTCCCCCTTCCCTCAGTAGCTTCCATGCCCACAATCTCCACATCAGTGACATAATTTTCTTCCATTGCTAGAGTCACAGTAGTTCTATAGTAGAATACCAGCAAGCCCACTAAAATCTGTAATATATTCCTCCATCCTGTGTAACTTGGGATGGAGATGTACACTCCACCTCTAGAATCAAGTGGGGACTTATATTCCACATGACTGATGGATGCAATTCTCCTGCTTGCAGTTGTACACATTCTTGGTTGCCTGGTGTGGTGGTTGACCATTATACTTCCCCATCAGCTGATCTGGGTAAGTCCAAGGAAACACAGAGTAGGTGTTCCAACTCTGTCGAGATTCACGGCCCAGATGACACATGGACCATCCAGAGATTCCAGTCTTCTGAGCATACACAAACTGCAGCATCAGTCACAGGTTCAGTAAAAATGACAGAAGAGGCATGTGTAGAGAGGTCACATCTGAGTCCAACTCCATCACAGTCAGGAGCACAAATTCCAAAGTAAGGCCCACTGCAAGGCAATGAATTCCACAGTCATCTGTCATGACTATAGGACCTGTGTGTCTCTGTAGCCCTCAGGAGCACCAGTATATGGGGTTGTATCTACTTTGGCTGTCTTTCAGATCCTACTGAGATGTGCATTAGTGCGACCCCTCTGATGACCTTCCAACTCATTTTGAAATCTCTTAGCCATATAAATTAATTTGTCTTTACCACTTCCCCCTTTGATTTAAGGTCTTTTTCTAGTTGCATCACCAGCAGGTGATTGGTAGCAATCCATCAGCACTAGGTAGGCTCATCCCCGGGTGTCATGTCCCACGCTGGGGAGAAGGCAGTGCATTTACATGCTGAGTTTGGCTTAGATAGTGGCCACATTTGAGCAACATGGAGGCTCTGAGGAGGTAACTCTTAGGCACCCTGCAGCTCATGGCCTAGTTTAAATATCAAGCACAGAAGCTCATAAGCATAGTCATCAGTACAAAGGGCCCATCATTGGGCCATTCTTCTTCATGGGTCTTTTCCCTTGCACCTGGGGGATTATGCTCTTCCACTGGGGGATGCAACAGAGCTCCCCAGGATGGGAACTCAGCACTCCCTCAGTTGTCATGTGTAACTCTACTCACTATGACAATATCCAATGAACATCTGAACATATCTATATATCCTATATGCATACCCTGGAGAACTCCCTCCCACCCATATATTCCCTTTCAATGACACCCCTCACCAGTACTCTTCCCCTGTCATAGTGGATCCTCTCTGTAATCCAAAACTTCTTCAAAAATTAAGTCTAATATATTGCCAAATCCAATTAGAAGGATAATGAAACAGTATTGACATGCTTATAGATTAGACATAGAATTTATAATAATTTAGAAAAACTAAAATAAAGAAATAAATTGGGGTATTAAAAAATGAAAAATATCATAAAACTTTGTTCCTGATGTTCTGTGTTTCATCATTGTAATAGGTGTTGCCCTGCAAGTACAGTGGCAATGCAATCTCTTCCATTCCTTCTGCAGTATCTACATCATTTTAAAATATTTTAATTTTAACTTCTAAAGTTTTAGATCACAATAAAATCACATATACAATTAGGGGACCCCCATATACCCAATATCAAACCCTTTTCCCCCTTCCTCAGCAATGATCTTTTTACATGTGCATGTTGCGTTTGCTACAGCTGATGTACAGATTTTAAAATATAACTATTAACCATGATTTCGTTATGGCTAACATTATGGCTTATATTTTAGACTGTATACTTTTTGGTTACTGTATAGTTTACGTTATGTTTTACATCTTTGACTATTCACTTTTATATATTTTTGGTGAAATTTAACAGGGCTTACATCCATTTTTGTAAGATCTTGTGGAACACTTCCATTGTCCTCCAGTAAACCCCACTTCCATCTATTCTATTCCTCTCTCCCACTCCCCTCAGGGCCCACAGCGACAACCAAACTTCACTGCTTGGAGGACAAGATTCATAGATACTTACAACAATGCTGAGGGCTTGACACTCTAGTCTATCCTCCCCCTTTGGGAACCACCCATGGTCTTGAGAGACACCTTCTCCTCTGTTTGAGAACATCAGGCCTCCCCAGGATGGGCGTACAATACCTTCCCACTCATTGTAAGTATCTCCACCCACTAACAAAACACAATATGACAAGATGAACCCTCACACACTCCCTAGAAGTCTGTCCCAGGTACATCCTGTGCCAAATGTTCCCCATCAAACACCTTAAACAAGTATGCTTTCCTTAATATATTTTCTAAAGAGTTTTCTCAACATGTAGTTTTAATCACATACCTGACAATCTCCCATGTTCTCCCCCTCCCCCAACCCTTGTCCTCAACTACATGGGCCAGCTAACCCACCCTCCCAATCCTAACCCCCCAAGCCTTCAAAACCCCACCCAATAGTATACCTATGCCCTCATATTATCCCTTCTCGCCACAAAAACTTACCCACATTTTATCATAGATTTCTCTCATGTAGACATCAGCTCACACACACACACACACACACACACATTTCCTATAAGCATATCGTCCAGTCTCTAGCTCTCCGAAACAGTCTGATTTGCTTAATTCATGTCAGAGAAGATATGTAGTATTTGTCCTTCAATGTTTGGGTTACTTACTCAACGTAAGGTCCTCAAGGTTCATCCATGTTATCCCATGTGTTAGTACTGTATTCTTTCTTACAGATGAGTAATATTCTGTTGTATGTATATACTACATTTTGTTTATCCATTCATCTTTTGATGGGCATTTGGGTTGATTCCAACTTTTGGCAAAAGTGAATAATGCCGCTATGAACATTGGTGTGCATCTATCAGTTCATGTCCTGGTTTTCAGTTCTTCTGGGGATATACCCAGCAGTAAAATTGCTGGTCATATGGCAAATCTATAGCTAGTTTTTGAGGAACTGCCAAACTGTCATCCAGAAAGGCTGGATTCTTCTACATTTCCACCAATGGTGGATAAGGGTTCCCATTCATCTGCATCCTCTCCAACACTTGCACTTCTCTATTTCTTTAATAGCCTCAAGTCTAATTGGTAAGATGGTATCTCATTGTAGCTTTGCTATGTATTTCCCAAATAGGTAGTGATGTTGAGCATCTTTTCATGTGTCTTTTATCCATTTGTATTTCTTCTTTGGAGAAACATCTGCTCAAATCTCTTGCCCACATTTTGAATGGGTTGTTTGTCTTTTTATTTTTGAGAAATAGGATTTTTTATATATGTTGGATATTAGGATCCTATCAGATATATGGTTACTAAATATTTTCTTCCATTGGGTAAGCTGTCTTTTTACTTTCTTGATAATCTCCTTTGAGGTGCAAAATGCTTTAATTTTGAGGAGGTCCCATTTATCTATTTTTTCTTTTGCTTTTGTGTTTTGGGTGTGAAGTTCATGTAGCAATTTCCTATTACAAGTTCCTGTAGATGCTTCCCTACATTGTCTTCCAAGGTCTTTATGGTCTTGGCTCTTATATTTAGATCTCTCATTTATTTGAGTTGATTTTTGTATAAGGCATGAGTTGGTAATCCTCTCCTTCTTTTGCATATGGATATCCAGTTCTCCAAGGACCATTTGTTTAAGAGGCCATTCTTCCCAGTTTAGTGGGCTTTGTACTTTCTTGAATATCAGATGACTGTATATATGAGGATGTGTGTCTGAACTCTCAATTCAGTTTCATTGGTCAGTGTGTCTATCCTTCTGCCAATACGATGTTGTTTTGACCACTGTAGCTTTATTGTATGATTTAACATCAGGTAATATTGTTCCTCACATTTAATTTTTCGTTTTCAAATGTCTTTGACTGTTTGGGGCCACTTTCCCCTCTAAATAAATTTCATAGTTAGACATTCCAGTTCATTAAAAAATGCTGTGTTTATTTTTATTGGGTTTGCATTGACTGTGTAGATGAGTTTGGATAGGATAGTCATCTTAATGATGTTTATTCTTCCTATTCATGAACAGGGAGTATTCTTCCATTTATTTAAGTGTTCTTTGATTTCCTTTAACAATGTTGTGTAGTTTTCTCTAATATAAGTCCTTTACATGTTTAAATTTATTCCTAGGTATTTGATTTTTTAATTGGTATTGCAAATGGTATTTTTTTCTTGATTTCCTCCTCAGATTGTTTAATATTGGTGTGGAGAAATCCTACTGATTTTTACACATTTGATATTATACCCTGTGACTTTACTGAACACATTTATAAGTTCTAGAAGCTTTGTTTTAGATTTCTCATGGCTTTCTATGTAGAGAATCATGTCATCTGCAAAGAGTGAAATTTTACCTCTTCCTTTCCAATTTGGATACTTTTTATATCTGTTTCTTCCCTCATGCCCGACAAGGTACTTCTAACACAATTTTAAATGGGAGAGGTGATAATTGGTATTCTTGTCTTGTTCCTAATCTTAGAGGGAAAGATTTTATAATTTCAGCATGTATATGATGTTAGATGTGTGTTTTTCATATATATCCTTTATCCTGTTCAGAAAGTTTCCTTCTATTCTTATCTTTTGCAGTATTTTTATTGGGAAAGGGTGGGTAGTTTGTCAAATGCTTTTTTCTACATCTATAGATATGATCATGTGATTTTTATTTGACCTGATTATATGGTGTATTACTCTGATTAATTTTCTTATGTTTAGATTTCATTGCATACTAGGGATGAAATCCACTTTGTCATGGTGGATAATTCATTTGATGTGTTGCTGAATACAATTAGCAAGTATTTTGTTAAGGATTTTAGTATATAGGTTCATTTGAGAGTTTGGTCTGTTAATTTCCTTTCTTGTGGTGTCTTTGTTTGCCTTTGGTATTATGGTAATGTTGACATCCTAGAATGAGTTACACAATGTTTCTTTTATTTCAATTTTTTGTAAGAGTTTAAGCAGAATTGGAGGTAGTTCCTTCCAGATGTTTGGTGGAAGTCACCTGCGAGGCTGTCTGACCCAGGGCTCTCTATATTTGGGTGGATTTAATGACAGGTTTTTTCTCTTTACTTGTGATTGGTTTGTTGAGATCATCAGTTTCTTCCTTTGTGAATGTCAACTGCTTATGTGTTCTTGTTGGTATATAGTTTTTCAAAATATTCTCCTATGATTCTTTTTATTTCTGTAGGTTCAGTGGTAATATCCCCTTTCTCATTTCTTATTTTGTCTATTCACATCTTTGGTCTTTTTTCTGTGTTAAAGAAAAACACAGGAAAAAGCTAAGGGTTTGTCAATTTTATTGTTTTTTTCAAAGAACTACCTCTTTGTTTTGTTTATTTTTTCTAGTGCTTTCTTATTTTCTTTTTCATTTAGTTCTGCTCTGATCTTTTTTATTTCTTTCTTTCTTCTTCCTTTGGGGTTATTTATTCTTTCAACAATTACTCTAAATGTGCAGTTATTTGATTGATTTTAGCTATTTTTTCTCTTATGATATATGAATTTATGGCTAAGAATTTCCCTCTCAGTACAGCTTTTGCTGCATCCCATAAGTTTTAATATGGTGTGTTATCATTTTCACTTATTTCAAAGTAGTTGCTGATTTCTTTTGAGATTTCCTCCTGGGCCCACTGTTTGTCTAAGAGTGTGTTGCTTGACTTCCATATCCTTGTGCCTAATCTGGTTCTCCAGCCCTTGCAGACTTTCAGTTTCATCCCACTGTGGTCAGAGAAATTATTTTGTATGATTTCTGAATTCATTGAGACTTTCTCTGTGGCCTAGCCTGTGGTCTATCTGGGAGAATGATCCATATGCACTTGAGAAGAATGTATTTATGCTGTATTTTGTTGTAGTGTTCTGCATATGTCTATTAGGTTCAGATCCTATAATAAATTATTCAAATCTTTGTTTCTTTATTGATTCTCTGTCAAGATGTTCTGTCTAGTGATGATAATGGTATATTAAAGACTCCCACAATGATTGTGGAGTCATCTATTCCTCCATTTAGTTTATCCAGTGTTTGCCTCATGTATTTTGAGGCACTCTGATTAGGTGCATAAATATTTATGATTGTTCTTTCTTGATAGATTACCACTTTTAGTAATATGTAGTGCCCATTTTTGTCTCTCACAATAGTTTTGTTTTTAAAGTCTGTTTTGTCTGATATTAGTATAGTTACTTTTGCCTTTTTTGGTTATTAGTTGCTTGTAATATTATTTTTCAGCTATTCACTTTCAACCTTCTTGAATCACTGGGTCTATGGTGAATTTCATATAGACAGCATATAGATGGGTCACATTTCCTTATCCATTCTACCAATCTGTGTCTCTTGACAGGTGAGTTTAATCCATTAACATTCAGTGTTATTACTCACAAGAAATTACTTACATTAGCCATATTTTCTTTGAAGTTGTGTGTGTCATATGTTGTTTTTATTTCTTTTTTGTCTTTTATGTTCGTCTTAAACTGTCCTCCAACTCCGACTTCAGTTTTTTTCTTTCAAGCTACAGAATTCCCCTTAGTATTTCTTGAAGAGCACATTCATTATTGCATACTCTGTTAGTTTCTGTTTATCTGTGAATATTTTGAGCTCTCCATCAATTTTGAATGCCAGTTCTACTCAATAGAGTATTCTTGGCTGGAAAATTTTTTCTTTTAGTATGTTGACTATGTCATACTACTGTCTTCTTCCATCCATGGTTTCAGATGAGAAATCAGCACTTAATCTTATTGAGCCTCCCTTGTGTTCGATGGTTCTCTTTTCTCTTGCTGCTTTCAATATTTTCTCTTTGTCTTGAGCATCAGATAATTTCGCAGATATGTTTTGTATTAGGTCTTTGGGATTTATACTGTTTGGGTTGTGCTGTGATTCCTGGGCATGTACCATTCATCTCCCTCAGTAAGTTTGGGAATTTTTCAGCCATTATTTCCTCCAAAAAACCTTCTGTCCCCTTTCCCTTATCTTCTTCTTCTGGGATATTTGTGCATTTTGTGTTGTCATTCAGATCCCTAAGTCTCTATTGGATTTCTTCTAAATTCTTATCTAATAATTCTACTCTTTCTTTGATTTCAGATTTAATGTTATCCACCTCAATGATTCTTTCCTCTGCCTATTCAATTCTGGTGTTATTTGCTTAGAGTGGTTTTTTTTTATTTATTTTTTATTTCTTGAATTGTGCCATTCATTACCAACAATTCTGTTATCTTTTTCCATATGTTTACAATATCTTTAGTAGGCTCTGCAAGTGTTTTCTTAATATCCTTAATCTCTTCTTTCACTTCATTATAATGAGCCATGATATTAGTTTGGACATCTTTGTTTAGTTGTTCAAAGTTCTGCTTCTCTTTCTGGTTTTAAGTTTTTTTCATTGGTGTGGGCCATGTCTTCCTGATTATTGGTATGTTTTGTAATTTTTCGTGGCTCTCTGCTCATCATTTTATCTTGATGGGTTTCTTCATTTGGTTATGTCCTCCATGTAGTCTCAGGTTTTATTTAGTTGCTGTTTTTGTGGGTGTATTAAGTTTTCTATTTTACACTTTGTTCTTCTTATTCTATTTCCTTGTTGTTGTCTAAGTTCCCTTGAATGAAAAAGTTTACATCCAGGGGAAGCAAAAGAAGTTAAAAAAAAAAGATTTAATAGTAATATTGATTGTAAATGTTAGCAGAAGAATCATATAAGACCTAAGAGACTGAATATTAAACTAATGTAACTGTGTAGAAATACAGGAATATAAAAGTGGTGCACCTACAAGGAAATGGGAAACTGAATATCAAAAAGAATATAATGTGAATTATCAGGTCAGTGTGATGAAGAGAGGGAAACAGAAAAGAAAGGATAAAAATAGAAAGGTAATAAAGGATAGAAAACAGAACGGTTAGAATTAAAAAGTCAGGATGTGTCATGATGATGGGAACGAGTGTTGTTGGGGGGGAGAGGGGGGTGGGGGGGTGGGGTTGAATGGGACCTCACATATATATTTTTAATGTAATATTATTACTAAGTCAATAAAAAATAAAAAAATAAAAAAAAATGTCAGGAAAATTGGGGACTAAACAAAGGTAATTGGAAGGTAAGGACAACAACAGAAGGTGGAAGTTAGAAAGATGCAGGAGGGAAATGAGACAGCATTGATTGCCAAAATAAGTACACACAGAAATGAGAAAATCAAGAAAGTGCAATCACACCAATCAAGAAACAAGCTGGCAGCATCGAAATGACTCTCAGTCTCTTTGAAAGAGAGCACCCACACCTTGCTGGGAACCCTAAATATGCTCTTGGAAGCTTATTAAGCACTTCCTACTGTCCCCCTCCCTTAGAGGAGTTGCACAGGACTAGTTAATTGCCTGGCTCCACCTTCTCCCAGACCAATTTTCCCTATCCCAGGGAGGCTAGGTAAATCAGATGGCCTCAGCAGATTTACCTCTCCCATCTTCCTGGTTTCTCCAGAGGCCAGCTGGTATGCTTCTGAAAGCTAAAAAAAGGGGGGTCCAGACCATAGAACCCACACTCAGGGGATCCCTCTCCACCTTTCACCAGAACCCTCCCACTCTCAGAATTTGTCTCTTCTAGCTGACTGACTGGCAAGGGTCAGGGAATCCTGTGGCTCCTGCCCTGAGGGAGGGGCTCAGCTGTCCAAGAGCTCCTGCCTGAAGCATCAGAAACTCATGGTTTGACCTTGCACAATCACGCTTTTTGTTATGCTCTCTGCAGATGGATGCCCTTAAGCCTCCTGCTTTTTGGGTTCCCAAAACAGCTCAGTCAGGAAGGATTTTGCTGAACTCAGTTGTTTTACTTAGGAGAGATGATGTAGGTGTACTTAATCTGTCACCATCTTGCATCTCTCCATTTTTTTTTTCTTGATTGAATTCTTTATGCAAAGTCTTTGTTAATTTCAGAAGAAAATAAGTTAATATAGGAAGGAAGAGAAGTTGGGAAGAGTGCTGGTGAAGGAAGGGATGGGTCAGTGTGAAAGGACCTTTGTGCAGGAATGCCAAACTCAGCAACTAGACAGGGTGAAGGACATGTCACTGCTATTTGATAGGATTTGTCACCTTGTTGGTGAATGAATTGCAATTGCTTAAAGAATTTTATCATATCACAGTTTACATAATGATTTCAAGTACTTTTCACAAGTGAATCAATTTTCTCAGTTTATTCAACTATTTTAAAAGCAGAAACCTGGGAATGATATCTACCCTTTCCCCCCACATACCATCTAACTTTGTAGGGCACAGCTTTCTACTGGGATTCCCTCATTTTTGTCTGGAGCCAGAACCCTCAGCCCAGAAGAGAAGTGGCTCTTCTCATTCAAGACCCCCAGCACTTGCCCTCTGAATTTGAGTCATTTTCTGGTTGCATAGCAAACAGGAAATCTGCTTCTCCTCCCTTGCGTCTGACCAAGGCCACCAGACATTGAGCAGTGGGGCCAGGACTGATGAGACCACAGTAAGCAGTAGCCATGTTTAAGGGTAAAGAACACATGTTGAGGTCTGGACCTCAGAAATTCAGGGTCACCCCATTCCTCTCTGCACCCCGCCTTGGTCTGCAGGCAACATCTTCAGACTATCACACATAGCTTCAGAGAGAGGGAACCCACCCCATTCCCCACAGACAAAACACCAAAGGTCAGCCCGAATAGGGGTCCTGAATGTGAAAGAGAGCCCAGTGCTGACCCTGGTTCTTCCTTGCCTCTTCACGTTTATGGGTCTTGGTCTGTCCCTTTCCTTCACATGGCCTCAGTGTCCCCATCCCGAAATGAGGGCCTAGGACTCATTTCGTTGTAGAATTGGAATAGAGCCTGAGGGAGCTTTTGTTGATTCACTATCTTTTACCTTATTTATCCTTGAGTAAGCCAGCATAAGCAAACTATGTCTAGAATTAAATTCATGATCATCTTTGGGAATGGTTATTATGAAAAGGAAGCTAATATTTTAATCACAGATTTTTTTTGTTTAAAAATTATTTCAAAGCTCTTTTGACTCTTGACCCCTAACTGAAATCCTAAAATGACTGGGCATAAATAAGACATTAACAGAGTAAGGGATTTATTGTACTTTTATTATTCTCCCAATTACTATGAACAATTAAAAGAATCAGGGAGTTATTGTTAAGTAAAAACAGTTCAGGAGAGTGACTGTGGCTCATGTATTGAGTGCCTGTCTCTGACATGGGAGATCCTGGGTTTGGTTCCTGGTGCCTTCTGAAAAACACAACAAAAAAGAAACACCAAGGAAACAAATGAAAAAAAAACCTCAGGGGATAAGTGATGATTTCTCACTTAAAATGTCCCAGGTTCAATCTCTGGCCCTGGGACCTCAAAAAAACCCACCACATCACAAAAATTCAAAGCCCCTTACCTGGCAGATCCAGTCACAGAAATTCCTCTATTGTTTTATTTTTCCATAAATAATATAACACCAGTTTGTTATTTCATTTATATACCAAACTCTCCTAACTGGCTCTCCTGTTCATAGAAATCCTTTAAATAAAATACATTCCAAGAACTAAAAGCATCTGTAAGTAGTTAAGATTTCTACTTTGAAATCATCATCAGGACTAACAGGGATGCCTAGGCCCGCCATGACCCTGGACCACCACGTGGCATTAATCTGCATCTTCTGCCCACAGGATCAGAGCTGTGAAAGGGGGGCTGTGTATCTGTGGGTCTCGGGCCCAGGAGGAACAGGACTCAGAGAAGGTGACCACTCAGGGGATGGCTGGTGGGGAAAGGCAGAGAATGAGCAGGATTCTGCTGACCAAAAACAGCATTTGTCCTGAGCTTATGGAGGAATGGGAGGGTTAGGGAATATATAAAAAGGACAGGAAGGGGGAAAGGAGTTGTCTTAAATTGTCATGTTTCCATGCAAAAAAAAATCATGTACAATTGTGTTAAAGCACCTGTAAACAGAGTGGTAGAGAGGGTATATTTTGTACTTTTAAGTTAATATGCATAGACAAATATAAATAGGTAGACATTAATATTGGTGTGAATGTGTCTGTAGGTAAATATAGCCACAGTTAGTTTGGCCTCACTGGCCCCAGGGCCTATAGGCGGTCTTATTTAGGCAACTGCGTGAAGTAGGAAACAGGGTTGTGGTCTGTAGACCAGGACAGAAAGTGGTCATAAGAGACCCAGGTGGGACTTTGCCTTGATTTAGGAGTCCCCATGGGAGTTTACTTTAAGAAAGTCAGTTGACATTAAAAAAAGGATCAGGAAGCCATTATAAATGGCATTACTTGGCCTAGAATTGTCTCTTAATAAACAAACATCTATCTACTGTTATGGATTAGTGATATTAACCACACTCAGACTTTGAATAAAGTTCCAATTGAGAGCTTCATTAGCTGTGCAGGGACTGTCTCATCCTATGCGGAGGAGACAGCAGCCCTGAGTTAAGGGAAGAGGTGTTTTTATAGCCTTTGAGGATGGGGGGGGAGAGTTACTAGCAAGCAAGCAGGCACAGAAGCAGAACACTGTGGTTAGCTGAAGATAGTGTATCTATTTTTTTCTTTTTTAAAAGCCCTTTCTTGTGAGCAGTCCCATGTTATTTTTTGGCCCTTTTCTTGGGGACAGCCCTAAGTTATTTACTGACACTCTCCTTGGAGACAGCCTAAGTTATTTATTTATCTGAAGGCACATGCAATTCCCATTTCCTAATGTAGTTCTATTCCTATTTTCCCAATGTGGCCTTACCCTTACACTACCAAGAAATGAAAGACCTTCCAAATGGTGTGTTTAACTTTATGATGATTGTCATCCTGTGCAGCAGCCCTTGGGGATGCATCCCTAGGAGGAGGCTTCCCTAGGAATCCCTCCACATTGAAAGCCCTCAGGACAGGGTCAGGGACAAATCATTTGTGGGAGGGGCTTAGCAGTGTTGGGAACGCTGATGAGTCATTTCAGATATAGTAGCTTTAAAACTCTCATGACTGGCTTGCCTAGCTGTCACTTTTGCAGAAAATCCTCTTGAGAAAATACCTGTGAAGAAATAAATTTATTTTGAGATCTTTGAGGCACAGCAAAACTCAAATAATTACACTTGCAATTGTCTTAAAATTAGCCCAATAAACATTTTTTAGCCATTTAGCATTAACTGGCTTTGCATACCCCAGGAAACTAACTCAACATAGGCTCTCAATTTGTAGGTAAGCAGGGATGTTTATATGGTCCCAAGCTGCCTTGGCACTCCTTGCCCTGCTTCCCCTTCAGCGGACTCCTTTCCACCTGTGGACTTTGGAAGCTTTTCTGTAGGGGTCCATCCTACAAAACAGTCAACACCATGTCCGATGAATAGATTGTCACTGCCATCTAGTGGTTATGTCTTCTGGGTCAACGACAAAATCCTCCATTTAAATTCCCCACAGTTGCACATCCTGTTCATGTGCTTCCTGTGTTCCCTGAGCATGTGAATTGTGGAATTTCCTTTCCAACCCAAAAAGGGGCTTCACCTGGTGTTCCACTGCTTTTTCTTTAGCTGCCCCAAGGGTAGAGAGGGAAGCTGTGGAAGGGGAGCAGATACCTGGATCCTGGCCCCAGATTTGGACAGGAGTATGTCCCAAGTGGGAAACATGTCATGGGGAGTCAAGAAGGAGGAACAGGTGCCAGAGAGCATCCTCCCTTCACCCAGACTCTTCTCTCCATATTTTATCCCAGCTCCAGCTGTCACACCCAGGCTCCGATTGTAGCACTGGGGACATCTTGATCACACATATGTGATGTTACACTGGGGCACCACTTCACATCACCCTCCTCCCCCCAGGTGCTTGGCTCCCTCCATGGAATCCCCACCCTCTCAGAGCCCTCCCTCTCTTATGCCCATCAACTCTCTGCTGTGTCCTTTTAGGAAATGTCCACAGAGATCTAGAAAGTTCATCTGGGTAGAAGCTAAATGTCTGCCTCCATGCCAGTGATTCTCTAATAGGGGTAGGAAAAGTGAGGAATGGGATTTGCCCCAGACTGGGGGTTTCCCAGAGGCCCTCTAATTTTCAACCTGCGACCTGGGTGGGGGTGGGGGGAGTAGTTGAAAGAAGCCTGTGGCTGTATTCCATACTCCATTTACACTGATGCTTCTAGCTTTCAGAATGTCTGCATTTGAAAGAAGTGATTGAAATCTGCTATGGGTTTGGAAACAAAGGTAAGGGATTGTATCTTTTTTTTCTATCTGGTTGCACCATCCTCTTTTAGGTGCTTCATTTTGCATGTGGGATCAGGGGCTGCACCTCACTGCACAGGTCTGGGATGCCTTTATTTTTTAACAGGAGGTTCCAGGAATTGAACCTGAGTCCTACATATGGTAAATGGGAGCTCAATTGCTTGAGCCACAGCTGCTTCCTTAGAGTTGCATCTTAAATGATCAACCAAGCCTGAAGCCACCTATAGGAAATTATTCTCAGATAACTAAAAGAACTTCATTAATGCCACATTTGGGAACCTGCACTAAATTCCTGTGACAGTTGACATCCTTCCATCTAAGCTCAGAAGCTTCCTGTGGAATAACAGTGTGAGGACTGGTCTCTAAAGGTAAGTTAATTCTTAAGCTGAAATTCAACAAGTGTTTTAGGCAAAGTCCCCATAGTGGTGACCCATTTGGGGATGAGACCTTTATCCTGGGATTGCCCTTCATATATCTCTGCTTTGGGATCTGGTTTTGGCTGTGAAAATCCTGGGGAGGCCTGTGGAAGGAGGTTGGTAGGGGAAGACCATAGGATGGCCAGCCAGTGGCCACTATATGGAGCTGATGCCACCCTTGACCTGAGAACACAGAGACCGGTGATCCCCAGATCTTGGGGAAGGGCAAATGGGAACCATCTGTGATCTTATGTATGCAATTGTCAGGGATTCTGTTTATTCCAGGCAAGGTGTTAAGACATCAATAACAATACTACGGGAAGTAATACCAATAGAAGTGACTACTAGTCACTGCTCTCGGATAAGAATTGTTTCAATATTCACAGTTCCTCAAGGGGGAGTGGACTGGGCTTTTTATACAGGAGGAGGCAGGGACACTTCTGTAAAGGGGTGTGTGGACCCATGTAGAGTGGGTGCCTGGGTTTGATCTGTGACTGATGTGTGACCCTCCTTCCTGCTGATAGCTCACCTGGCCCAAGGCTTGCTGGCAGTAGGAGCCTTGGTTGATCCAGGCTGCCTGGTAACATGGACAGAGGGATTTCCTCACAAAAAATGTTCCATGACTGTGTCAAAGGCGCCTCCCCAAGGCTGGAGATATACTCAGGGTATCTTCTATCACAAGGCTCAAAGAAAAGTTCTGTCCATAGCATCATCTCCATCTTTTTATGTAAAAACGTGGCCTTATGAATTGTTGATGGGAATCTGCCTTGTCTATCAGCCAGCTCTGCAGAGAACTGTCTCTCTCCTTTTGTATGTAAATAGAGGAGGGCCTCAGAGTCTTTAGTGTTAGGAGTAAATTACCTCTGTCTCTTTTTTTTCTGGGATGAGAGGGGCCACTCACACCCCCAGTTACACTTACCAGGCTGCCCTTTCTCCTCATTCCTCTATTTTTCACCCTGTTCATGATCATTTTTATTTTTATTTTTTTGAGTTCTTGTGACCAAGAAAACAGCTGCTTAAAGATTTGTGTACAAGATTGTATGTGGAAATATTTTCCATTCTCTTGAGTAAATATTTACAAGTGGGACTAAAGGAATATTTGTTAAGTGTATGATTTACTTTAGAAGAAACTGATATTATATTCCAAAGTGGCAGTTTTGTTTTGTTTGGTATTCATATGAGTAAAACATATGAGTTCCTGTTGTTCTGCATTCATGCCACTATTTGATATTCTCATTTTTTTCAAACTAGTGGTAGTGTTGTCCTATGAGGTTCTAATTTGCATTTCCCTCATGGCTAATATGTAGAACTTTTTTGCATATATTTTTTCCTACCTATGTATTTTTTTAAAAGGTACTATAGGATCACTTAGCTATTTCTAAAATTAGAATGTTTGTATTCTTATGGTTGAGGTTTTTTCTAATGGTCAGAGAAGAAGCTTCCTTCCTTCATTTTTCTCCCCATTGAAAGTAACTGTGACATTCAGAACATAGCCTGCTGCAAACACACAATGAGACATTTAATCATGAGCTGTACTGGGTTAGACATGCTTATGATTAACCAGGAAAATAGATTCATGTGTTATGTTTCATTTTTAATTCTCCATCAATGATAGAAACAGGAGAATATATATGGTTGAGATTTGAGTATTCTTTGTATATATCTCTAAGGAAGAAATACAAATGGCCAAAAAGCACATGAAAAGATCCACAGTTCTGTGGTAACCGCTCTGGTCAAGGGCAGTCTGGAGCACCTCCCTGAAAAACAACCCTCTTCCGAGTCCCGAGCTTATACTGACTTGCTTAGGCTAAGAGGCGCCTTGTGTTCCCACAATGGACACAGCTGGGGATGGTTGAAACAAAAGGCTGAGTGAGTGTTGTGCAGTGTCAACACACAGAGGAAACATGGGAAGCACAGAAAGTAGGACCCCATTACGTTATATGCAGAAAAACTTTCCCTGAGTTTTCCACGAAGATGTGGCATAAAGTTCTAACCAGGAAATGTTAGAATGCTTTGTGAACTACAATGGCTGGCTTTTGGCATGGGCTGGCCCCAGGAGGGCTCCTTTGACCCCGGATCATCTGTAAAGTCCATGAGATGTTAACAAGAAAACCAGAGTGCCCTGGCCAGTTCCCCTACATTGATGCCTGGCAGGACACTGCAAGTCAAAGTCCGCCCTAGTTAAGGGTGAGTAAGGAAGCCAGGATTTGCCTGATACAAAAGCCCACAGGTGCTGTCTCAGGAACCAGGCCAAACAGGTGCCTTGCAAAGGGTCCAGAGAAAGTAAGCCCCAAATCTAGTGACAACCCACCCATTCTAGAGGGGCCACCAACTTATGAGATTGTTCCTACAGTGCCAGTGCCGAGGAGTGGGGATGAGCCAATTTTCCCAAGCAATGCAACCTCGCTGCCCCGACTGCCATCACCACTGCCGTCCTCCCTGAGCAGTATGACCTCACTACCCTGACAGCTGTCTCCACTGCCATCCTTCCTGAACAGCGTGACCTCACTGCCCCCACACCCACCGTCCTCCCTGAGCAGCGCTACCTCGCAGCCGTTCCTGCAGCCGCTTCCACAGCCATTCCCACAGCCGATTCTGCAGCTGCTTTCTCCAAGCAACACAGCCCAGCTGTTCTTACAGCCACTCCCACAGTCCTTTCCACAGCCGGTTCAGTTCCACGGCCACTTTCTCCAAGAAACAGGAGCCAGCTGCTCCTGCAGCTGTTTCCACAGCCGGTTTCGCAGCTGCTTTCTCCAAGCAACACAGCGCACCTGCTGCAGCAGCCGCTCCCACAGCAGGTTCTGCAGGCAATTTCTCCAAGCAACATGGCCCAGCCACTCCCGCAGCCACTCCCACAGCCGCTTTCTCCAAACAGTGCATCCTCTGCCCCTCTGCAATGGCTGTCTCCACCAATCTTGACCACTGGCAGCATAATGCTGGCCATCACTCAGGAGGAGTCCCTGAAAGATAGCAACTCAGACCACGAGGAGCCCCAGGGACAGGTGGAGCAGGGAGAAGGGCCACCCTGCAGCTACCTCTCTCTGAAGCCTGGGCTCCAATTTATTATGATGCTGATGACCATATACAAGGAGGACACTTCACTACTACTGATCTCTTTATCTGGAAGTGTCACACCCCACATACCTGGAGAAGCCTCAGGTCATGATGGACCTCTTCCAGTCTATCATTCATACCTGCAAACCCACCAGGGCTGACTGACTGTAAGCAGCTCCTTATGACCTTACTCAACTTCAAGGAGAGAATGTGAGTCACAAAAGGAGCTTTCACCTGGCTTAAAGAGCACCCATCTGGTGGAAGCCTGGACAGAGATCAATATGCCCACACTCAGTTCCCAGACAAGGACCCCCAATGGGATCCCAATGACATGACCAGGCCCAACTGTTTAGAAATTTTCCATAGAGCCTTAGTTGAATGTTTCAGAGCTGGGAAACAAAAGGTAGTAAACATGGCAAAGACCACCCAAGTCCTACAGACTCTAGAGGGAAGTTGGCTCAATTCTGACAGGATTGACTCCTGACATTTATTTCAAACTTTGGGGTGTGATACGATACTACTTTTGTTGTTGATTTTCAATTTGTTCTACTTTTTAGCCATGGTAGCTCTTTGCAGTGCATCCTATTGCTCTTTACTATAACCCTATCATTGACGGGTTTATTTTACATCTATTTACTTTTTGGTACTACAAAATATTCCAGATCCTTCTTGCATATTTCTTTCCTAGAAAGAGCAATTTCTCTAAGAAGGCATTTATTGGAGAATGGTTTTAAAACCTAAAGTCTGGGCATTATCTCTGCTCATTGTTACTGCAGCCTTGAGGGCCTCTCTGCAGAGAGTGTAAGGAAATATATGTGTATATACTAAGATGTGAACATGCACATATCTAGAACAACAAGAAGCCTCCCCTTTAAGAAATTCTAAAGAGAATTCTGCAGGAAGAAAGGAAAAAACAGGACAGGCAGAGTTCGAGGAGAGTGTAAGAGCAACAAAAAAGACAAAAAGACAAGGGAAAAAAGCACACAAAATATGACAAACACAACTCCAATCAAAATATGGCTAACACAAATAATTCCTTGAAAGTGATAACACTGAATGTCAACGAACTTAACTCACCTATCAAAAGATTCAGACTGGGACATTGGATAAGGAAATATGACCCATCTATATGCTGTCTACAAGAGACACATCTTAGACCCAGAGACTCATGGAGGTTGAAAGTGAATGGTTGGAAAATAATCTTTCAAGCAAACAATAATCAAAAATTGCAGGAGTAGCTATATTAATATTAGACAAAATAGACTTTAAATGCAAAACAATGTTGAGAGACAAAGAAGGATACTACATTTTAGTAAAAGGGAAAATCTGTCAAGAAGATCAAACGATCATAAATATTTATGCTCCTAACAAGGGGGCCTCTAAATACATGAGGCAAATGCTGGTAAAACTAAGTGAAAGAATAGATGTCTCTTCAATTATAGTGGGGGATTTTAATACACCACTATCAACTCTGGACAGAACATCTCAAAAGAGAATCACTAAAGAAACAATACATTTGAACAGTATATTAGAGGAGCTGGATCTAATAGACATATATAGATCATTACACCCAAACACAGCAGGATATACATTTTTCTCAAGTGCACATGGATCATTCTCCAGGATAGACCATATGCTAGGCCACAAAGAAAGGCTTAATGAATTCAGAAAGATCGAAATCATACAAAATAATATCTCTGACCACAGTGGAGTGAAGCTGGAAATTTGCAAAGGTCAGAGGCCCAGATTTCAGACCATGATCTGGAAATTAAACAGCACACTCTTAGAAAAACAGTGGGTCAAAGAGGAAATCTCAAAATAAATCAAAGACTACCTTGAAACAAATGATAATGATAACACAACATACAAAAATTTATGGGATGCAGCAAAAGCAGTACTGAGAGGAAAATTGATAGCCATAAATTCATATATCAAAAAGAAGAAAAAGCAAAAATTTAAGAACTAACTGCACATTTGGAGGAATTAGAAAAACAACAACAAAGTAATCTAATAGGAAGAAGAAGGAAGGAAATAACAAAGATAAGAGCAGAACTAAACAAAATAAAAAATAAGAAAGTACTTGAAACGATCAAGAAGACCAAGAGCTGTTTTTTTGAAAAGATCAATAAAATTGACAAACCTTTAGCGAGACTAAAAGCAAAAAAAGAAAAAAGATGCAAATACACAAAATAAGAAATGAGAAAGGCGATATTACTACTGACCCCACAGAAACAAAGACTATCATAAGAGGATACTTTGTAAAAACTATATTCCAACAAAAATGAGAATTCAGAGGAAATGGACAAATTCCTAGAAACACATAAGCAGCCCATATTGACAAAAGAAGAAATTGATGATCTCAACAAACCAATCACTAGTAAAGAGATAGAATCAGTCATTAAAAACCTCCCAACTAAGAAGAGCCCAGGGCAAGATGGCTTCACAGGTGAATTCTACAAAACATTCCAGAAAGAACAAACACCAATCCTGCTGAAACTATTCCAAAAAATTGAAACAGAAGGAACATTGCTGAACTCCTTCTGTGATGCCAACATTACCCTAGTACCAAAGCCAAACAAATACACCACAAGAAAAGAAAATGACAGACCAATTTCTCTAATGAACCTAGACGCAAAAATACTTAACAAAATACTTGCTAATTGTATTCAACAACACATTAAACGAATCATACACCATGACTAAGTGAGATTCATTCCAGGTATGCAAGGATGGTTCAACATAAGAAAATCAATCAATGTAATACACCATATAAATAGATTGAAGGAAAAAAATCACATGATTATAACTATAGATGCAGAAAAACCATTTGACAAAATACAGCACACTTTCTTGATAAAAATCCTCCAAAAGATCGGAATACAAGGAAATTTTTTGAACATGATAAACAGTATATATGAAAAACCCAAGGCCAACATCGTTTACAATGGAGAAATCCTAAATTCCTTCTCTCTAAAGTCAGGAACAAGACAAGGATGCCCATTGTCTCCCCTTCTATTTAACATTGTCTTAGAAGTACTTGCTGAAACACTGAGGCAAGAACCAGATATAAAAGGTATTCAAATTGGAAAGGAAGAAGCCAAAATTTCATTATTTGAAGATGACATGATCCTATACATAGAAAACCCTGAGAGATCTACAACAAAGCTTCCAGGACTCATAAATGAGTTTAGTAAAATCACAGGTTATAAGTTCAATGTGCAAAAATCAGTAGCATTTTTGTACACCAATAATGAGCAAGATCAGGAGGAAATCAGGAAACAAATACCATTTACAATAGTAAGTAAAAAAATAAAATATTTAGGAATAAATTTAACTAAAGATGTAAAAAACTTATACACTGAGAACTATACAAGACTGTTCAAGGAACTCAAAGAAGACCTAAATAATGGAAGAATATTCCCTGTTCATGGATAGGAAGACTAAATATTACTAAGATGTCTATTCTACCAAAACTGATCTACACATTCAATGCAATCCCAATAAAAACCAAACAGCCTTCTTTAAGGAACTAGAAAAACTAACTATGAAATTTATTTAGAAAGGAAAGAGGCCCAAATAGCCAAGGACATATTGAAAATGAAAAACGAAATTGGAGGAATCACACTACCTGACTTCAAAACATACTACAAAGCAACAGTAGTGAAAACAGCATGGTATTGGCATAAGGAGAGACACACAGACCAATGGAATCAAATTGAAAGTTATGATATAGAACCTCATATATATAGCCATATAATATGTGATAAAGCCACCAAACCCTCTCAACTGGGAGAGAATGGCCTATTCAACAAATGGTGTCTGGAGAACTGGATCTCCAGATGTAGAAGAATGAAAGAGGATTACCATCTCACACCTTATACAAAGATCAACTCAAGATGGATCAAAGACCTAAATATAAGAGCCAAGACCATAAAGACCTTGGAAAGCAGTGTAGGGAAACTTCTACAGGACCTTGTAATAGAAAATTGCTTCATGAATATCACACCAAAAGTACGAGCAGCAAAAGAACTAGTAGATAAATGGGACTTCCTCAAAATTAAAGCCTTCTGCACCTCAAAGGAGTTTGTCAAGAAAGTAAAAAGGGAACCCACACAATGGGAGAAAATATTTGGTTACCATATATCTGATAAGAGACTTATAACTTGCATATATAAAGAACTCATATATCTTGAAAATAAAAAGATAAACAACCCATTAAGAAATGGGAAAAAGATTTATACAGAACTTTTCCATAGAAGAAATACAAATGGCTAAAAAGCACATGAAAAAATGCTCCAAATCTCTAGCTATCAGGGAAATGCAAATGAAAATTACAATGAGATACCATCTTATTCCCATAAGATTGGCAGCTATGAAAAAAACAGAAGACTACAAATGCTGGAGAGGATGTGAAGAAAGGGGAACACTCATCCACTGCTGGTGGGAATGCAGAAGGATCCAGCCATTCTGGATGACAGTTTGGTGGTTCCTCAAAAACCTAACCATAGATTTGCCATATGACCCAGCAAAACCACTCCTGGGTATATACCCAGCAGAACTGAAAACAAGGACACAAACCAATATATGCACACCAATGTTCATAGCAGTATTGTTCACTATCGCCAAAAGTTGGAATCAACCCAAATGCCCATCAACAGACGAGTGGATCAATAAAATGAGGTATATACATACAATGGAATACTACGCAGCTGTAAGAACAAATACACTGCAAACACACGTGATAACATGGATGAATCTTGAGAACCTTATGTTGAGTGAAGCAACCCAGGCATTGAAGGACAAATACTACATGACCTCAATGATATGAAATAAGCAAGCTGCCTCAAAGAGCTAGAGACTGGAAGATAAGCTTTCAGGAAATCGGGGGGTGGAGGAAGGATGTGAGCCGACGTCTGCAGGTGTGAAATCTATGATGAGCTGATGGTAAGTATGAGCACAAAGAAGAGATAAAATGGGGGCAAGGGGTTGCCTTTGGGTGGGGCTTTGCAGATTTGAGGGGGCTAGGGATGGGTGGATGGGTAATATTGCCCAAAAATTGGGAGGAGGGAGGGGCAACATATGAACATAGGAGAGAGTCAGTTGTTGGTTAAGAGTAAAATACTGAGAAAATCATGTCAAAATATAATCAGGAGTGTTACCTGTTTAGGATGCTCGGAGGGGATGGTCTGATGTGGGATGGACTCCTGGGGAATGTCTGAATGCTCATTTTGCCACAGTGGGTTGCACCATTGGGTAGAGACCCAAGGAGTGAAAGTGAGGGTGGACCCACATCCTGGGGAGGACTAATGCCATCCAATAGAGGGAACTGTATCTCTTGAGAGAAAGGGTGGCTCCCAGGGCATTAGGGCAGCTGAGCAAGTCAGGCCCTGAACACTGTTGCAAGTATCTCTTTACATGGCTCCTTGGGAAATGGAGGTTGACTGTCACTTTGGGCCAGAAGGGGAGGGGAAAATGGATGTTGAATGGATAGAACCAAGGTAAATGTAGGGATAAGAGAGGAGTTTCGCGAGAGTACACAAGGATGGATATAAAACATGTAATATTACACCATAAACATATAGGGGACGACAGACTAATAATGTAAACCATAATGTAAAACATAGGATAACTAAAAATTTAGAAACCTGTGTATCCTAAAGTATGGACCATGATGTAAGCACAGATGTCACCTTGTTTGAAAGCTATTGTCTCAGAGTCTGTACATCAGTTTCAGTAAATATATGAATAAGTTATTAGGAAATCACTGTGGAAGGGAAAAGGTTTTATGGTGGATGTGTGGGAGTACTGTATATAATGTATATATGAATTACTGTGATCTAGGGCTCTTGTGAAGAGAAGCTCAATAGTTAGGAGAAAAGAAAAGAAAAAGAGAGGACATAGACACTGAGGAAAAGACGGAAGTACTTGCCTTGCCTATTTGCATACAGGGCAACACTTATTGCAGTGACGGAAGGTAAAACATCCAAAACAAAGCTTTTGCATTTTTAAATTTTTTGATACCCCAATTTATTTTTACCTTAATTTTTCCAAGTTAATATGTATTCTATATCTAACCTTTAAACTCATCACTATATTCCATTTTACTATTAATGGAACCTGGCAATATATTGGGTTTCACTTTTCATGATGTTTTGGATCACAGAGAGGTTCATCAATGGCAGGGGAGGAATACTGGTGTGGGATGTTATTGACAGGGGACACATGGTTGGCAGGATGTTCTACAGGGCATATATTCAGGGTACATAAAAATGTTTGGATATTTTCATAGTGGATACAATTAAAAACAACTGAGGGAGTGCTGAGTTCCTAGCCAGGGGAGCTCTACCACAGCCCCTAAAGGAACAGTAACAATCCCCCAAGTGCAATAGCAAAGACCAAAAAATAAGTAAGGTCCAACAATGAGCCCTTGATACTAATGATTATGCTTGTGAGCCTGTGCACCTGAAATAAGAATAAGGCCTAGAGCTGCAGGGTGCCTAAGTGTTACCTCCTGAGAGCCTTCGTGTTGCTCAAACGTGGTCAGTCTTGAACCCAATCTCAGCATGTAAATGTGTTGCCTCCCCCTCAGATTGGGACATGACTCCCAGGAATGAGCCTCCCTGGCAGGGAGGGATTACTACCAAGTACCAGCTGATGATGTAACTAGAAAATGACCTTGAATAAAAGGTCAACTCGCACCAGCAAAATATCTCAATCTACATATAATACCAGGAGTTAAAAATGCTGTGTGACCTGAATCAAAGGGGGAAATGGAAAGGACAAATTAGTCTATATGGCTGTGAGTCTCCAAAAAGATCCAGGAGATTATCAAAGGGGTTGCCCTTTTGCATTCCTCAGCAGAATTCCAGTGACAGATAAAGTAGATACAACCCCGGGTATTGGTTCTTTGGAGGGGTACAGAGATCCACAGGTCCTATGGTCATGGCACTTGGAGTTCAGTGCCATGTCAATTGGCCCTACTTTGGAGTTTGTGTTTCTGTGTGATGGAACTGGACTCAGATGTGATCTTTGTTCACAAGCCTCTCATATTGATATAGATGTGGAGTGGACACAACCATTCCAAGGTCCACAGGATGGACAAATAGAGTATGGATTAGAGTGGACTTACTGATATTCTATTCATGAAATATTGTGATTAGTAATCAAAGAAAATGTGGCATTGTTGTAGAGAAAGCCGCCTTGGTGGCTGCTGGGGGTAGGGAATGGGAGGAAGAGATGAGATGTGGGGGCATTTTCAGGACTTGAGGTTGTGCTGGGTGGTGTTGCATGGACAGTTACCAGACATTGTATGTCCCCCCATGGTCCAGTGGTGGAATATGGGAGAGTGTGAGCTATGATGTGGACCATTGACCATGAGGTGCAGTGGTGCTCAGAGATGTATTCACCAAATGTAATGAAAGTATCTTGATGATGGAGGAGGTTGTTGTTATGGGGGGGAAGTGGGGTGAGGGGGTTGGGGGGTGTATGGGGACCTCATATTTTTTTAATGTAATATTAAAAAATAAAGAGAAAAAAATAAATGATATTCACCTATTCCTAGAAAAATAAAAGTTGCCAAAAAATAGGCCCCCAAAATAAAAAATCTGAAAAGATTCATATCTTCTTCAGTGATTGAATCTATAGATTAAAACATTCTCATAAATTTTCATATTGACCAATGGCCTTATTGGGGAATTCCACTAAACTTTCAAGGAAAAAATAATACTTATTTACTCAAACTTTTCCAAGGAATAGGGAAAAAATGGGAAAATATCTCCATTTATGATTACGGCTTAACATTTGTATCAAAATCTTATAAGGCCATTAAAAATAGGAAATTTACAGGTTTCTAGCTTTTTTAAACATAAGCTCACATATCATAAAAAAATAATCTGCAGTCTAATTCCAGCAATATTTTATAAAGAGGATTTATCATGGCAAAGCAAGGTAATTCAGTATATGTACCCCCTGAAAAGTAGAAACTGTCATCTCAGTGAATGAAGGAAAATACTTAATAAAATTCAACACCCACCAGTGATTTTAGAACAAACAACAAAAGCATAACTTATCAAATAAAAATTGAGAAGAACCATCTTCATCTTTTAAAAGATACTTCCTGAAAACTAACACAAATTTCACATCATATTGAAGTATTTCATGCCTGGGAGATCAATAGCAAAACAAAAATTTTCAGTATTAACACATCTAACAATGCACTGGAGATCCTTCCCAAAGCAATATTGGCAAGAAAAAGATTGGAAGGAATAATTATTTGAAAGGATAAAGTAAAATTGACATAATTTGGAAAGGAGTTTATTGCATAAGTTGAAGATCTGGAAGATTTTATAAACTCAGTTTAGTGGTCTGAATATAAGGGTAATATAAAAGCTTCTTATATATGCAACTCATAGGGCTTTATAAAATGAAACTTCCAAAGATGATATTTAAAATATCTTGAAAGTATTAAATGCCTAAAAATAATATTTAGGAAAGTTTGGAAAGACTTCTGTATAATAAAGGTATCAAGAAAAATTTAAAGAAAACTAAATAAATGGAGGGATGAACCATGTTCATAATTGAAAGGGCTCAATATTTAAAGATATCATTATCTCCAAATTGATTGACTGAGTCAATGCAATTGTTATCACAATCACAACTTTATGGGGCAATTACAACTTACTAAATCATTCCTATGAGATCATTTTCAAAAAGCTTTGCTAAGACAAACTTTAAAACAAGGAGTGAAATGGGAATGTATATTCTACCTGTTTCTTTTTTTAAGTCACTATAATGTTGTTTCATCATAAGGATAAAAAGGAAATAAAATGAACCAAATGACATATCTAGAAACAAACTGGTCACATGCAGATTCATCAATATCAGGAAAATTGTAATTCTAAATGTAAAAATAAAAACCTTAAAGAAACAAAAAGGAGAAGAATGTTTTCATTTTCAAAGGAGAAAATTTGTTTAATAAGACATGTATCATCATATATCATCAACCTTAAAGGAAAAGTTTAATGAATGTTAATTACATTAATACTGATATTTTCTGTTTGGCAATGAATGGTCAAGCCACAAGTGGAATAAATTATTTAACATAGATCTAGTCAATAGTGAATTACATCAAAATTATACAGGGACCATCTACAGAAACAAGCAGAAAATCTACTAGAAAAAGTATGATGTGTGGAGAAGAAAAGAATGGAAGCTCAACAGTAAATAAATTACACTGTTATCAAATTGATGGACTGAATGTTTAAAAGAAAGCCAGAGGTCTAAGAGAAAGTTTGGGGAAGGAACAACAAGCACATTAAAGCACAGGGTTATTTAAAATCATCACAAGCTGGACAATTTTGGCTGAAATTGTCCAATGTTATTCTTTTGGGTCAAGTGAATAAGTGAGAATTACTGAACATGGGCTGATGACACTTTGCATTTCTCACCAGATGTAGAACACTGTGTGAAGTGTCCAGATCATCAGAATGCAAACAATGAGAGAACTCATTCCCTCCAAAAGACCCATTGGGGTTGACTCTGGTCTGCACAGCTCTTTGCTTCTCTTTCCTCACTATTGTTATTCTTGGGGTCTTTGTGAAGCACCAAGACACTCCCACCGTCAAGGCCAATAAATGGATCCTCAGCTACATCCCGCTCATCTCCCTTACCCTGTGTTTCCTATGCTCCTTGCTCTTCATCATTTATCCCAACACAGCCATCTGCATCCTCTGACAAATCACATTTAGAATTGTTTTTGCAGTGGCTGTGCCCACTGTTTTGGCCAAAACAATCACTGTGGTTCTGGAATTCAAGGTCCCTGCTCTAGGGAGAAGGATGAGGCAGTGTTTGGAATCAGGGCCACCTAACTTTGCTATTTCCATTTGCTCCCTAATCCAGATGATACTCTCTGGAATCTGGTTCAGAACCTCTCCCCCATTCATTGATAAAGATGCACACACTGAGCCTGGTTATATTACCATTGAGTGTCTTAAGGGCTCAGCTACTGCCTTCTACTGTGTCCTGAGATACCTGGGCTGCTTGGCCCTCTGGAGCTTCAATGTAGCTTTCATGGCCAGGAACCTGCTTGACACCTTGCTGGTGTTCTGCAGGGTTTGGGTCAGTTTCCTCTCTGTCTACCACAGCACCAAGGGGAAGGTCATGGCAGCCATTGAAATCTTCTGCAGCTTGGCTTCCAGTGCTGGATTACTAGGCTACATCTTTGCTCCTAGGTGCTATATTATTTTATTAAGACCAGATAGGAACACTCACCATGGATTATGGTATAGAACATATTCTGTGGACAATAAGACTTCTTAAGTTGTAACTGAATATTGTCCTGCAATAAATAGAATGCCTGAAGAAAATCAACACCATGCTTGCATTTACCTTCACCAATTAAGAAGTGAATCACATTTTTTCTCTAATAATGTCAGGAGAATGACAGTCACATCATCCTACCTTTCAACATTAAATTACATTTTTTTGTCCTTTTTCATTACATTAAATCTAATATTGAATACTCATATTCTAGTTAGTTTTGTATGTTTGGAATACATTTGAATAGACTTCCACTTTGGTTTTCAGCTTTTTGTTTATAAATTTCCTTTTATCCTAATTATCCTGGAATGCATGATAAAAGTTTCCCTCCTTTCTTCTGTCGGTGGTTATTTTAAAGATCCAACAACATTTTGGGAATATTCCTTATTTTTCCACATATTTGAATTGCTATATATTGAGGATAATAAATACCTACATATAAGTTCTGTTTCTGGACACACTCTGTAGCAGTTTGATATTGATTATGAATTCCAAAAATAGATGTTAGATTTTGTTTGTGAACTGGTCAGCTCCTCTGGGCATATTAGATTAAATTGATTCAGAGGTTTCACTTTTACTTGATTGAATAATAAGCAAAGCTTTGATTGGGCCACATCTGTAGCACACTGGGTGTCCATAACTTTGGTTTCTGAGATTCCAGCTTTTGGACTCAGAAACCAATAATTCCCCAACATCAGAATAGTTTGCAGTGCAAACAGTGCACAGATGAATACCCTGTTGCCCCTAGCCCTAGAGGTGCTCGCAGTCAAGACATGGAGACCAAGCTGATATGTAAACTTTAACTGACTTCTGTACCAAGAAACACAGCATTTTTCCATCACTAGAGGCTGCAGAAACAATGGCAGGCACAGACAACTAGTTTATTGAGGAAATAGCATGGACCAGGTGTGAAAACCATGTGGTGTATGAATGGTGGAATGGACCATTGTATAGTTCTTGCCCAGTCATTTTAGGTATCATATTAAAACAATTTTTGTACCCCTCTTTCACCTGAATGCATTAAAAATGAATATACTTGCTTACTGGAAGTACTAAAGTGGAAGATGGGATCAGATTTTTAATCACTCTACTTCTGAATCACATTTAACCTGGTATAATTTATAGTCACTAGTACTGAATTACTGGACCTGAATTTACCCTGACATTGAAATGACATTATGCGTTTTACTCTTTAAGCCTTCAGAGGAAATGTTTCCTGTGCACAACACCTTGTGCACACTAGACATCAATATGTTAATTGAATAAATTTTGTGAATGTATAAAAGTGTGATACTATGTGTGCATTTCATTTGTGTGTGTATGTTCATTCATTCAACAAGTCTGCATTAATACACCTTAAGTATTTATTCCATGAAGATACAAAATTGAATACCATAGAGCCAGAAACTGTCCTCATTAGTCTAACTGAAAAGTTCAATTGTTAGCATTGGCCTTTGAAGGGCGATTCAAGATGCAATGAGAAAATAGAATGGGATGCCCTAATCTGGATATGGCAATAAGAAAAACCCTTCCATGGTAAGGAAATTAGAGAAGATACCTTGAGGAGGAGTAGGAATTGAGACTAGGCAGGGAAAGGGGACACAGATGTAGAAAATGATATTACAAGCATGGGGACAAGCTGAGCATAGACCCCAAGTTTGACAGGTGCACTGAAGAAGACAGAGGCTCTGGAATCCAATGAGGAGGGAGAAGTGAGAATAGATAGGCATGAGTCAGACTGTATGGTTTTTGTAGTTCATTTTAGGGGGAGTATGAGCAATTTTATGCTACTTTTATGCTAAAAAAACTAGACAATGTAGATAAAATAGAAAACTTCCTAAGAATGTACAAACAACCTACACTGATGCTCAAAGAAATAGAAGACTCAACAAACCAATCACAAGTAAAGAGATTGAAACAGTCATTTAACAGTTCCCCAAAATGAAAAGCCCTTGGCCAGACAGTTTCACAGGTGAGTACTACCAAGCATTCAAAGAGGATTTAATACCAATGTGACTCAAGTTCTTCCAAAAAATTGAACAAGAAGGAATGCTACAAAACTCATTCTATGAAACCAATATCACCCTAACACTAAAGCCAAATAAACTTATTACAAAAAAGTAAAGTTATAGGCCCATTTCTCTAATGAATATAGATGCAAAAATCCTCAATAAAATACTTGTTAATCAAATTGAACAACACATTAAAAGAATTATCCTTCTTTATCAAGTGGATTATATACAAGGCATGTAAGGCTGGTTCAACACAAGAAAATCAATCAGCGTAATACACCACATTAATAAGTCAAAGAAGAAAAATCACATCATCTTATCAATTGACACAGAAAAGGCATCTGACAAAATACAGTATCCTGTCTTGAGAAAAATACGCAAAGAAATAGGAATTGAAGGAAACTTCTCGACATGATAAAAGCCATATAAGAAAAACCCACAGCTAACATTGTATTCAATGGTGAAAGACTGAAAACTTTCTGATTGACATCAGGGAAAGGACAAGGATGCTCACTAACCACATTGTTCTTCAATGTAGTGGTAGAGTTTCTAGCTAAAGCAATTAGACAAGAAAAAGAAATAAAAGGCATGCAAATTGGAAAAGAAGAATTAAAATTTTCACTATTCGCAGATGATGATTATATATCTAGAAAGTCCTGGAAAATCTACAACAAAACTGCTAGAGCTAATAAATTATTTCAGTAGAGTGTCAGTATTCAAGATCAATAAGCAAAAATCAGTAGTGTTTCTTTACATGAAAAATGCACAATCTGAGGAGGAAGTCAAGAAAAACACTCCATGTACAATAGCAACAAAAAGAATCAAATATTTAGGAATAAACTTAACCTAGGATGCAAAACACTTGTATTCAGAAAACTATAATGCATTGCAAAAAGAAATTTAAAACACCTAAATAATTGGAATAACATTTCTTCCTCATGGATTGGAAGACTATATATCATTAAGAAGTCAATTCTACCCAAATTGATATACAGATTCAATGCAATACAAATAAAAATTCCACCAGTATTTTTTTTTAGCAAATGGAAAACACAATTATCAAGTCTATATGGAAGTGTAAGAGTCCCCAAAAGCCCAAAAACATTTTCAAAAGGAAAAGTGAAGTTGGAGGACTCTCACTTACAGACTTTAAATCATACAATTAGCTACAGTGGTAAAAACAACATGATATTGTCATAAACATAGACACATAGACCAATGGAACCAAATTGATGGTTCATAAACAGACACTCACATCTATGGCCAAGTGATTTTTCACAATCCTGTCAAGCCCTCCCAGTTGGGGAAGAAAAGCTTATTCAAAAAATTTTGTTGGGAGAACTGGATATCCATAGCCAAAAGAAAGAAAAAGACCCCTATCTCACATATAATACAAAAATAAACTCAAAGTCGACCAAAGACCTGAATATAAAAGGAAGTACAATAAAGCCTCTAGAGGAATATGTAGGAAAACATCTTCAAGACCTGGTGGTAGGTGAAGGATTCATAAACCTTACACCAAAAGCACGAGCAAAAAAAGAAAACATGGATAAATGGGACCTCCTCAAACTTAAACATTTCTATGATTCAAAGGGCTTCATCAAGAAGGTGAAAAGGCATCAAGAGAATGGGAGAAAATATTTGGAAACCAATTATCTGATAAGGGTTTGATTTCCATGCTATATAAAGAGATCATACAACACAACAATAAAAAAGCAAGCAATAAATTTAAAAATGGACCAAAGATTTAAATAGACATTTCTCCAAAGAGGAAATACAAATGGCCAAAATGCACATGAATAAATGTTTCATATCACTAGCTATTAGGGAAATGCAAATTAAAACAACAATAAGATATCATTTAACACCACATAGAATGGCCATTATTAAAAAAAAATAAACAGACAACAATATGTGCTGGAGAGGATGTGGAGAAACAGGAACACTCCTTCACTGTTGGTGGGAGTGTAAAATGGGGCAGCCTTCATGGAATACAGTTTGGAGGTTCCTGAGGAAGCTAAATATAGAACTGTCACATGATCCAGCAATTCCTCTACAAGGAATATATCCAGATGAACTAAAAACTAGGCCATAAACAGACATCTGCACACCAATGTTCATAACGAAGTTGTTCACAATTGCCAAAGATGGAAACAACTCAAGTGTCCCTTCATGATTGAATGTATAAACAAATGTGGTCTATACAAAGGAATATTATGCTGCAGTAAGAAGAAATGAAATTGGGACATATGTGATAACATGGATGAGTCTTGAAGACATTATACTAAGTGAAGTAAGCCAGACAAAAAAGGACAAATATTGCATGGTCTCATTAATATAAACTAAATACAAATAATAAACACATGGAATTTTATATGTTATTAGGAGATAAGAGGATTTTTGAGAATAAAGATTCTTAATGTATGTAGAAGTTTTTTTCTTTATTTTCTTTTAAATGTTACATTAAAAAAATAACAGGCCCCTTTATACCTCCCACCACCCTCACCCCACTCCTCCCACAACAACAACTTCTTGCATCATCATGGCACATTCACTGCACCTGGTAAATACATTTTGGAGCACTGCAGTCCCGCATGTACAGTGCTCTACATAGTAATCTACACTCTTCTCCAGTCCACCCAGTGGGTCATGGCAGGAAACACAATGTCCGGGAGCTGTCCTGCATCATCACCCAGGACAACTCCAAATCCTGAAAATGCACCCACATCATATCTTTTCTTCCTTCTCCCTAACATCAGCAGCTACCGTGACCACTTTCTTCACATCACTACTACAATTTCTTCCCTTACTAATCACAATAGTTCCCCAGCAGAACACCAGTAAGTCAACTCTAATCTATATCCTACTCCTCCATCCTGTAGACCCTGGGATGGTTCTGTCCAGTCCACCTCTACATCAAGAAGGGACTAACATTCCACATGGATGATGGATGCAATTCTCCTGCTTGCAGTTGTAGGCACTCTTGGCTCCCTGGTGTGGTGGTTGACCTTCTTCACCTCCCTGTTAGCTGGCCAGGATAAAAGCAATAAACCAGAGGGTAGGAGTTGCAAGCCTGCTGAGGCTCAGGGCCTGGCTGTCACATGGACAGTCCAGAGATTCAGGCCTCCTGAGTATACCCGAAACCCAAAGCCAACTACAGGTCTGGTAAAAGTAACAGAAGAGGCATGTGTAGAAAGATCACATCTGAGTCTAACTCCATCTCACTCAGGAATGCAAACTCAAAGCAGGGCCAACTGACATGGCACTGAACTGCAGAGCCATCTGCCATGAACATAGGGTCTCTGCAGCCCTCAGGAGAACCAGTACCTGGGTTTCTATCTACTTTGGCTGTCTCTGGGACCCTGCTGAGATGTGCATAAACGTTACTCCATTGATGACCTCCCAACTGTTTTTGGAGAATCATAGCCATACAAACTCATTTGTCCTTTCCATTTCCCCCTTTTGTCCAAGACAAAAAGCAGTTTTAAACACTTGATATTACATGTGGGCTGAGATATTCTGCCGGTCTGAGTTGGCCCTTTTATTCAAGGTCTTTTTCTAATTACATCATCAAATGGTGCTTAGTAGTAATGCCTTGGCACCAGAGAGGTTCGTCCCCAGAAGTCATGTTCCATGCTGGGGGGAAGGTAATGCATTTACATGCTAAGTTTGGCTTAGTGACCACATTTGAGCAACATGGAGGTCCTCAGGAGGTAACTCTTCAGCACCTTGCAGCTCTACGCCTAGTTCATATTTCAGGCACACAAGCTCATAATCGTAGCCATCAGTATCAAGGGCTCATTGCTGGGCCGCCCATCTTTATTGGTTTTTGACATTGCACTTGGGGTATTGTTGCTGTTCATTTGGGAATGTGATAGAGCTCCCCTGGACTGGAACTCAGCACTCCCTCAGTTGTCATTTTTAACTGAAACCACTATGAAAATACCCAAACATTTTCATGTACCCTGTGTACACACCGTGGAGAACTCCCTCCCAATCACGTGCCCCCTTTCAATAACACACCACACCAGTATTCCTCCCCTGCCATAGTTGAACCCTTCTGTACTCCAAAACTTCTTTAGAAAGGAAGCCTAATATATTGCCAGATTCCATAAATAGCAAAATGGTGTATAATGATGGGTTTAAAGGTTAGATACAGAATATATACTAATTTAGAAAAATTTAAAAAAGGAAAAATAAATTGGAGTATCAAAAAATGAAAAACTGAAAGTTTTGTTTTAACATTTTGCCTTTCATCACTGCTGTAGGTGTTGCCCTGCATATACCGTGGCAAGGCAATTTCTTCCATTTCTTCCTCAGTGTCTACATACTTTCTTTTTTTTTTCTTCTTCCAAATATTAAGTTTATCTTCACATAAGTTTTAGATCACAATAATTCACATATACAATATATGGTACTCCCACATATCCAACATCAAACCCTTTGTCCGTTCACAAACATTGATCTTTCTACATGTTCATATTCTATTTGCTGCAGTTCATGTACAGATATTGAAACAATAGCTTTCAAACATGATTCCATTTGAGTTTCCATTATGGTTTATATTTTAGACTATACAATTTTCTAAATTTTTAGTTAGCTTATGTTTTACATTATCATTTATATTTTAGCCTATAGACTTTAATACATTTTTGGTGTAATTTAACATGTCCTATATCCATCATTGCATGATCTTATGGAATACTTCCATTGACCCACAGTTACACTGATTCCATCTATTCAACACCTTTTTCCCCATCTTCTCAGGGCCCACTGTGACATTCAATCTTCATTACATGAAGGACCATATTCAGAGAGACTTGCAACAATGTTGAGAGCTTGACGTACTCGACTGCCCTAACCCACTGGGAGCCACCAATTCTCTCAAGAGGTAAAATTCCCTCTATTTGAGAACATCAGTTCTCCCCAGGATGTGGGTATACTTTCACCCTCATTGTATGGGTCTCCACCCAATAGTATAACCCATTATGACACTCTCCCTAGAAGCTTTCCATGTGTCAGACCCCCCCCTTAAGCATCTTAAAACTGGTAACCTTCCATACTATATTTTCTAGAGTTTTCTCTAATTTATAATTTCAACCACATACCTGACAGTTTCCTATGTTCAAATGTTCTGCCCACCGTCCCCCCCAAAAATTGGGCCATCTGATCCATCCTTTCATCTCCAGCCCCCCTCATGCTCACAAAGCCCTGCCTCGAGGTATCCTTATGCCCCCATTTTATCCCTCCTCTGTACAAATACTTATATTCAGCTTATTATAGCTTTCACCCATGCAGGTGTCAGCTTGCACCCTTTCTCTACTCCCCAACTTCCTTTAAGCATATCATCCAGTCACTGTGAATCTGTTTCTATCTCTCTGAAACAGCTTGGTTTACTTATTTCTTATCAGAGAGGTCATGTAGTATTTGTCCTTCAATGCCTGGCTTACTTCACTCAATATAAAGTTTTCAAGATTCATCCATGTTATCAAATGTGTTTGTAGTGTATTTGTTCTTAGAGCTGAGTAGTATTCCATTGTATGTATACACATTTTATTTATCCATTCATCTCTTGATGGCATTTGGATTGATTCCAACTTTTGCCAACAGTGGATAGTGCTGCTATGAACATTGGTGTGTGTATATCAGCTTGTGTCCTTGTTTTCAGATCTTCTGGGTATATACCCAGCAGTGGAATTGCTGGTTCATATGGTAAATCTGTACCTAGTTTTTTGAGAAACTACCAAACTGTCCTCCAGAATGGCTGGGTCCTTCTGCATTCCAACCAGCAGTGGATGAGAGTTCTCATTCCTCCACATTCTCTCCAGCACCTGTAGATCTCTGATTTTTTGATAGCTGCCAGAATTATGGGAGTAATATGGTATCTCATTGTGTTTTGACTTGCATTTCCCTAGTAGCTAGTGATTTTGAGCATTTTTTCATGTGCCTTTTAGCTATTTGTAAAACTTCTTTTGAGAAGCATCTGTTCAAATCTTTTTCCCATTTTTTAAATGGGTTGCTTGTCTTTTTATTTTCAAGATATAGGAATTCTTTATAAATGCAGGATATTTCTCCCATAAGATATATGGTTACCAAATATTTTCTCCCAATGTGTAGACTCTCTTTTCACTTTCTTGACAAAATCCTTTGAGGTGCAGAAGGCTTTAATTTTGAGGAAGCCCATTTATCTATTTGTTCTTTGGCTGCTCATGCTTTGGGTGTGAAGTTCATGAAGCCGTTTCCTATTACAAGGTCCTGTAGATGCTTCCCTACATTGCTTTCCAAAGTCTTTATTGTCTTGGCTCTTATATTTAGGTCTTTCATCCATCTTGAGTTGATTTTTGTAAAAGGTGTGAAATGGTAATCCTCTTTCATTCTTTTAAATATGGATATCCAGTTCTCCAGGCACCATTTGTTGAAGAGGCCATTCTCTCACAGTTGAGAGGTTTGGTGGCCTTGTTGAATACCATATGGCTGTTTATTTGAGGATCTATATCAGAACTCTCATTTCAAGTCCATTGGTCAGTATGTCTATCCTTCTGTCAATACGATGCCATTTTCACAACTGTAGCTTTGTAGTACGTTTTGGAGTCAGGTAGTGTGATTCCTCCAATCTCATTTTTCTTTTTCAATATGTCTTTGGCTATTTGGGACCACTTTCCTTTCCAAATAAATATCATAGTAAGTTTATCTAGTTCATTAAAGAATGCTGCGTGGATTTTTATTGGGATTGCATTGAATCCATAGATCAGTTTTGGTAGGATAGACATTTTAATGATATTTAGTCTTCCTATCCATGGGCAGGGAATATTCTTCCATTTATTTAGGTCTTCTTTGATTTCCTTGAGCAGTGTTTGTAGTTTTCTGTGTATAAGTCCTTTACATCTTTATTTAAATTTATTCCTAGGTATTTTATTTTTTTTATTTACTATTGGAAATGGTATTTGATTTCTGATTTCATCCTCAGATTGATCATTATTGGTATACAGAAATTGTATTGATTATTGCATATTGATTTTGTAACCTGTGACTTTACTGAACTCATTTATGAGTTCTAGAAGATTTCTTGTAGACTTCCCAGGGTTTTCTATGAATAGGATCATATCATTTGCAAATAGTGAAATTTTCACTTCTTCCTTTCCAATTTGGATGGCTCTTATGTCTGGTTCTTCCCTCAGCGCATGAGCAAGTAGTTCTAAGACAATGTTAAATAGAAGGGCTGATAGTGGGCATCCTTCTTTTTTTCTTTTTTTTTTTTTTTTTAAAGATTTATTTATTTATTTAATTTCCCCCCCTCCCCTGGTTGTCTGTTCTTGGTGTCTATTTGTTGCGTCTTGTTTCTTTGTCTGCTTTTTGTTTCTTTGTCCGCTTCTGTTGTCGTCAGCGGCACAGGAAGTGTGGGCGGTGCCATTCCTGGGCAGGCTGCACTTTCTTTTCACGCTGGGCGGCTTTCCTCACGGGCGCACTCCTTGCGCGTGGGGGCTCCCCCACACGGGGGACACCCTTGCGTGGCACGGCACTCCTTGCGCGCATCAGCGCTGCGCATGGCCAGCTCCACACGGGTCAAGGAGGCCCGGGGTTTGAACCGCGGACCTCCCATATGGTAGACGGACGCCCTAACCGCTGGGCCAAAGTCCGTTTCCCCCCTTCTTTTTTTCTTGATCTTAGAGAGAAAGATTTTAGATTTTCAACTTTGTAAATGATGTTAGCTGTGGGTTTTTCATATATGCTCTTTATCATGTTGAGAAAATTTCCCTCTATTCTGATCTTTTGCATTGTTTTTATTAGGAAAGTGTGCTGTATTTTGTCAAATGCTTTTTCTGCATCTATAGATATGATCCTGTGATTCTTTTTCCTTCAGTCTGTTTATATGGTGTATTACATTAATTGATTTTCCTATGTTGACCCATCCTTGCATACCTGGAATGAATCTCACTTGGGCATGGTGTATAATTTAGTTAGTGTATTGTTGAATATGATTAGCAAGTATTTCTTTGAGGATTTTCATGTCTAAGTTCATTAGAGGGATTGGTCTGTAATTTTCCCTTCTTGTGGTGTCTTTGGCTTTGTTATTAGAGTAATGTTGGCATCATAGAATGATTTAGGCAATGTTCCTTGTATTTTTATTTTTTGGAAGAGTTTAAGCATGATTGGTGTTAGTTTTTTCTGGAATTCTTGGTAGAATTCACCTGTGAAGCTGTCTGGCCCAGGGCTCTTCTTAATTGAGAGGTTTTAATGACTGATTCTATCTCTTTACTTGTGATTGGTTTGTTGAGATCATCAGTTTCTTTTTTCATCAATGTAAGCTGCTTATGTGTTTCTAGGAATTTGTCCATTTCCTCTAAATTGTCCTTTTTCTTGGAATATAGTTTTTCAAAGTATCCTTTTATAATAGTCTTTATTTCTGTGGGGTCAATGTTGATATCTCCTTTCTCATTTCTTATTTTGTATATTTGCATCATCTTCCTTCTTTTTTTCTTTGTTAGTCTAGGTAACGGTTTGTCAATTTTATTGATCTCAAAAAACCAGCTCTTGGTTTTGCTCATTTTTTCAAGTGCTTTCTTTTTTTCTATTTCATTTAGTTCTGTGCTGATCTTTGTTATTTCTTTCTTTCTTCTTCCTTTGTATTTAGTTTGTTGTTTTTTTCACTAATTCCTCCAATTGTACAATTAGTTATTCAATTTTAGCTCTTTCTTCTTTTTTGATGTATGAATTTATGGCTATAAATTTCCCTATCGGTATTGCTTTTGCTGCATCCCATAAGTTTGGATATGTTGTGCTATAATTTTCATTAGTTTTAAGGTAGTTATTAATTTCTTTTGTCATTTCCTCCTTGACCCACTGTTTTTCTAAGAGTGCTGTTTAACTTCCAAATCTTGGTGCCAAATCTTGGTCTCTGTCCCTTGAAGATTTCCAGCTTCATTCTACTGTGGTCAGAGAAATTATTTTGTATGATTTCAGTCTTTCTGAATTCATTGAGACTTTTTCTGTGGCCTAGCATGTAATTGTACAAGTATATGTCTTGGGTAGGCCTGTTGGAATTTATGCTGTTTGGAGTGCATTGTGCTTCCTGGATATGTACATCCATCTCCCTCAGTAGATTTGGGAAGTTTTCAGCCATTATTTCCTCCAACACCCCTTCTGTCCCTTTTCCCTTCTCTTCTCCTTCTGGGATGCCTGTAATGTATATGTTTGTGTGTTTTCCATTGTCATTCAGATCCCTAAATCCATGCTGGAATTTTTCTTTCTTGTTATCGATCACTTCTACTTTCTGTTTGATTTCAGATATACTGTCTTCCATACCACTAATTCTTTTCTGTGCCTCTTTGAGTCTGCTGTTATTTGCTGAGAGTGTATTTTTGATTTCTAGAATTGTGCTGTTCATCACCATCACATCTTTTATCTTTTTGTGTATGATTGCAATTTCTTCTGTATTCTCTCTAAGTGTTTTCTTCATATTCTTAATCTCTTCCTCCACGTCATCAAATTTTTCCCTAATATATGTTTTGAGAACTTTAATTACTTGTTTGATGTTCTGTTACTCTTCCTGATTTTAGTTTGTTCATTGGATTGGAGCATGTTTTCCTGATTATTATTTTGGTTTGTAATTTTTTGTTGCTGTCTTGTCATCATTTTATATTGATGGTTTTAATCAGTTGCTTATCTTCTTTGTCTAGTTTGGTGTTTAATTAGTTGTTTTTGCATGTGTGTTAATTCTTCTCTTTGTCACTTTGTTCTTCTTATTCTATTTCCTTGTTGTTGGCTAAGTTCACTTGAAGGAAAATATTAAGGTCAGTGAAAGCCAAAAGAGTAAGAGAAGAAAAATGAACAATAGTAGCATTGATAATAAATATTAAGAGGAACCATGTGTGATCTAGGAGAATGGATATTTGACTCATGTAAGGTATGTATACTTATAACAGTATGAAAAGTAGTGTATGTATAATGAGACAGTAAACTAAATATGGGGAGGAATATAGTGTGAATTAAAAGGCCAGTGTGTTCAGGAGAGAGGGAAAGAGTAAAAAAAGGACAGTAATATAAAGAGTAAATATAAGACAGAAAACAGAGCAAAGGTATTAGAAATAAATTCAGAAAAATAGGGGGCAAACAAAGAGATGTGTAATGTAAGAGAAACAATAAATGATGGAGGATAGAAAGATGTAGAGGAAAGGGGATAGTGTTGGTGACCAAAATCAATATACACACAAAAGTGGAATGGAGGATGAGGAAATACAGCAAATGTGAAGCACTCCCTGCAGCACCTAATATTTTAAAAAATTTAAAAAAGGAGATGAAAGAAAGAAAAGGAAAAAAGGAACAAAAAGGAGGGGATAAGTAAGCAAGAAAAAGAAAAAGAGAAAAAAGAAAAAGAAAGAGAAAAAGGACCTTGGGGGATTAAGAGAAAGAAAACAAGAAGACAACCCAATAAAATACCAGACAAAGTTTCAAGCAAGGTATCTCTTTGCAGTTAAATAAAATGCTTAGGGATTTGACGTTCTCCCCTTTTCCCCTCCTTACTTCCCTGTCACCCAGGGCAGCAGGAAAGCTGCCTGAGAAATCCAGTAGGAGATTCAAGTGGGTCCTTGTTGAACCAGCTCTGCACAGAAAACAGTGACTTTTGTTTTCCAGAGAGAGAGCACCCACAGCTCACCAGGAACCCCAAGTATGCTATTGGAAGCTTGGAAAGCACCTCCTACAGTCCCTCTATTTTAGGTGTGCTATGAGAGGGCTAGTTGATTTTCCGACTCCACCTTCTCCCAGACCAAGTTTCATATCACAGGGTATTTAGGTGAATTGGGTTTTGTCAGCAGATTCACTACTCCTTTCTTCCCAGGCTCTCCCCAAGCCAGCTGGTATGCTCCTCGAAGCACAGATACACAGAAAAAGGAGGGAGGGAGAACCAGAAAATTGAACCTTCACTCGCTTGGCCCCTTTGCTGCACCTTCTACAGAATCCCTCCCACTCATGGAGTCAGTCCAAAACTGGAGGGCTTGGGCAATCCCGGACCTCCAGAAGTGCTGGACTTGGGAAACGGAAGCCCAGGACACTGCAGACTCAGAGTATGTAGGTGTGTGGAATGCGGGCTATGGAGCTTAGGGGACACAGACCTGGGGACCACGTATCTGGGGATCATGGTGCCCAGGGACACCACCACACAACTGACAGTTCTCAGGGAACATTGTGGCCACCAGCCATAAGTGGAAGGGTCCTGTCTCCCCACAGCTTTCAACCTCTGTGCTTGTAACCTGCAATTCTACCTTTAGCAAGCACTACTTCTGTCACTGTCTCTAAAAAACAGACGTCCATACACCACCTGCCTTGCAAGGTCCTGAAACAGCCTGTTCCGGCAAGACTCCAACACCACTTTGCTGCTTCTTTGCAGTTGCACTCACTCAGACACCACCTTGCCCTGCCTCCTCCTGTAGAAGTTTTAATTAACTGGACTTAAAAGTGTAGTGATGGATAGAGCTGATAATAACACATTATAGTGAGTAGTAACTGGATTATAAATGGGATTGTGGCTGAAAAAGTTAGCCTGGGGAAGTAAATGTCAATAGAAAGAAAGCTAAAGAATAACTGAGAGGGAAGCAGACTTGGCCCAGTGGATAGGGCATCCATCTACCACATAGGAGGTCCGCAGTTCAAACCCCAGGCCTCCTTGACCCATGTGGAGCTGGCCCATGTGCAGTGCTGATGCACACAAGGAGTGCCCTGCCACGCAGGGGTGTCCCCGCATAAGGGAGCTCCATGCGCAAGGAGTGAGCCCCATAAGGAGAGCCGTCCAGTGTAAAAGAAATTTCAGCCTGCCCAGGAATGGCAGGCAGCACACAGCAAGATGACGCAACAAAAAGAAACACAGATTCCCGTGCCACTAACAACAACAGAAGCGGACAAAGAAGAGCACACAGGAGATAGACACAGAGAACAGACAACTGGGGCAGGGTGGGGGGGAGAAATAAATAAATAAATCTTTAAAAAAAATAAAAGAATACCTGAAGGACTGAAATACACAGTAAACCCAGAGGCAGTTGAGAATTGTGGTTAAGGGTGCAAATACAAGCAAGTTCTTCTGTGAACTAGAGCAGATGTATATCACTATTGTATATACATGGAAAACTACAATTAGTGTGACCTATAGACTGTGGTTAACAGCAATACTATCATATTCTTGCATAAATGTCAAGCTGTACTGTGTTGATAAAGGAGGTGTATGGAAAAAGTGTGCTAAATGTATGCTATGGGCAGAGGACGTGGCCCAGTGGTTAGGGCATCCATCTACCACATGGGAGGTCCGCAGTTCAAACCCTGGGCCTCATTGACCCATGTGCAGCTGGCTCATGTGCAGTCCTGATGCACACAAGGAGTGCCCTGCCATGCAGGGGTGTCTCCTATGTAGGGGAGCCCCATGCACAAGGAGAGCACCCCAGAAGGAGAGCTGCCCAGCGTGAAAGAAAGTGCAGCCTGCCCAGGAATAGTGCCACACACACAGAGAGCTGACACAATAAGATGACACAACAAAAAGAAACACAGATGCCTGTGCTGCTGACAATAACAGAAGCGGACAAAGAAGACACAGCAAATAGACACAGAGAACAGACAACTGGGGTCGGGCTGGGGAAGGGTAGAGAAATAAATAAATAAATAAATCTTTAAAAAAAAGAAAGATAAAGGTTTGCATGACTCTAAAAAAAAGCATGCTAATGGACCATGATTGGTAGTAATAGTCTGGTCATATTGTCTCATAATCTGTAACAAATGTTCAACAAGGGTGTGGAATTGTATGGGAAATTTACACATCTGTATGATTGTTTTGCAAGTTCACAATATTTGTAATAAAAATATATTTAAAAAATAATATGGGTTGGGGAAAAAATACACCAAATATAAGATAGGAACTATAGCTGGTAGTAATATTGTGATGCTGTTCATGCACAGTTTGTAACAAATGTTTCACAATGCAAAGAGTTGGTGAAAGGGTGATGTATGAGACACCTGTGTGATGTTATGTATGTATATTTTGTAAGATCACAATCTTTAGTGTGCATGGTAATGTATGAATGATATACTTCCATAAAATATAGAAAGTTTTTTAAGAATAGAGTGTTCAGAGATGATGAAGAAAGAGTTGGCCTTGCTGATTCTGAAACTTCAAGATTCAGAGAGCCACTTACGCACACATTGTTGTGACTGGCAGTGGAAGAAATTGAGCATTGATGTGGAGTAAGTGGCCACAGTAGTTGCTGAGGGCAGGGAGAGGGAAGAAAAGAGGTGATGTGGGGACAATTTTGGGACTTGGAGTTGTCCTAAATGATATTGCAAGGACAGATGCTGGACATTATATATCCTGCCATAACCTACTGAATGGACTGGGGGAGAGTGTAAACTAAAATGTAAACTATAATCCACGTGGTGCAGCAGCGCTCCAAAATGTATTCACCAAATGCAACAAATGAACCACAATGATGAATGAGGTTGTTGATGTGGGAAGAGTGGGGTAGGGGGTTTATGGGAACCTCTTATTTTTTTGATGTAATTTGTGATCTATGTATCAATACACTTAAAAATGATGCAATTGGGGGTGGGGAGTGGGGTGTAAAGGAACTTCTCATATTTTTTCAGTGTAACATTTTGGAAAAAAATCTACTCATTCCCTGTAAATGTTTATTATTTTCATAATTAATTATCTTTAAAGACATTTTCAATGATATGTTTTAAACTTTAAAAAAAGAAGTAATATTGGATATGAATGGACTCTGTAAAATAAAGCCTAAAGAAACTATGAAAGTACAGTTCTATAATTAACAATGTACCAACCCACCATGTATGGATTAACAATTTTAATACTTCTATGCATTTGCACTGGAATCAAGTTTCATAGATAGTTGACAGATGAGGGAATATTTTTCACACTGTGAAATAGGTGATTATAGATAAGCAAGGGAGGAGACTAGAATGTTCTATATGTTAATAGTTTAGATTTATTAACTCATGTATCAGTAAATATAGAGTGTTGTATGTAGGCATATTTATAAACGTGTATATACACACATATGTTTCCTCACACTCTCTTCAGAGAGGCCTTAGAAGGCACAGTACCATGGAACTCAGAACATGGAATTTATCACCATTATCCAATAAGTATCTTCTTGGAGAAATTGTTGACTCTAGGAGAGAAACATGCAAGAAATTACTGGCACAATTTATAGTACCATAGAGTAAATATGTGCTAAAATAAAACTCTCAATGATGGGGTTATACTACAGATAAAGAGTACAGCTGACATTTTACCCCCATGGTCAAAAGTGGAACAAATTAAACAAGAAAAGTAATATTGTATCACTACTAAAAGTATCATATAAATTTCATGAGTTCATCGTGATATTAATAAATAATTGATTAAATAAATAAGAAGAGACAAATCTCTCTTGCAGGAAAAAAATCAATAATTTATGTAGATATTACTTTTTCAACGCCATGGAGAAAAATCCCACTCTTGAAGTATGGGTTTCACTTAGTGACTTCTTCCCAAAGGGATATAAGGAAGGTTAGAGATATGAGGAACTTTATGCTGGGGAACCACAAAACACTGCTGAAAGAAGTCAATATCAACAATGATAAGTCATGTTGATAGGATGCACCCTGGTTATGATGGTATGAAAATGATACTTTATTTCTGGTGCATTCTTCCAAAAACCCATAAGCTCAGTCTAATCATGAGAAGAACATCAGAAAATTCAAGCTGAGGGAAACTTTACAATATATCTTACCTACACTCCTCGAAAGTATACAGGTTATCAAAACCAAGAAGAGTCTGAGAAGCTGCCACAGTCACAAAGTGACTAAGAAGTTATGACAAATAAATAAAAGGTGTTATTTTGGATGGCAGATGGTACAAACAGGGGAAAGGGGGTAAGAGGTTCTTGGAAACTATTTATAACATCCTTACAGGATTTCTGCAACTCTAAAACTGTTCTAAATATTAAGTTTATTAAGAAGTAAAATTTTTAGTGAAATGCAAATTCCTGGGATCATAAAACTCCAAGATTCAATACCGACAGAATTATATGCATTGGAAAATTACTCCAATTTCACAGAGTAATTGGAATAACTAAATAAAATGATAAACATGAAATGACTGACATTATGCCAAGCATTAATAGTGAAAACTTTATGATTCAACCCCACATATGCTAACTCATCACACCTCCTTCCATGCATCCACTCTTCTATTTTCATCCCTCATCATCTTTCCAAAGTTTTTACAACAGATAGAGTCATATTAACCCAGAGAAATCTTTCTACTTGGCAAGGGTTTTCATGAACATCACTCTCTCTAAACCATACACAGACTCCAATAACCTCAAACATAAAGATCCAATTTGTGGACAGAATACAAGACTCTCTGTTACAAGGCTCATTTTCAACTTTTCATGAATGCCCATCATTGTTCATCAGATATTCAGAATTATTTCTAAAACTGCACCACATCCTATGGTTATACTGAACTCACATTTGTGTCCCTCTTATCTCTTTTTGTTGTGCTTCTACCTCCACATCCTCATGGAATTATTCCAATTCCTCCTTCAAGGCTCAGTTCAATCCTGAGGTCCCATATGATGCCTTCATTAACTCACACAACACAGGATGAGTCCAAAGTTCTAGACCCTCTTCACTAGGAATTCAGAGCCAGCTCAGGATATTGCATGTACTCATTTCTATGTCTCTTAAATTGTTTAGATAAATTCTTTTATAAAAGAAACAATGTGTCACTCAATTCTTCATTCCCAAATTCTTATTTAGTTCTTCATATAGTTTGATGACTAAATGTAATGTGTTGAACCGGATTCTTCCCAAAATTTTAGAAAAAGAAAAAGCAGTGAAACAAAAATCTCTATCTATGAAATTATGTTCCGCTGTGTGTCTTCTCCAGTGTATCTTTATGAGTGAGTGTTCATTTATATAGGACACCAAGGGGGCAGGGACTCAACCATGAATACCGCCAGTGATATGATCAAATCAAAGCTCTAATCTTGATTTAATTAAGTAAATGTAAAAAAAATGAATTTAAATCAATCAAAGGGTATCATATACAGAGGAACAGACCAGTTTACAAACATAATTGAAATCTCTTCTTGGAATTCATAAATAGTATCAACCTGCCACAGAGACCTTTAGGGATTTCATTCCCATGAAACTCATTAATGAATTATTCTTTTGTCTCTCTTCTTGATAAGATACATACTTCTCTGGAGGTAAGAAAGAAAACCACAAAGCAAACTCGTGCCAGTTTTGAACCTCAGAAGACAGATAAGGAGAATCATGTCCATCTCTTATCCCACTGAACACCTTCCTTCCCTGTAGGAATTCACCTTTCTTTAGATGTGAACTCTAATATTACAAGGTTTCCCAAAATGGTTTCTCTATCACTGATAGTAAAAAAGATTCTGGGTACACTAAAATATCTTGTTTCCAATCTGTCTCCTTTGGAGTCATGGGACTTCCCTCTCTCAACAAGATTTCCTTTTCTCTCACTTCTTCTCCATTCTCCCCAAAACTTAGCAATATATGTGCAAATCACTCAATCATTTATTTCTTAATCATTTGACAAATATTTATTCAACAATACTGTATGGTAAATAGTAAGTTATATTCTGGGAATGAATAGAAGAGTGAGATATTTTGCTTCTGCTCAAACAGCTCACAGACTTTAGAAGGCATGAGATAAGCAAATAAGTAAATGCAACATAATAAGATGGTACTGGAATCCTCCTGGAGTATATTTCCATATATCAGGATCAGCTTTTCCATTTCTGCTAAAAAGGCTCTTAGGACTTAGATGGGAATTACATCGAAGCTGTAGATAACTTTGGGTAGTACTGACATCTTAACAATATTAATTCTCCCTATTCATGAACACAGAATACCTTGCCATTTACTTCGTTCTTTTATTATTTCATTCAACTTTTTTTTTGAAGTTTTCATTGTGCATCCTTTTTAGTTAAAGTTATTCCTATGCATTTTCTTCTTTTAGATGGTATGGTGAGTGGATTTTTTAATTGTCCATTTAAGAATGTTCTTTCTGTTGTATAATATAAAACTTTTTTTTTTCATGTAAACCTGATAGGTTTCATTTGGTTGAATTCATTTATGATCTCTAGGGTTTTCTTGGGGCAGCTTGTCATGATATAGATAAGGATCACCACATTTCTTAAAACAGATTATTTTACTTTTTCTTTCTAAATTGGGTAGACTTTATTTAGTTTTATGGCCTAATTTCTTAACTTCCAGTATAATACTGAATAGCAATATTGAAAGCAGTCATCCTTGTTTTGTTCCAGATCTTAAAGAGATAACTTCCACTCTTTCAGGATTGAGGATAAGATTACCTGTGTTTTCTTATATATTTTGTTTATTCTGTTTAGGGAGATATTTATATTCTTATTTTTCTAAGTATTTTTATCATGAAAAGGTGTTGGAATTTATCATTCACATTTTCTGCATCAATTTAGATTTTCATGTGATTTCCTTTACATTAGGTTAATGGGTATATTACATTGATTTTCTTAAGTTGAACATTCATTTTGAATCCCATTTTGTCTTAGTGGGTAATTCTTGTAATATTCTCTTGGATTTGACATGCTAGTATTTGTTAAGTGCTTTGCATCTATATTTATGAGAGAAATTGCTCCTTGCTTTACTTTCTTTGATATGCTTTATGTAGTTTTGGCATCAAAATAACTTTAGTCTCATAGAATGAGTTTGGAAGCTATATGTATCTTGACTTCAAGTTGGAAGGTTATGAAAAATATCGTCATTAATTCTTCTTTGGATATTTCATAGATTTCATTTTGGATGATGTCTGATCGTAGACTTCTAGTTTTGAGAAGTTTTTGATATCTAATTGAATTTCTTTACTCATGTTTTTGTTGAGATTTATTTCTTTTCAGTCAATTTAGATAAATTGCATGTTTTTAGGAATTGGTCCATTTCTTCTATTTTCTAGATTTCGGTAGACAATTATTCATAGATTTAATTCATAATCCCTTTAATGTCAGCAATATTTAGCAACATCCCTGATTACATTTTTTATTTTGGTAATTTACATCCTCTTTCTTGTTTCTTTTTCAATCTAAATAAACCTTTTCTATTTTATTGATCTTTTCCAAGAAACAATTTCATTGGTTCACACAATTGTTTTTTCTATACTCTAGTTCATTTCTCTTCACTGAAATCTATATTGTTTTTCTCCTTCTTCTAGATTTAGGTACAGTTTGCCCTTCTTTTTCTATTTCCCACAAATCTGTAGTTAGGCTTTTTAAAAAAAATTTTCTCTCCCCTTCCTCCCTGCCCCCACCCCCCAGTTGTCTGTTCTCTGTGTCTATTTGCAGGATGTTCTTTGTCCGCTTCTGTTGTTGTCAGCAGCATGGGAATCTGTGTTTCTTTTTTGTTGTGTCATCTTACTGCGTGAGCTCTCCGTGTGTGCGGTGCCATTCCTGGGTGGGCTGAACTTTCTTTCACACTGGGTGGCTCTCTTTATGGGGTGCACTCCTTGTGCATGGGGCTCCCCTATGCAGGGACACCCCTGCGTGGAATGGTACTCCTTGCATGCAACAGCACTGTGTGTGGCCAACTGGACACAGGTCAAGGAGGCCCTGATTTGAACCGCAGACCTCCCATGGGGACCTCCCATGTGGTAGACAGATGCCCTATCCACTGGGCCAAGTCTGCTTCCCTGTAGATAGGTTTTTGATGTGTTATTTTTTAAAATATGAGGATTCACACCTACAAATTTCCCTGAATATTTCAAATTCATCCCAAATCTGGCCTAACAGAATGAATTAGTTTAGCCACAAAATAAATAATAAAATGGACTGTGATGTGTAGTGGATTTCAAATGCCAGCTGCAGTTTTGAGAGACTGTCCACATTAAGGAATTTGAGATTCCATATTACTAAATATGTTCTATATGAAAATGAATTAGAAAATTATCCTAAGTGGGAACTCTGGTAAGAGATTCCTGTATAAAAGATGGATCCTTAGAATTATAGTTGCATTGTAAAGGTTAACAAAGTATAAATCCATTAATCAAGTATGTGTATGAAGAGACACACTTCTCCTGACCATAGTGCTACAAGTGCCAAAGCTCTCTGAATGAGGATCCAGCATGCAGTCTGAAATCACAGAAGCTTTGTGACCTTAAAGGCTCAAGGTGCACAACTTAACATTAAATTGTTTTAGCTTGCTAATTTCCAAATAATGTAAAACGTGAATCCTCTCTTTTCCATTGAGACCTCGAAGAATTCACACAAATATGTCCTCAAATTAAACAGCAGAATTTTAAAACTCAGTATATCAATGGATAAATTCTTACATTGCTAGAATCACAATAAGTACATAGTAAGATACCAGTAAGTCTACTTTAGTCCAAATTTCATTCCCCAAACCAGAGGATTCTGGGATGGTGATGTCTGCTCCACATCTAATAGAGAGGGGCTGTGATCCTTTAGAGCTGATGGATGGGACTATGTTGCTTGCAGTTTTAGGCTTTCTCTGTTACTTGGTATGTAGTTGTCCATCATCACCCCCTTGCCTGTTGTCTTGGGTGAAAGCAATGAACTGGAGAGTAAGTGTTGCAAATCTATTGAGGTTCAGGGCCCAGCTGGCACATGGGCAGCCCCCAAACTTAAGTCACTTGTACATAAACCTACAAACTCTAGTACTAATTACAAGTACAAATGAAAGGACAGAAAAGCCACATGTAGGGAATCTGAAGGTAGTGGTCACTGGAGGTTCTGAGGGTAGGAAACAGTAAAAAGTGTTATAAGACAGGGGCATTTTTTGGAATTGGGAATTGTCCTAAAAGACATTGTAATAACAGATGCAAACCATTATATATCTTGCCATAACCTATGGAATTATGTCGAAGAGAGTGTAAACTACAATGTAAACATTTGTCCATGCTTAGTGGCAATGCTCCACAGTTTGTTCATCAATTGCAATGAATGTACCTCACTAATGAAAGATGTTGTTCATGTGGGAAAATGTGGGAAGTGTGGGGAGTGGGGCATATTAGAATCCCCTATCTTTTTCATATGATATTTGTGTAATCTAAGTATCTTTTCAAAAATTAAAAATATCTATACAGACCCTAAGAAAGCAAGTTATCATGACTAAAAGACAGAAAAAAAGACAGACAATAGGAATAAAAGCTTTTAAGTTTTTCAGATTTTGAAAATATTCAGAGAATAGGAAACAACACTTTTTAATGAGTTTTAGAAGATTAAAAAGAATATTGCAATTATATTAAATGGTATATTTCAATAATTAAATAAATAGAACCTCTGAAGCTAAAATGTACAATGATGAAAATGTAAAATTTCCAAGTAGGAATGGGAGAGATTTATCTACCATGGGAATCAAAGACCCACTAATCCTGAAACAGAAATGGAAAATAAACCAAATTTATATCTGTGGACCTACTACACTTGACATTTTATTCATGTCCCTCCATTTACTGCCAGTAAAACATTCCCTTTCATATTTTCTTTGCACAGTGAAACAGATCTACAGGTTCATTTCAGTGATTTATTGTTCCACTGATGTTTTCCTTCTTGGATAATAAATAAATACAAAATATTTTCATTCAGGAAACGAAAAAAATATATATATAACCACACTTAGGATGATGTATCTCAGAGCTATTAATATGCAGGTGCTTCCAATTCTTCTGAGAGGGATGATCTGGAAATGAGGAGAAATGGGAAGTGTGACATTGGAGAAAGACATTAGGATGTGAAATCCAGGACCTTCTCATTCAATACTGTTACTCTAGAATTTGCTTCTCTTGCAAACTCAGTTCTTGGCAGTGGAGGGAGGAGTAATTGCTCCTATGTTTGAAATATACTCACTTAGGCATGGGCTACCTTATTATAATGCATTATAATAGGTAAGCGTTCTGTTACAGTTTTCTATTTTCTCTTGGTTTAAATGATGTTCCTTGGACCTGGGTGTGTTTATTCTCACTTCCCCACTCTGGACAGTAAATCTTCAATTGGCAGGATTCATCTTTTCTAAATTTCTCATGTTAGGGTCCCAAAGTATTTATTCTACTCATAAAACATTCAATTAAACAGAACACAAATCACTCAAAATGTATCTTGCCCTCCTTCTATGTAACATATATTTCATGGTTTTCAGACAGCAAATAAATCCCCCACTTATCCAGGAAAAAAAACAGTTTTTCCCTCTGTAACTTGGTGTTTACTCTCACTGAAATTATGGAAGTGTCTTTCAATGAAATCTATATTTTAGGAACTCTCTGCAAAGTTTCCCTTTTTAAAAAAACCTAACTGTACTTAAGTTTCACTGATAAAAGACAATATGATGCTTTTTTCCCCTTATAGCCATTTATAGACTCTTAAGGAATAAACTTTGTTTTACATGAGAACAAATTTTACCCTCAGTTTAGAGTGAATCATTGTTTTCACATATTTTAGGATCCTGGAGAAGAATAAAATTCTACTGACAAAACCAGGAGTACTTTTTTATTTTAAAGGAAAAGAGAAGATGCAGGAATGGGGAAATAAGAAAAGATCTTTGTAATAACATAAGTTCGAGGAGAATATAATAGAGTTGAAAAGGTCTCCATCACTCACATATGATATTTGCTTAATAAAAATGTTACCTTATGAATCAGTGTACCAGCTAAATATTTAGAAAGGAAACAGGAAGTTCCTTAGGGGATTTTGAAAGATACCAATCACCCTCTCTTCATAAATACAATCAAAGGGTAAGTAAGTTTGGCATCCACAACTGAGTCTTCTTAGGGTGTGACTTCAGTAGGGTAGGTTATTCTTAGCAGTCTTTTCTCCCTCTTTCTGGTTTGTATTCCTTTCCTCCAGATGGGGAAACTGCAGGTGGTGGTGCCTATTTAATCAATACTGAAGACATGAGCCTCCTTCTCCCTGACTGCAGAAAGGGGGCATATTTGTGTGGTCAATAATTCCAGTGGAGTCTTCTTGATTATACAGTGTTCCTGATTATAACAGAAGTATCACATTTCTTAGCTGGACTGTTTTTCACTCTTTTCCATACTTCCAAATATTGAAAGACATAACTCTAGTTTCTTCAGTAACATGAGTGTTCATGACTACCACGTTTTTTCTCAAGATTCTTTTTCAAAATTTTCTTAATGTTTTTATTTTTGAAGAAGCTTTAGATTACATAAATGTTACATTAAAAATACAGGAGATTCCCATATGCTCCAGCCCCTCAAGATCCCACACTTTACCACATTAACAACTTGTTTCATTAGAGTTGTACATTTGTTAACATTGAAGGACACATATTGAAGCATTGCTACTAACCATGGACTACACTGTAGATTATAGTTTACCCTCAGTCTCAGACAATTTTATAGGCTGTGACAAAATGTATAATGGCCTTGTTTCGATCATTGAAAGGTCATGTAGGAGAATTCTTATGTCTCCAAAATGTCTCCATATTACTCCTTATTCTTCCCTTCCCTCCCCTCAGAACCTCTGGTGGCCAATGCCTTTATTTCAATGATAAAATTCTTTAATTACTATAATAACACATCTACAATAGAATAATAATATCTAGTTATTATAATGTACAATGGACTGAAGTAAAAATTCTTAAAAGCTTTTATTTGGAAAGAGATTTCTGCTCAAAAATAAGCCTTTCATGTAAACTATTTTGTACCAGAACTGATTACAAAATAGCAGTCTTGCAGGGTAACAATTGGGAACTGATACATCAAATTGTTGGGAGTGAGAAGACCACTGACACTATTTCCATGTGGTAAATGTACATAATTGCTCTTGTATAGCTTGGAAAAAATGATTCACAATATATTGTTTGCAGTAACATTTAAAGAAAGCACCTAGGAAAGGTATTGACAAACTGGTTTATGTGAAAAATGATTTTACTGAGAATCCTAATTCAAGTTAATGTGGAATAAGGTGGGGCTCTTACTTGCACTGGAGAGAATTCCAGAAAAAAGTGACAAGGTGAGGATTTTTAATTTTCAGATTAAGGTGTAATCAAAACATAGACATTTTATAAAACTGCATGAATGAAATATCTTTTCCTGAAAATTTCAGTTCTGATAAGTGTATGACTCACATCAGAGACTGAACCTGTGTGTCAATAAATTACAAGTGAAAATGAATTCACAGCTTTGCCAAAGAATTTGAAGTGAATACAAATATGTAAGCAATTATTAACATCTTCAAATATGACCATTAGCTCAGAGAAATCATTACCTCCAAAATGCCACTCTGGTTTGCCATTTGTAGTGATGGCAAGGAAATCAGTTGACGAATGAAGCATTCACCTTAGTCTACCCAGAAGAAAACAGCAAGCTTACATAAAAGTCTGAAATTATGTCTTAATATCTGGGTTTAATATAAGAATAAGATATAGTAGGAAAGGCAGAAAAACACATATTTGCTTTTTATGACCCATAAATGAGGACTATTATTGTAGGGAGTGCTGAAAGAAATTTCCAGAAAATATCCTTCAATATGGAAATATTTTTTAAAGGGCAAACTTACATCGCTGGAAGAATGATAGAAATTATTGAAACCATCATTGTTTGAAAACTCAGGGAATGTGTTGTTGATTACAACCTCACTTGAATTATGATTTTGAAGGTGCAGGAGAAAGGCACATATTGGAGATAGAATGTGGATTAATATAAAGCAGTCAGATGACATCTCCAGTTCAGGATGTGACCTCTTCAGAAACTAATGAACAAGCCCTGGTAGCTGGTAGAGAGCCTTTACTAGGAGAGCTTATTTTTCACTAACACCATAAAACACAAGCAGTTTCTTTCATCTGGGAGTTACTGCAATACACTATCATCCCTCCAGCACCTGCTATAATTTTATATATACAGAATAAACTGAATGAAATATTTTACTGCTGAAAATCCAGGCAGCAGTTTCTATCTTCAATCCTGAATCCAGGAATACAATGAGGGAACACATGATGTAAAATAATACAAAAGAAATAGGAATCCATGATATACCAAAATGAAACAAATGTAAGTTTTTATTAGGCAAATGCAAGATTATCTCTCTATACACTTACAAAGTACCTAGATTAAGATCTCCTCTAATCCATATTTTATTCCTCCACCTTGTGTACCCTGGGATGGTGATGTCCACTCCACCTCTAAATTGAAAGTTGGCTTAGATCCCACATGGCTGAGGGGTGGAATTCTCCTGCTTGCACTTGTAGACTCTCTCGGTTCCCTGGTATGGTGGTTGACCATCCTCACCTCCCTGTTAGCTGTCACTGGCAAATCCAATGAATTTGAGAGCAGGTGTTGCAACTCTCCTGAAGCTCATTCAAGTCTCCTGACCATACAACAACCCCAGCACCAACAAAAGGTTGAGTAAAAGTGACAGAGAGGCACATGTAGAAAGATCACATCTGAGTCCACCTCCATCACCCTTCAGGGTACAAATTCCAAAGTAGTATCTTCTTGCAAGGCACCGAACTCCAGAATCATCTTCCATGACCATAGGAATGAGGTGTATCTGTAGTCCTCAGGAGAACCACTACCTGGGGTAGTACCTACTTAGGCTGTCTCTGAGATCCTGCTGAAAGATGCATCAGTCCAACTCATCTGAAGACCTGACTCATTTTGAAGTCTCTTAGCCATATGAAATCATTTGTCATTCCCATTTCCCCTTTTTATTCAAGGTAGTTTTCTAATTGTATCACGAGCTGGTGGTTGGTAGTAATTCCTCAGCACCAGGGATTCTCAACCCAGCGGATATGTCCCATGCTGGAGGGAAAGTAATGTTGAGTTGACTTAGGGAGTGGCCACATTTGAGCAACATGGAGGCTCTCAGGAGGTTACTCTTAGGCACCTTGCATCTCTAGACCTAGTTGAAATTTCAAGCACACAGGCTCATAAGCATTGTCATCAGTATCAAGGGCCCATCATTGGACCATCCTTCTTCACTGGTCTTTGTTCTTGCACTTGGGGGATAGTTGCTCCTCAACTGGGGAGTGCAACATAGTTTCCCAGAATAGGAACTCAGCACTTCCTCAGTTGTCATGTCAAACTCTACCTAATATGACAATTAATATCCAAAATATATTTATATATCCTGCATGAATGCCCTGGAGAACTGCCCGCTGCCCATGCATCCCCCATCAATGACATCCCACACCAGTGCTCCTGCCCTGCAATTGTTGAAACACTCTGTGATCCAAAACTTCTTCAAAACTATATGCTAATATATTTCTAAACTCAATTAACAGGAAAATGAAATATTAGTGATAGGTTTAAAGATAAAAAATAGAATATTTTTATTCTATATTTAAGAAAAACTAAAAGTAAAAAATAAATCAGGGTATTAAAATGCAAAATATCATAAAATATATTTTACATTTTGCCTTCATCACTGTAATAGGTGTTGCTGTGTATGTACATTAGAAAAGCTCTCTCTCCAATTCTTTTCTCAGGGTCTTCATCCTTTGTTTAAAAAAAATTATAATGTCTTCAAAAAAGTTTTAGATCACAATAAAGTCACATATACAATATAAGGGAATCTGATATGCCAACATCAAACACTTTTCTCTCTTCCCCCTGCAATTATCTTTTTAATGTGCATATATTTGCTATAGCTGATGAACAGATATTGAAACATAGATACAAACCATGGTTTCACTATGGTTTACATTATGGTTTGTATTTTAGATTGTACAATTTTATAAAAATTTGGTTGTACTATGGTTTACATTTAATTTTTTGGTGAAATTTAACAAGGCCTATATCCATCACTGCATAATCTTGTGGAACACTTCCACTGCCCCCAGTTGTCCCATCTTCCATCTATTCTATTCCTCTCTCCCCCACCCCTTGGGGCCCACAGTGACAACCAAGCTTCACTGCCTG